>NC_135812.1:7579540-7879540 GCF_964213995.1 Mustelus asterias
ACCCAATCTCTCCTCATAACCAAGCCCCTCCATACCAGGCAACATCCTGGTAAACCTCCTCTGTACTCTCTCCAAAGCCTCCACGTCCTTCTGGTAGTGTGGCGACCAGAACTGGACGCAGTATTCCAAATGCGGCCGAACCAACGTTCTATACATCTGCAACATCAGACCCCAACTTTTATACTCTATGCCCCGTCCTATAAAGGCAAGCATGCCATATGCCTTCTTCACCACCTTCTCCACCTGTGACGTCACCTTCAAGGATCTGTGGACTTGCACACCCAGGTCCCTCTGCGTATCTACACCCTTTATGGTTCTGCCATTTATCGTATAGCTCCTCCCTTCATTATTTCTACCAAAATGCATCACTTCGTATTTATCAGGATTGAACTCCATCTGCCATTTCTTTGCCCAAATTTCCAGCCTATCTATATCCTTCTGTAGCTTCTGACAATGATCCTCACTATCTGCAAGTCCTGCCAATTTTGTGTCGTCCGCAAACTTACTGATCACCCCAGTTACACCTTCTTCCAGATCGTTTATATAAATCACAAACACCAGAGGTCCCAATACAGAGCCCTGCGGAACACCACTAGTCACAGGCCTCCAGCCGGAAAAAGACCCTTCCACTACCACCCTCTGTCTTCTGTGACCAAGATGTGGAGATGCCGGTGTTGGACTGGGGTAAACACAGTAAGAAGTTTAACAACACCAGGTTAAAGTCCAACAGGTTTATTTGGTAGCAAAAGCCACACAAAAGCTTGTGTGGCTTTTGCTACCAAATAAACCTGTTGGACTTTAACCTGGTGTTGTTAAACTTCTTATTCTGTGACCAAGCCAGTTCTCCACCCATCTAGCCACCTCCCCCTTTATCCCATGAGATCCAACCTTTTTCACCAGCCTACCATGAGGGACTTTGTCAAACGCTTTACTAAACTCCATATAGATGACATCCACGGCCCTTCCCTCGTCAACCATTCTGGTCACTTCTTCAAAAAACTCCACCAGGTTAATGAGGCATGACCTCCCTCTCACAAAACCATGCTGACTATCGTTAATGAGTTTATTCCTTTCTAAATGCGCATACATCCTATCTCTAAGAATCTTCTCCAACAACTTCCCCACCACGGACATCAAGCTCACCGGCCTATAATTACCCGGGTTATCCTTCCTACCCTTCTTAAATAACGGGACCACATTAGCTATCCTCCAATCCTCTGGGACCTCACCTGAGTCCAGTGACGAGACAAAGATTTGCGTCAGAGGCCCAGCGATTTCATCTCTCGTCTCCCTGAGCAGCCTTGGATAGATTCCATCAGGCCCTGGGGATTTGTCAGTCTTTATATTCTCTAACAAACCTAACACTTCCTCCCTTGTAATGGAGATTTTCTCCAACGGTTCAACACTCCCCTCCGAGACACTCCCAGTCAACACATCCCTCTCTGTGAATACTGACGCAAAGTATTCATTTAGGATCTCCCCTACTTCTTTGGGCTCCAAGCATAATTCCCCAGTTTTGTCCCTGAGAGGTCCGATTTTTTCCCTGACAACCCTTTTGTTCCTAACGTATGAATAAAATGCCTTGGGATTCTCCTTAATCCTGTCTGCCAAGGACATTTTGTGACCCCTTTTTGCCCTTCTAATTCCCCATTTGAGTTCTTTCCTACTTTCTTTGTACTCCTCCAGAGCTCCCTCCGTTTTTAGCTGCCTGGACCTAACATATGCCTCTCTTTTCTTTTTGACCAGTCCCTCAATTTCCCTGGTTATCCACGGTTCTCAAATCCTACCCTTCCTATCCTTTTTTTACAGGCACATGCCTGTCCTGTAGCCCTAACAACTGTTCCTTAAAAGACTCCCACATGCCAGATGTGGATTTACCCTCAAACAGCCTCTCCCATCAAGAGCTGCCAATTTCTGCCTAATCCCACTAAAGTTAACCTTCCCCCAATCCAACACCTTACCCTTGGGACACCACTCATCCTTTTCCATCACTATCCTAAAGCTAACAGAATTGTGGTCACTATTTGCCACATGTTCCCCTACCGAAACTTTGAAGACCTGACCGGGCTCATTCCCCAGTACTAGGTCCAGTATAGCCCCCTCTCTAGTCGGGCTATCTACATATCGTTCCAAAGAACCCTCCTGTACGCATTTTACAAATTCCTCCCCATTCAGAGTCCCAGCTCTCAGCGATTTCCAGTCTATACCAGGGAAATTGAAGTCTCCCACTACAACAACCCTATTTTTCCTGCACCTATCCAGTATCTCCTGACATATCCATTCTTCCACTTCCCTGGGATATTTTACATCCAGGTGATGGCCTTGTGGTATTATCGCTAGACTATTAATCCAGAAGCTAAAATGTACTGGGGACCCGGGTTCGAATCCCACCTCGGCAGATGGTGGAATTTGAATTCAAAATCTGGAATTAATCTACTGATGACCACGAAATCATTGTCGATTGTCGGAAAAACCCATCTCGTTCACTAATATCCTTCAGGGAAGGAAATCTGCCGTCTTTACCCAGTCTGGCCTACATGTGACTCTAGAGCCACAGCAATGTGGTTGTCTCTCAACTGCCCTCTGAAATGGCCGAGCAAGCCACTCAGTTGTATCAGTGTTTTAACAAGCAGCTCACCACCACCTTCTAAAGGGCAAGTAGAGATGGGCAATAAATGCTGGCCAGCCAGCGACGCCAATGCCTACGAATGAATTTAAAAAAACAGAGGGACGGACAGGACCTGGGGTTAACATCTCATCTGAAAGGCAGCACCCTTGACAGTGCAGCATTCCCTCAGGACTGGAGTGTCAGCCTTGTGATCAGCTCTCTGGATTGGAAAATTTACCCGGAACTTTCCGACTTGGAGATGACAGCGGTACCGACAGAGCCACTGTTGAAGCAGTGGGCAATCAGGATCCTGTGGCACTAATTAAAGGATTGTTTTCTGGCAAACTTTCCCCTCTAAACTTTCCTCAGTAAATAGAACCAGAAACCATTTAGCCAATCATTCGTCTCACAGCTGTTTACATCAATCAAGCTGTACAACAATGGCCTGCTACATTTGCTTACATCAGCACTTGCTGACAAATGTGATTAAGCATTCTAAAAAATTACTTCTTTCCTGATTCGAGAATCGGTGCAGGTGCTGTTTTAATTCAAATTATCTTCGTTGCTCATGTTATCCAGGATGGATAGATAGAAGCCCCATTTCCAACTTTGCACAGAACTTGGGTTTTTACACTGCTACATTGAGTATAAAAGGTAGGAAAGTGTTGCAGTTACACTGCAGACATCTCTCTTTATGACTCAAAAAAAATCCCCAACAACCTATATCTATGTAGCGCCTTTAAAATAGCAAATAGCAGCAAAGCATTTAACAGGGGTGCTATCAAACACACAATTTGACGCAACCACTGAAGGAGGTATGAGGGCAGATGGGCAAAAGCTTGCCCTGAAGTAGGTTTTATGGAGCATTTTAAAGGAAGAAAGATACATAGAGAAGCGAAAAGGTTTAGGGAGGATATTCCACAACATAAAGCCCAGGCAACGAAAGGCACAACAGTCAATGATGGAGCAATTGGATGAACAGAATTGGAAGGACGCAGACATCCGTGAAAGTTGCGGGGTTGTGAGAGATAGAGTTAGGAAGGGGTGGGGCCATGGGAGGATTTGGAAACAGATATGATCATGTTAAAATTAAGGTGTTACTTAACTGGGAACCAATACAATAGTGACCACAGGGATGAGGGGTGAATGGGACTTGATGTGATAAGGGCAGTGGATTTTTGGATGACCTTAAGTTTATTGATGGTGGGAGATGGGAGGCCAGCCAGGATTGTGTTGGAAGAGTCAAGTCTGGAAGTAAAGGCATGGATGAAGATTTCAGCAGCTGAGTAGCTGAGGCAGGGTGGAAACGGGTGATGTGGAATTCATTGCCACAGAGGGCTGTGGAGGCCGAGACGTTAAGCGTCTTCAAGACAGAAATTGATAAATTCTTGATTTCTCGAGGAATTAAGGGCTATGGGGAGAGAGCGAGTAAATGGAGTTGAAATCAACCATGATTGAATGGTGGAGTGGACTCGATGGGCCGAATGGCCTTACTTCCGCTCCTATGTCTTATGGTCTTATGTTATAGGAGTATAAACGGGCAGTCTTAGTGATCATGATGTGGAGATGCCGGCGTTGGACTGGGGTAAACACAGTAAGAAGTTTAACAACACCAGGTTAAAGTCCAACAGGTTTATTTGGTAGCAAAAGCCACACAAGCTTTCGAGGCTCTGAGCCCCTTCTTCAGGTGAGTGGGAATTCTGTTCACAAACAGAACTTATAAGACACAGACTCAATTTACATGAATAATGGTTGGAATGCGAATACTTACAACTAATCCAGTCTTTAAGAAACAAAACAATGGGAGTGGAGAGAGCATCAAGACAGGCTAAAAAGATGTGTATTGTATGCAGACTATGCAGACGCTGCGACAACGGATGAATGAACACCGCTCGACAATCACCAGGCAAGACTGTTCTCTTCCTGTTGGGGAGCACTTCAGCGGTCACGGGCATTCGGCCTCTGATATTCGGGTAAGCGTTCTCCAAGGCGGCCTTCGCGACACACGACAGCGCAGAGTCGCGGAGCAGAAACTGATAGCCAGGTTCCGCACACACAAGGACGGCCTCAACCGGGATATTGGGTTTATGTCACACTATTTCACATAAATATTTCTGCTTTTTTCCTCCTGAGTCTTTATCATGCGATCCTAGAATCAGAATTTATGTCACACTATTTGTAACTCCCACAGTTGCGTGGACCTGCAGAGTTTCACTGGCTGTCTTGTCTGGAGACAATACACATCTTTTTAGCCTGTCTTGATGCTCTCTCCACTCCCATTGTTTTGTTTCTTAAAGACTGGATTAGTTGTAAGTATTCGCATTCCAACCATTATTCATGTAAATTGAGTCTGTGTCTTATAAGTTCTGTTTGTGAACAGAATTCCCACTCACCTGAAGAAGGGGCTCAGAGCCTCGAAAGCTTGTGTGGCTTTTGCTACCAAATAAACCTGTTGGACTTTAACCTGGTGTTGTTAAACTTCTTACAGTCTTAGTGATGGCATGGATAGCAGTCGCAAGATCATCTCAAATTTGACAGCAAGTTTGCGAACAGTCTAGTTCAGTATCAGGCAGTTGCCAGGGAGAGGGATGGGTTTGGTGGCAAGGAAACGGATTTTGCTGCAGACACAGAAGAGAATGGCTTTGATCTTTCCAACTTTTAAAACCTGTCCATGAGATGTGGGTATCGCTGGCTGGACTGGCATTTATTGCCCATCCCAAGCTTCAACTGAGTGGCTTGCTAGGCCTTTTCAGGGGGCAGTTAAGAGTCAACCACATTGCTGTAGCTCTGGAGTCACATGTAGGCCAGACTGAGTAAAGACAGCAGATTTCCTTCCCTAAATGACATTAATGAAGCAGATGGGATTTTATGACATGGTGACACAGTGGTTAGGATTGCTGCCTCACAGCGCCAGGGATCAGGGTTCAATTCCAACCTTGGGTGACTGACTGTGTGGAGTTTGCACGTTCTCTCCGTGGATTTCCTCTGGATGCTGCAGTTTCTTCCCACATTCCAAAGATGTGCAGGTTAGGTGGATTGGCCATGTTAAGTTGCCCCTTAGTGTCAGGGGGATTAGCAGGGTAAATACATGAGGAAATGGCCTGGGTGGGATTGTTGTCAGTGCAAGTTCAATGGGCCGAATGGCCTCCTTCTGCACTATAGGGATTCTATGACAATTATTTCATAGTCATCAGTAGACTTTTAATTTTGCTGATGGGACTTTTAAGTCCCATTCACCCGTCACCCCTGTGGTCACTATTGTATAAGGTTCCCAGTTAAGTAACATCCTGATTTTAACATTATCATCAGTAGACTAATAACTTCTTGAATTTGAATTTCACCACCTGCCATGATGGGATTCGAACCCAGGTCCCCAGAGTGTTACGTTGGGTCTCTGGTTTACTAGTCCAGTGGCAATACCACTGCGCTACTGCCTCCCCAAGGAAGAAATAGGAAGACATTCTGCTCATCCAGTATTGGATGTTGGACAAGCTGTCAGACAATTTAGAAATGTGAATATGGAAGGCAATTTCCATATTCAGGCTAATTAGCTTAATTTATTTCATATCATCTTTATTCGTATATATTACCATTTGTGTATTGAAACAGATTATTTGAATTATAGTTTTAGAGAAAGTCTATTTTTTAATTAACTTAACTGCAATGTTGAGGTTAATTAGTATAATATATTGCACATTACCACAGTGTAGTAGGGCCTATGGAATTATTAATGAAATGTAATAAAGTTATGATATAACTGCACATCTAAGACATCAATTCCATTTCTCTCCCTGCTCCCCAGCTGCTTGTTCAGACTGAATACAAAGGTTTACAACTATTACAAACTCCTTGACTGGCTTCAGACCTCAAATTAAAAAAAGACAGACTTATATTCATATAGTGCCTTTTACAGGCTCATGACCATTCCAAAGCCCCTTTCAGCCAAGTAAATACTTTTAAAGTGTCCCCGCTCTTGTAACATAGGGAGCCACAAAAGAAAGAAACTATAAAGGGTCATGAACGAAGCCCAGTCTAGTTGTCAAACCAGCCTCCCATCCATTGACTCTGTCTACACTTCCCACTGCCTCGGAAAAGCAGCCAGCATAATTAAGGACATTCTCTCTTCCACCTTCTCCTATCAGGAATAATAGAAACCCCACAGTACAGAAAGAAGCCATTCGGCCCATCAAGTCTGCACTGACCACAATCCCACCTAGGCCCTACCCCCATATCCCTACATATTTTACCCACTAATCCCTCTAACCTACGCATCTCAGGACACTAAGGGGCAATTTTAGCATGGCCAATCAACCTAACCCACACATCTTTGGACTGTGGGAGGAAACCGGAGCACCCGGAGGAAACCCACACAGACACGAGGAGAATGTGCAAACTCCACACAGACAGTGACCCAAGCCGGGAATCGGTACCCAAGTCCCTGGAGCTGTGAAGCAGCAGTGCTAACCACTGTGCTACAGTGCCGCCGGGAAAAAGATACAAAAGTCTGAGGTCACGTACCAACCGACTCAAGAACAGCTTCTTCCCTGCTGCTGTCAGACTTTTGAATGGACCTACCTTGCACTAGGTTGATCTTTCTCTACATTCTAACTATAACTGTAACACTACATTCTGCACTCTCTTCTTTTCTTCTCTATGAATGGTATGCTTTGTCTGTATAGTGCATAAGAAACAATACTTTTCACTATATACTAATACATGTGAGAATAATAAATCAAATCTAATCTAATCAAATCAGATTAAAAGATCCCACAAACAGCAATGAAATAAATGACCAAATAACCTAATTGAGTGAAACTGGTTGAGAGATAAATATTGATGTGGAGATGCCAGCGTTGGACTGGGGTAAGTGGCCAGGATTCCAGGATAACTCCCCTGCTGTTCTCCAAATCTCATTCTTACAGGGGTCAACAGGGCAGATGCAGAAAGGGATTTCCCCAGTTGACTGGTGTCGTTTTGAACAAGGGGACACAGTCTCAGAATAAGGGGTGGGCCATTTTGGACTGAGTTAAGGAGCAATTTTTTCACTCAGAGGGTGGTGAAGTCTTGGAATTCTCTACCTCAGAGGCACAGTCATTGAATAAGTTCAAGATGAAGGTCAACAGATTTATCGGCATTTAAGATATCAAGGGATATGAGGATAGTGGTGTTGAGGTAAATCAGCCATGATCTCGTTGAATGATAGAATAGGCCTGAGGGGCCAAACGGCATACTCCAGCTCCCATGTTCCTATGGAATGAATAACACTCACCTACGAAGGCAGATGGGGTCTCGGTTTGATGTTTTATTTTAAAGCCAGCACCTTTGATAATGTAACTCTCTCTCAGTATTAAACTGACACGAGCCCAGATTATCTGTTCAAGTGTCTGAAGTTGGACTTGAGTCCGCAACCTTCTGACTCCGGGGTGAGTGTGTTACCACTGACCCGGCATCACCATCTATCACTTATTCGGTTGCTAACCTCACCCCCTCTACCACTGAATAGTATATCGATGTCTTCATCACACTTCACACATGCGTGGCACAGTGGTTAGCACTACTGCCTCACCGTGCTAGGGACCCGGGTTCGATTCCCAGCTTGGACCACTGTGTGTGCAGAATCTGCACGTTTTCCCCTTTTCTGTATGGGTTTCCTCCGGTGCGCTGGTTTCCTGCCACAGTCCCAAAATCGTGCTGGTTAGGGTGCATCGGACATGCTGAATTCTCCCTCAGTTTACCTGAACAGGTGCTGGAGTGTGGCGACTTGAGGACTTTCACAGTAACTTCATTGTAGTGTTAATGTAAGCCTACTTGTGACACTTTGCTCTTCAGCTTTGAAATCCTGATCTTCAAATTCTTCCATGATATGTTCCATCCTTTCCCTGCAATGTTCTTCAGCCCTGCAGCCCAGTATCTATTCCCTGAGCTGTTGTACTCTCAATGAGTAATGGCAGACTTGATGGTTTGAATTATAAGGAGAGGCTGGATAGACTGGGACTTTTTTCCCTGGAAGGTAGGAGGCTTAGGAGTGATCTTATAGAGGGCAATAAAATAATGAGGGGCATAGATCAGCTAGATAGTCAACATCTTTTCCCAAAGGTAGGGGGGTCTAAACTAGAGGGTGTAGGTTTAAGGTGAGAGGGGAGAGATACAGAGGGGCAATTTTTTCACACAGAGGGTAGCGAGTTTCTGGAATGAGCTGCCAGAGGTAGTAGTAGAGGCGGGTACAATTTTGTCTTTTAAAAAGCATTTAGACAGTTACATGGCTAAGGTGGGTATAGAAGGATATGGGTCAAATGTAGGCAATTGGGACTGGCTTACTGGTAGTAAAAAGGCCTGCATGGACAAGTTAGGCCAAAGGGCCTGTTTCCATGCCGTAAACCTCTATGATTCTATGTCTCTATGACAGATCACTCAGCCATCCTGCTTCCCACCTCTCTTCCCACCTTCAAATATCTCCTCAAACTCCTTTTTTCAAAGTAACTGGATGGTACTTTTGGAAACCAACCTTCCTCCTGTGACCAGGGTTCAAATACGCCATCATCTCCCCTTGCAGAATCACTCAGACAGACTGAGGGTGGTTGATATCAGAAATGGAAATAATTGCTGCATTGGTGCAGCAATGCGTACCCTCAGAGTTTGGACCCAGTGTGCACAGTCATGGCAGAGTGGCAGCACCTATATCTGGAAAGGATGTCCTGGAGCATGGTACATTGGGGAAACCATGCAGACGCAACGACAACGGATGAATGAACATCACTCGACAATCACCAGGCAAGACTGTTTTCTTCCCGTTGGGGAGCACTTCAGCGGTCACGGGCATTCAGCCTCTGATCTTCGGGTAAGCGTTCTCCAAGGCAGCCTTCACAACACACGACACCGCAGGGTCGCTGAGCAGAAACTGATAGCCAAGTTCCGCACACATGAGGACGGCCTCAACTGGGATCTTGGGTTCATGTCACACTATCTGTAACCCCTACAACTTGCCCAGACTTGCAAAATCTCACTAACTGTCCTGTCTGGAGACAATACACATCTCTTTAACCTGTGCTTAATGCTCTCTCCACTCACATTGTCTGTACCTTTAAGACTTGATCAGCTGTATTAGCATTGATTAGAATCATAGAATCATAGAAACCCTACAGTGCAGAAGGAGGCCATTTGGCCCATCAAGTCTGCACCGACCACAATCCCACCCAGGCCCTACCCCCACATATTTACCCGCTAATCCCTCTAACTACGCATCTCAGGGACAATTTTTTTTTAACCTGGCCAATCAACCTAACCCGCACATCTTTGGACTGTGGGAGGAAACCGGAGCACCCGGAGGAAACCCACGCAGACACGAGGAGAATGTGCAAACTCCACACAGACAGTGACCCGAGCCGAGAATCGAACCCGGGACCCTGGAGCTGTGAAGCAGCAGTGCTAACCACTGTGCTACCGTGCCGCCCTTGATTAGCTTGAAGCATAGAATCATAGAATCCCTACAGTGCAGAAGGAGGCCATTCGGCCCATCGAGTCTGCACCGACCACAATCCCACCCAGGCCCTACCCCCACATATTTTACCCGCTAATCCCTCTAACCTACGCATCTCAGGAGTCTAAGGGGCAATTTTTAACCTGGCCAATCAACCTAACCCGCACATCTTTGGACTGTGGGAGGAAACCGGAGCACCCGGAGGAAACCCATGCAGACACGAGGAGAATGTGCAAACTCCACACAGACAGTGACCCGAGCCGGGAATCGAACCCAGGACCCTGGAGCTGTGAAGCAGCAGTGCTAACCACTGTGCTACCGTGCCGCCCCAATTATTATGATTAGCATTCCAATCATTATTCTGTAAATTGAGTTTGTGTCTCTGTATGCCCTGTTTGTGAGCACATCTCCCACTCCACCTGACGAAGGAGCAGCGCTCCGAAAGCTAGTGGTGTTTGCTACCAAATAAACCCATTGGACTTTAACCTGGTGTTGTGAGACTTCTTACAATAAATGCTGGCCAGCCAGTGATGCCCATGTCCCACAAGTGAATAAATTCACATGGGATACACAGTAATTTGATAAGGTGGATTCAAAATTGGCTCAGTTGTAGGAGAAAGAGGGTGATGACAGAAGTCTGCTTTAGTGACTGGAAGCCAGTGTCCAGGGCTATGGGCCAAATGCTGGCAGATGGAATTAGGTTGGAGTTCAGGTGTTTCTAATAAATCAATGCAGACTCGATCGGCCGAAGGGCCTCTTCTGCGCTGTATGATTCTATGAAATAAAGCTGGCATTCATATAGCACCTTTGACATAGTAAATTGTCTCAAGGCACTTTACACAAGTATCAGACAAGATTTAACGCAGAGCCACATAAGGAGATACAATTACAAAAATGGTAGGAGATTATAGGAGGGGTACAGAGATTTAGATTGTATTTCTAGAGTCAGCTGAAGGCACGAGTGTCTGCATGGGAGTGATGAAAGTCAGCGATGCACAAGAGGTGAGAGTTGGATGTGCTCAGAGATCTCTGGAGGCTGATCTCTGGAGTATGGAGGGGATTACCAAGATAAGGAGGGGATAAGGCCATGGAGGGATTCGATCGCGAGCATGGGGAGAATTTTGAAATTGCTGGAACAGGAGCCAGTGCAGGTTAGTGAACACAGCAGCTGATAGGTGAACCGGACTAGGTGTGAGTTAGGATATGGGCAACAGAACTTGTGGGTGAGTTGGAAAGATCATAGAATTCTGCAAGTACTTTTTTTATTCATTTGTTGGACATGGGCATCGCTGGCTGGTCAGCATTTATTGCCCATCCCTAGTTGCCCGAGGGCAGCTGAGAGTCAACCACATTGCTGTGGCTCTGGAGTCACATGTAGGCCAGACCGGGTAAGGACGGCAGATTTCCTTCCCTAAAGGACATTCGTGAACCCGATGAGTTTTTCCAACAACTGACAATGATTTCATGGTCATCAGTAGATTCTTAATTCCAGATATTTTTTATTGAATTTAAATCCTACGGCCTGCCAGGGCGGGATTCGAACCCGGGTCCCCAGAACATTAGCTGAGTTTCTGGATTAATAGTCTCGCGATAATACCACTAAGCCATCGCCTTCCAAGACCAATTTATTCCTTTTGAAAGAGTGGAAACACATGAGGGCAAACCTCACCATCCCCATCTCTCTCCCCCCTTTCTCCCCCTCCCCCCTCACCGCCCCTTTCCCCGAGCAGACGGCAAGTAAATTACTCAGGCTTTGCTTTTATGACAGAAGTTCATTCAGCTGAACGGCTTTGAAGAGGTTGCCTGGCAACAGACAATGTGTGTTGAGCGGAACAGGATGAAGTCCTGCTCCAGTAGCACCAATGATAAGACGCAGGCTGCACGCTGTCCTAATGTCATCCCTGAATGACACAATATCCCAGCTCTTGATCACGGGAGAGAACAGGCCACACAGAACATCTGTTACCTGGTCAGTAGGTGACTAATGAATGAAGTGTGAAACAGAGGACAAGAGAAACACCAGCCAGTGTACACATATCTCCTTTTATGCCCAAATAACTTGCCAGTACCCAAGCTCTTTTGTTGTGTTAAGAAGTGATTACATTTGCAAGTGTCATTAGTTACCAATACAATGCACAGCACCAAAACGCTAGTTGGAGATTTTGGCAAAGTCAATATTTATTTATTTTTAGCAACAGATAGCAACAAGAGCAGCCTCATTGTGATGAGATCTCTCAGATAATCAGTCACTCCACAGGACTTTCAGGTCATTTGCCAGCTTTCTCATCCTATTCCAGGTTAGTTTGGCTCGACAGCAGCTCACGGGGATACAGAGCAAGAGGGGAGAACAGTAAACCCTGAGATGCTGCAGCAACGAATCACTTTTAGTATGGAATAAGAGTTAATCTGATAGCTCTGTGCAAGAAAGAAAAGCTTGCATTCAGATTAGATTGTGTTTTTCACAGCCTCGCAATGGTCAACTGAAATGTAATCATTGTTGTAAAGGCAGCAGGCAACTGTCGCACAGCAAGCTCCCATAAACAGAAATGTGCTATCGACCAGACAATCTGTTTTCCATGACACAGGCGGCACGGTGGCACAGTGGTTAGCACTGCTGCCTCACAGCGCCAGAGACCCGGGTTCAATTCCGGCCTTGGGTCACTGTATGTGCGGAGTCTGCACATTCTTCCCATGTCTGGGTGAGTTTCCTCCGGGTGCTCCGGTTTCCTCCCACACTCCAAAGATGTGTGGGTTAGGTTGATTGGCCATGTTAAATTGCCCCTTAGTGTAAGGGGGACAAACAGGGTAAATACGTGGGGTTAAAGGAATACAGCCTGGGTGGGATTGTCGTTGGTGCAGGCTCTATGGGCCGAATGGCCTCCTTCTGTACTGGAGGGATTCTATGACATTGAGCGAGGCAGAAATATTGGTCAGAATTTTCCTCCTCTTCCTGTTTTTCATTGTGACACCGAGACTTTTATACCCAGTCGAGAGAGAGCAGACAAGACCTTTTTTTAACATCTCATCTGGAAGATGACACCTCCTTCAGTAGCGGAGAGTCTGCCGAGGTTTCCTCCAGAGTGAGACTCAAACCTACGACCTCCTGACTCAGCTGGCTGAACAACATGACTCAGGCACTGTGTGACCAGAAGGAAAATCGCAGGGAAAACACGGAGTCCGGGAAAAGTAAGGAATGCTGGAGTTTCAGGGAGGAAGGGTAAACAATTTAAAAACACCAACAGAGTGGGTTCAAACCCTGTTTCGGTTGAGGTTGGTCTTGGGGCCTGTCTCCTTGCCCTAATGCAATCAGCATGATTAGCATTCCTTTGACAGCAAGGAGGAAGGGAAGAAGAGTCAGGGTTTTAGAATAGGTGGCACAGTGGTTAGCACTGCTGCCTCACAGCGCCAGGAACCCGGGTTCGATTCCCGGCTTGGGTCACTGTCTGTGTGGAGTTTGCACGTTCTCCCCGTGTCTGCGTGGGTTTCCCCCGGGTGCTCCAGTTTTCTCCCACAGTCCAAAGATGTGCGGGTTAGATGGATTGGCCATGCCTAATTGTCAGGGGGATTAGCAGGGTAAATACATGGGGTTACAGGAATAGGGCCTGGGTGGGATTGTTGCCAGTGCAGGCTTGATGGGCTGAATGGCCTCCTTCTGCACTGTAGCGATTATATGATTCTAATATTTGCTCATTTTGAAATAATTTAAAACTTGCTCAGCAACACATCTACCATTAATTCTTATTGCTTAATTAAAATGATCTGATAAAAGTTTTCAAGCTGGGATGCCTCAGGTCAGCGCAGAAATGAACAATTGGGGTAATTCATTTCGATGTTCTGTGAGCAACGTGAATCATCAGGAGTGGGGTAAGCGCGGAGCCTGCATCAGTGCACCCAATTCTGCCATCCAAGCTCCAGCCGAGTGATACTCGCAAAATCTATCACAATTCCATCTGAGCAAAATATCCCCCAAACAGGCGAGACACGCTCATTCTGTGACAGGATTTAATTTAGAATGAATTACATCTCAAACCCAGCCAAAGTTAACAGCTCAGGTTCTGCATCAATTTACTTTACATCCGGATTCACAGGATGATTATTTTAACATTCAGCGACGAATGTTCAGCTGTTGATCTCACACGAAAAGCAACTGCTTGATAGCAATAAGCAGCAGATGACAGGTGCCAGTGGCGGATGAAGATGACTAACAGTAGGGGTAATTTTTTTTATAGAAGTTGCCTTTTGCCTACAACTCCTGAGGATTTACCATGCTTTTCACAGCACAGCATTGTTAGGAACATAGGAATTTTCAAGTTTGCTGATGACACCACCGTAGTGGGTCGGATCTCAAACAATACTGAGAGAGAGTACAGGAATGAGATCGAGAATCTGGGGAACTGGTGCGGTGACAATAATCTCTCCCTCAATGTCAGTAAAACGAAGGAGATAGTCATCGACTTCAGAAAGCGTAGTGGAGGACACGCCCCTGTCTACATTAACGGGGATGAAGTGGAAATGGTCGAGGGCTTCAGGTTTCTAGATGTCCAGATCACCAACAACCTGTCCTGGTCAAGAAAAAGATACAAAAGTCTGAAGTCACATACCAAACGACTCAAGAACAGCTTCTTCCCTGCTGCCATCAGACTTTTGAATGGACCTACCTCACATTAAGTTGATCTTTCTCGACTCCCTAGCTTTGACTGCAACACTACATTCTGCACCCTGTCCTTTCCTTCTCTATGAACTCATCCAAAAACTGAATCTCTGACTGTGCAGTTAGTATGGCATTGGAACTGGATGGTTCAAAACCCTGGGGTTCTGACTCAGAAGAGAGTGACACTTGAGATAAGAGGATTGTACTGCACCAGGGTATGGGGCTGCCTTTGGTCTTGTGGCTCAGTGGGCAGCGTACCTGCCTCTGAGCCAGAAGCTCCAGGTACAAGTGCCCCTCCCAAGACTTGATGGCCAAGGAGTTCATAATGTGGCCAAACTGGTTGAATGCCAACTTGTAAAATCCTTCCAAACATGCCAATGCTTGATGTGCAGTGGCACCCTTCAAGCTATAAGCCTCTGGCGACAGACTAGCGACCTGTTCCAGGAATAACTAACTATGGAAACAGATGAAAGTCTGCCTTAGTGCACCACTAGGTGTGGGAAGAGAATTGGAATGAGGCTACAGTGCAGAAAGAGATGGGCACTCCACCAACAACCAGTCAAAAAACATCTGGAGTGTCCAACCTTGGCCAAGGTATCAGAGGCAGAGGCTGTGGGGTAGCTTGTCCATTTATAGTCTTGTATTATATACGGTTTTGACAGGAGGATGGAGAGGGATGCTGAACATTTCCACAGAGAATACGTTACTACAGTCAAGCAGCAATGTAGCCACAAAGGAGCATGAGTAGGCTATTCAGCCCATCGAGCCTGCTTCACCATTCAATACGATCATGGCTACTCATCCAATTCAATAGCTTTTTTTCCCACACTATTCCCATATTCCTTAACATCTTTGGTATTTAGATATCTGTCAATCTCTGCTTTAAACATTCTCAATAACTGAGCTTCCACAGCGCTCTGGGGTAGAGAATTCCAAAGATTCACAGCAAAGAAATTTCTCCTCATCTCAGCCCTAAGTGGCTTCCCCCTTATTGTGAAATTGTCTCACCTGGTTCCTGACTCCCCAACCAGGGGAAATTTCTTACCTGCATCAATCCTGTCTATCGCTTAAAGTATTTTAAATTCTTTTAATTCTTCAAAACGCCAGCAAATAAAGACCCAATTTCCCCAATCTTTCTTGATAGGACAGTCCCACCATCCCAGCAACAAGGCTGGTGAACCTTTGTTGCACTCCCTCTACGGCACTAATATCCTTCCTAAGAAAAGGGAACCAAAATTGCACACAGCACTCCAGGTGCAGTCTAACCAAGCTTCATACATATTGAAGCAAGGCATTGCTACTTCTGTACTCAAATCCTCTTGTGATAAAGGCTGACATGACATTAGCTTTCCTAATTGCCTGTTGCACCTGCATGTTAGCGTTCAGTGACTTAATGACAAGGACACCCTGGTCCTTTTATAAGACCATAAGACATAGGAGCAGAATTAGGCCACTCAGCCCATCGAGTCTGCTCCGCCATTCAATCATGGCTGATCTATACATCTACATTTATACATCTACACTTTATAATTTCTCACCATTTAAGAACTACTCTGCACATCCATTCCTCCTATCAATGTGGATAGCCTCACATTCCTCTTACCAAAGTGGATAACCTCACATTTTTCCACATTATATTCCATCTGCCATGTTTTTGCCCACTTGCTAAGTCTGTCCAAATCCTTTTGAAGCTACTTTGCATCCTCCTCACAACACACATTCCCACCTAGCTTTGTGTCATCCGCAATCTTGGAAATATTAGTGATCCCCCACATCCACATCATTGATATGTTTTGTGAGCAGCTGAGGCCCTCCCGGGTACTGATCCTTGTGGTACTCCACTAACCGGGGCCTGTCAATGTGAGAATGACCTGTTTATTCCCACTCGCTGTTTTCTGCTTGTGAGCCACACCTTAATCCATGCCAGCATATTGCCTCCAATCCCATGTGCATTAAGTTTGCTAACCAACCTCCTGTGGTCTCATGGTGCTTTGCTTGTGCAACAGGTATCGAGAGAATGAGAGGAAACAATGAATTAAGATTTATTCTCCCTTTTAGTAAATACTTCCCAAATCCCATTGCAGGACTTACCACTGTCAAGAATTGTTGGCCAAACAGAAGCATTTTGGCCCAGTGAAGGTTCACCCTGTCTGTTTTTAAATGATGTGAGAAAAGTCACCAGCCCTGGTCACAGTTTCCCTCCCCCATTCCCTTATTTGAGTGCGGCTGAGTATAGGGATCTCCCAAAGCTGCAGAAACATAAAGCAGACAGACAACTCTTCAAGCAGATCAGAAGCGTCAAAAGTTCAAGTCACTGCCATTTATTTATTCCCTTGACTCCCCTCTTAGCTTTGCCTCTCTGTAACCTTGCAGCCACCCATTCGGTTCCCTTTAGAAGCCTACTTCCTGAAAGAAGCTTTTGGTTAAATACCTCCTCCTTTCATATGATGCCTATTGTTGTCTGATGATGCCACTGTGAAGCATCCCAGGACGTTTTATTACATTTAAAGGTGCTTTATCAATGAAAGACCTGCATTTATATCGCCTCTTTCACAACTTCACAGCCAATCAAGTGATGGGCGTCCAAAATCAGAGAGGGAAAAGAACAAACAAATACCAAAACCTTCTCCCTCCAACCCCCTACCCAAAATGGGACTCTTCCCAGGAAAAGAGGATATTAACGGATGGACCGATAGAGGGCTTTAAACTGGTGAATGGGTCTGAAGGGATAGATGTCGAGAAGATGGCTGGGATTTTACGACTTCGCTCGGGTGAGGCTCATAAAATCCCGCCCAAGGCCAAGGGAGAATTCCGTTCTGCAAGGCGGGTGAGGCAGCAAAATTCCAGCCGATGTTTCCAATTGTGACTGAGACCAGAACTAGGGACCATAAATATAAGATAGTCACAAAGAGAGAATTCAGAAGAAATGTCTTTAGACAGAGAGTGGTTCGAATGCTGCCGCATGTTTGATTGAGGCGAGTATCACAGATGCAGTTATGGGGAAATTGGGAAAGCAGATGCAGCACGGTGGTACAGTGGTTAGCACTGCTGCCTCACAGCGCCAGGACCTGGGTTCAATTCCCGGTTTGGGTCACTGTCTGTGTGAAGTTTGCATGTTCTCCTCGTGTCTGCATGGATTTCCCCCGGGTGCTCTGGTTTCCTCCCACAGTCCAAAGATGTGCAGGTTAGGTGGATTGGCCATGCTAAATTGTCCCTTAGTGTCAGGGGGACTGGCAAGGTAGGTATATGAGGTTACAGGGATGGGTGGGATTGTTGTCGATGCAGTCTTGATGGGCCAAATGGCCTCCTTCTGCACTGTAGGGATTCTGTGGTTTCTATTCTATGAGAGAAGGAAATAGAAGATGTTGATGTACACTCAATGAAACAGGGTGGAGGGGGCTTGTTTGAAGCACTAATTTAGGATGGACCTGTTGGATTGACTGCTCTGTCGCTGTGAATATCTCTGAACCAGAGGTTTGCCCTCAGCCCGGAAATAAGATCGCAGTCACCGATTTGTTCCTGTTCTTTGCTCAATTGGAACTCGAGCAAAAGCAAAGAAAACAAAAAACCCGAAACCTCAAATGACCAGAAAAGTTTGTGTTTTACAAGCAGAGTTTTTGCTTCTGCTGTGATTGATCATTTGACCTCGTTGAGTGGCTGCCATTCTAATAGGAATCATTGAATTTTATATCAAATTATTGTTCAATACATCAAGCCATCTGCTGTGAGGCTGCTAGCAGGCTGCTCTCTGGGGGTCCCTGTTTATTTCCTGTCATCTTCCATTGCCAAATAAATCCATCACATTGGAGCCAAAGACGATCAAGATGATTTATAAGCTTGGAAAGTAGAGTCTATGCCTGCTATTGGGCTGCAGCGCAAGGGGCTGCCTGGGTTATACATCCTGGCGTCCATTGTGAGGACTGCTTGCGTGAGTGCTGTTAATGGGGAAGGGTGCCCACATGAGCGAGACGGCTGCTGCAACCTGCCACCCCTGGTGAGATAATCCCATCGACCAACAGTTCATAAAAATAACATAGCTAACAGGAGTAGGTTCCCCCAGCCTATCCCACCATTCAGTCAGGCAATTTTAACTTATTTGCTCATGGGGCTTGGGCGTCATTGGCCAGGCCAGCATTGATTTCCCAGCCCTAATTGGGCTTGAGAAAGTGGTGGTGAGCTGCCTTCTTGAAACGCTGCAGTCTGTGTGATGTAAGTGCACCCACAGTTCTGGCAGGGAGTTCCAAGATTTCGATCCAGCAACAGTGTAGAGCTGGTGGTATATTTCCAAGTCAGGATGGTGTGTGGATTGGAGGGGAACTTGCAGGTGGTGGTGTTTCCGGGTTTCTGTTACCCTTATCCTTCTAGATGGTAGAGGCTGCAAGTTTGGAAGGTGTTGGCTTGTTGATATCTGCACTGCATCTTGTAGATGGTACGCACTGCTGCCATTGTGTGTGGGTGATGGAGGGAATGAATGTTTAAGGTGGTGGATGGGATGCCAATCAAGCGGGGCTGCTTTGTCCTGGACGGTGTCGAGCTTCTTGAGTGTTGTTGGAGCTGCACCCATCCAGGCAAGGGGAGAGTATTCCATCACACCCCTGACTTGTGCCTCATAGATGGTAGACAGGCTTTGAGGAATTAGATGAATTATTCACTGCAGAATTGCCAGCCTCTGACCTACTCTTGTAGTCACAGTATTTAGGTGGTTGGGCCAGTTCAGTTTCTGGTCAATGGTAACCCTCCAGGACATTGACAGTGGGGATTCAGCAATGATAATTCCATTGAATGTCAAGGGGAGATGGCTAGATTCTCTTTTGTTGGAGAGGGTCATTGCCTGGCACTTGTATACTACAAACATTACTTGCCACTTGTCAGCCCAAACCTGGAATGTTGTCCAGGTCTTGCTGCATTTGAACATGGACTACTTCAGCATCTGACAAGTCACGAATGCTGAACATTCGAACATCCCCACTTCTGACCTTATGATGGAGGGAAGGTCATTGGTGAAGCAGCTGAAGATGATTGGGCCCAGGACACTACCTGAGGGACTCCTGCAGTGATGTCCTGGAGCTGAGATGATTGACCCCCAATCACCACAATCCTCTTCCATTGTGCCAGATATGACTCCAAACAACGGAGAGTTTTGCCTCTCTTTCCCCATTGATTCCAGTTTTGCCAAGGTGACTTGATGCCACAATCAGTCCAATGCTGCCTTAATGTCAAGGACTGTCCCTCTCTCCTCACCTCTGGAGTTCAACAGTTTCGTCCATGTTTGGACCAAGGCTGTAATGAGGTCAGGAGCTGAATGGCCCTGACGGAACGGTAGTGTCCTAGGCCCAATCATCTTCAGCTGCTTCACCAATGACCTTCCCTCCATCATAAGGTCAGAAGTGGGGATGTTCGAATGTTCAGCATCAGAGAGCAGCCTTATCTTTTGTACTGATGTACTGGGCTTCTCCAACATTGAGGATGGGGATATTTGTGGAGCTTTCTCCTCCAGTGGGTTGTTTAATTGTCCACCACCATTCACGGCTGGATGTGGCAGGACTGCAGAGCTTTGATCTGATCCGTTGGTTGTGGGGTCGCTTAGCTCTGTCTGTCATTTGCTGCTTCTGCTGTTTGGCAATGCAGGTGGTCCTGTTTGGTAGCTTCACCAGGTTGACACTTTAGAAATGTACTGTGCTGCTCCTACACTTTTCACTGAAACAGGGTTAATCCTCAGCCTGGTGGAAATAGAAAGGGATGGATGTGCTGGGCCATGAGGTGACAGATTGTGCTGGAGTACAATTCTGCTGCGGGTTGATGGCCCACAGCACCTCATGGATGCCTAGTCTCAAGCTGCTAGATCTGTTTGAAGTCTGTCCCATTTAGCACGGTGATAGTGCCACACAACACGATGGAGGGTGTCCTCAATGTGAAGATGGAACTTTGTCTCCACAGGTAGTCACTCCTACCGATAGATTCTGCCATGGACAGATGCATCTGCAGCAGGCAGGTTGGTGAGGATGAGGTCAAGTATGTTTTCCCTCTTGTTGGTTTCCTCATCACATGCCGCAGACCCAGTCTAGCAGCTATGTCCTTTAGGACTCAACCAGCTTGGTCTGTAGTGGTGCTACTGAGCCACTCTTAGTGATGGACACTGAACTCTCCCAACCAGAGTACATTCCACATTCTTGCCACCCTCAGTGCTTCCTCCAAGTGGTGTTCAACATGGAGTACGGATTCTGCAGCTGAGGGTGGATGGGATGTGATAATCAGCAGTCTTCCTTGCCCATGTTTGACCTGGTGCCGAGACTTCTTGGGGTCCAGAGTCTATTTTGAGGACTCCCAAGGCAGTTCCCTCCCGACTGTCTATCACTGTATCGCCACTTCTGCTGGGTCTGTCCTGCCGATGGGACTGGACATACCCAGGGATGGTGATGATGGTGTCTGAGACATTATCAGTAAGGTATGAATCCATGAGAATGAATACATCAGGCTGTTGCTTGACTTGTCCCTGGGACACCTCTCCCAATTTTGGCACCAGCCCCCAGATGTTAGTAAGGAGGACTTTGCAGGGTTGAGAGGGCTGGGCTTGCCATTGTCGTTTCCAGCAGCTAGGGAAATGCTGGGTGGTCTGTCCAAACAGGTTTGATCCTTTTTATAGACTTTGTAATGTTTTGATAGGAATGAGTGGCTTGTTCACTTGAGAGGGTGATAAAGAGTCAGTTACATTGTTGTGGGTCTAGAATCACAGCCTGGGCAAATGGTCAATCTTTCTCAATGCCTTTCCTCATCACATGCCGCAGACCCAGTCTAGCAGCTACGTCCTTTAGGACTCAACCAGCTTGGTCTGTAGTGGTGCTACTGAGCCACTCTTAGTGATGGACACTGAACTCTCCCAACCAGAGTACATTCCACATCCTTGCCACCCTCAGTGCTTCCTCCAAGTGGTGTTCAACATGGAGTACGGATTCTGCAGCTGAGGGTGGATGGGATGTGGTAATCAGCAGTAATCAGGGTCCAATCAGAATTTCACTGACTGGTTTATCAATCCTCTGCACTCTCAGGACAGAGGGTAAGAGGAGATTTGTTAGAGGTGTTTAAAATCATGAGGGGTTTTGATAGAGTAAATAAGGAGTTGTTGTTTCCAGTTGGTTAAGTGGTAACCAGAGAACACTGACATAAACTGATTGGTAAAGGGGCTACAGGCGACATTGTGCCACTACTGTGCCTTTAAGGAATGTATTTTAAGCATGTTCTCTGCAGTTATAAGTTAGATCATATAATAGGCTTTTTGTTTACTTTTAATCTGGGCCTAATGCAATGTCCTGGAGTTTTGGACCCTTTTGAATTGTTGGGGATAAGGATGATTGACAGGTCAGGTGGGACAGTTTTTTTTCTTACTTTCAGTTTTGGCTGTTAGCTGGTTAGGTGTTGGACTCTAGACCAAAAAGTAGTATTTGTGTGGCTCTCCCCGGTATTAGAAGTTCTGCTGGCTAGTTGGAAGCAATCTTTCTTGCCTTCCTGGAGTGAATGTTTTGCTGTTGGTGGTTTGCCAGCTAGAGGCCAGCAGTGGCTCTATCTCTACCTCAGAGGGATGCTGGGAGCTACAGGACAGAGAAGTCAGAGTTTCAATTCTCTATCCAAAGGACTAATTCACAGCAGGTGTTGCAGAGGAGGTGGTTCAGCTGCAGCTTCAGCAGAAGAACGGCTTTCCAACCTCCACACTCAGCTCTTCCTGCTGCCAACATTCTCCTGCTGAATGGGTGAATGGGGAGGGGGCCCGGCTGCTTGATGGCCAAGGGTGCCAGCCTCAGGGTTGCATTCAGCACCTCTGTCCCTCTTTCTGGGTGCACGGTCCTGCCAGACAACTGGGGGGCAGGTCGATGACATTGGACATCAAAATGGAGGGAGACCTCGGTGAACACCGAGCACCTTGGAAACTCGGTTGGGGGGGGATGATTTTAACTTTTGGCAGTGGTGGAAATGAATCAACCATCAACTTTAATGGAAATGAAACGGAGTCAGGGTGTGAGACAGCAGCTGATTCACACGATTCTGCTTTCCACTACCACCAGTGGTTAAAATCAGCCCCGTTACACATGTCTGGGCGTGTGGAGCACCAGGGGAATCTGCCCTCTTATTATACAGTACAACTGAGGCTACACTTCAAAACTACTTCATTGGCTGGAAAGCAGCTTGGGACGTCCGTCCAGTGGTGAATGTCGGGATCGACAGTGAAATGCTGGGCGTGCCAGAAACAAACACATCCCAGATAACCAAATAAGTGCAAGGCAGTTGTTTTTTTTTTGTAAAGATGCCATGGTTTATTTATACACGTGACACAAGTATCGTGTTCTCTCAGTGCGATCTGTGCCCACAGCAAAGGGGACAGTGGAGTCACTCACAGTTTGCCCTGGACTAGGGAAAGGGAGATTCAGCCAGTGCTTCCAGATCCGTGTCCAGTGACTCTTTGGGAAAGCCTATAAGTGTTGGGCAGGGACAGGATTAACCAATGATGAGTGGATGAGAGAGGGGGGATTTGGTCTGGTATACAAGGCATCTCCTGGCGATCCCAACAGGCAGTACTAAGTTGGATATGCTTCCCTGCCCACCACTTCCATCCCCAATGGAACAATTCTGGATTGTTTCTTTAATGTTAACACAAATCCATTCTATCCGGTCCAGATCTGGAATACACTGTCAGAGAGTGTGGTGGAGGTAGATTCATTCATGGCTTTCAAAACAGTATTGGATAATAATCTGGAGAGAAAACATTTACAGGGTCTACAAGGAAAGTGTGGGGGGAGTCGGACAAGCTGAGTTGATCTTGCAGAGAGCAAGCATGGTCATAATGGGCCAAATGGCCTCCTTTGCGTTATAACCATTCTCTCTCCAAGGAGTTCTAACAGAAACATTTTAATGGTACAACTTATTTGTGGCTCGAGTTATTTCTTCTGAAACCTTTCCAGGAACTCCAGGTAAACCGGCTTCTGAGGTGCAGAGACAGGAATAAAATGTCCTCCCGGGTGAGTGAGAATCACAGGGTCCACAAAGGACGCGGACAGCTCCTGGCTCATTTCTCCGGGAATGACCTGGTCAGTGTCACCAAATACATGCAGCGATGGAACAGCGATGGGCTCCTGATAGAAACGCTCGTGCAGCTTGCACTTGCTTTGAAAGCCCGCAACAAGGATAGCAAAATCGAACTGGAACCTGGGATCTCCCTGCTGCTTGAGAGCACAGATCATAGACACGAAAGCTGCTCCCTGGCTGAAGCCCAAGATACCATCGAACGGGCCCAATTCAACCATGGCTTTGGAGATGGTCTCCAACGATTCTTCCAATCCTTTGGAAGTCTCCACGTGGTCCAGGGCATTGAAACTGTTCTCATCTGGGTTCGAGAACCACCAGCCTCGGGCATCTTCCTCACTTCCTCCTGCCGGAGTCCCTGGATCAATGAAACATACCGGAATTATCTCATTCTCAGTGAGAATTGTTGGGCCAGAATTACAAAACCTGTGTGTTCTTGGGATGTGGGTGGGTGCTGCTGGAAAGGAAATTTGTACTGCCTAAAATTTTTTTTAAAATTTGTTTATGGGATGTGGGCGGCGCTGGCTGGGCCAGCATTTATTGCTCTTCCCTGAGGGTATTTAAGAGTCAATCACATTGCTGTGGCTCTGGAGTCACATGTAGGCCAGACCAGGTAAGGACGGCAGATTTCCTTCCCTAAAGGACATTAGTGAACCAGATGGGTTTTTCCGACAATCGACAATGGTCATCGGTAGATTCTTAATTCCAGATATTTTTTTATTGAATTCAAATTTCACCATCTGCCGTGGCGGGATTCAAACCCGGGTCCCCAGAATATTACCCTGGTTCTCTGGATTACTTGTCCAGTGACAATACCACTACGCCACTGTCTGCCCACTATTGTCAGGAAAAATATACTGACCCGAGGGGGTTGGGTGGGGGAGCATCCAAACTCTGCCCGTGTCTTAACTTGTACTAAATCCCACTCCCCTATCACTCCTGCGCTCAGTGACCTACATAGGCTGCTGGTTATACAACAACTTGATTTTAAAATTCTCATCGTCTCGCCCCTCCCAATCTCTGTAATCCCCTCCAACCCCACAATCCTCTGAGATATCTGCTCTTCTCTAATTCTGGCTTCGAGAACCCCATTGTTTGATCGCTCCACCAATGGTGCCTCAGCTGCCTTGGTTCCCTCGTTATACCTCTCTGCCTCGCTTTCCTCCTTGTAGGAGGAATCAAAAGGCAGAGTATTATCTAAATGGAGAGACTGCAGGTGAGTGAAGTGCAGAGGGATCTCGGTGTTCTAGTGCATGAATTACAAAAAGCTAGCAAGCAGGTCCAACAAGTGGCTAAGAAAGCAAATGGCACTTTGGCCTTTATTGCAAAAAAGGCTGGAGTTTAAAACTAGGGAGGTTTTGTTGCAATTGTACAGGGTGTTTGAGGCCTCACATAGAACAGTACAGCACAGAACAGGCCCTTCGGCCCACGATGTTGTGCCGAGCTTTATCTGAAACCAAGATCAAGCTATCCCACTCCCTATCATCCTGGTGTGCTCCGTGTGCCTATCCAATAACCGCTTAAATGTTCCTAAAGTGTCTGACTCCACTATCACTGCAGGCAGTCCATTCCACACCCCAACCATTCTCTGCGTAAAGAACCTACCTCTGATATCCTTCCTGTATCTCCCACCACGAACCCTATAGTTATGCCCCCTTGTAATAGCTCCATCCACCCGAGGAAATAGTCTTTGAACGTTCACTCTATCTATCCCCTTCAACATTTTATAAACCTCTATTAAGTCTCCCCTCAGCCTCCTCCGCTCCAGAGAGAACAGCCCTAGCTCCCTCAACCTTTCCTCATTAGACCTACCCTCCAAACCAGGCAGCATCCTGGTAAATCTCCTCTGCACTCTTTCCAGCGCTTCCACATCCTTCTTATAGTGAGGTGACCAGAACTGCACACAATATTCCAAATGTGGTCTCACCAAGGTCCTGTACAGTTGCAGCATAACCCCACGGCTCTTAAACTCCAACCCCCTGTTAATAAAAGCTAACACACTATAGGCCTTCTTCACAGCTCTATCCACTTGAGTGGCAACCTTTAGAGATCTGTGGATATGAACCCCAAGATCTCTCTGTTCCTCCACAGTCTTCAGAACCCTACCTTTGACCCTGTAATCCACATTTAAATTAGTCCTACCAAAATGAATCACCTCACATTTATCAGGGTTAAACTCCATTTGCCATTTTTCAGCCCAGCTTTGCATCCTATCTATGTCTCTTTGCAGCCTACAACAGCCCTCCACCTCATCCACTACTCCACCAATCTTGGTGTCATCAGCAAATTTACTGATCCACCCTTCAGCCCCCTCCTCTAAGTCATTAATAAAAATCACAAAGAGCAGAGGACCAAGCACTGATCCCTGTGGCACTCCGCTAGCAACCTGCCTCCAATCTGAAAATTTTCCAACGACCACCACCCTCTGTCTTCGATCAGACAGCCAGTTACCTATCCAATCGGCCAAATTTCCCTCTATCCCACACCTCCTCACTTTCATCATAAGCCGACCATGGGGGACCTTATCAAACGCCTTACTAAAATCCATGTATATGACATCAACTGCCCTACCTTCATCAACACACTTCGTTACCTCCTCAAAAAATTCTATCAAATTTGTGAGGCACGACTTGCCTTTCACGAATCCGTGCTGACTATCCCGGATTAATCCGCATCTTTCTAAATGGTCGTAAATCCCATCTCTAAGGACCTTTTCCATCAATTTACCAACCACCGAAGTAAGACTAACCGGTCTATAATTACCAGGGTCATTTCTATTCGCTTTCTTAAACAGAGGAACAACATTCGCCATTCTCCAGTCCTCTGGCACCATCCCCGTGGACAGCGAGGACCCAAAGATCAAAGCCACCTGGAATACTGCGTACAGCTTTGGTCCCCTTACCTAAAAAAGGATATAATAACATTGGAGGCAGTCCAAAGGAGATTCACCAGGCGAATTCCTGGAATGAGAGGGTTGTTCTATCAAGAGAGACTAAATAGTCTGGGTCTGTATTCCTTGGGGTTTAGAAGAGTGAGGAGTGACCTTACTCAAACATATAAGATCCTGAGGGGGCTTGACAGGATAAAGGTGAGATGTTTGCACTAGTGGGAGACTCTCGAACAAGGGGACACAACTACAAGATAAAGGTCCAGTCATTTAAAACTGATGTGTGTAGAAATTTCTTCTTGCAGAGGGTGGTGAATCTCTGGACTTTGTCCCAAAGGGTGATGGAAGCTGGATCATTAGAAGTATTCAAAGTGGAGATGGATAAATACTTGACAGATCAACGAATAGAGGGTTACGGGGAAATGGCACAGAAAAGGAGTTGAAGCCTGCATAGATCAGCCATGATCTTATTGAATGGCGGGGCAGGATTGAAGGACCTGGTGGCCGATTCCTACTTCTAATTCTTGCTTGAAGATGCTCTTTAAAACCCTCCTCTTTGACCAAACCTTTATTCCTCTGTCTGAATTACAGAATCCCTGCAGTGCAGAAAGAGGCCATTTGGCCCATTGAGTCTGCACCGACCACAATCCCACCCAGGCCCTATCCCCGTAACCCCATGTATTTACCCTGCTAACCCCCCCCCCCCCCCCAACCTCACTAAGGGGCAATTCAGCACGGCCAATCCCACCTCTCCTCCTGTGACTCAGTTTCAGACTGGGTTTGGTTGCACTCCTGTGGTAAAGGCGCTATACAAATGCAGGTGGTTGTTGAGCTCCCTCTCCAGCTGCCCCTGAGGATAACCAGAGTGAACCACTGGCCCTGTGAGGCCCCGGAGGGTTGCGGGCCTCTCCGGGCGGGGCGGGGCTGGGCCTTCCCCCCACCCCGGGCTGCAGACTCACCGGCCCCGGCGGGAGGCTGAGGCGGGGCCCCCGGGGGAGGGGGCACCCTGAGCGGCGACGACACGAACCGCAGCTCGGCGTGTTTCCGCAGCGCTTTCCGCAGGGCGCCGCTCCGCTCCCGGAAAATCCTCTCGTTCTGCCGGTAACCGTGAACGCAGAGAAGCCTCAGCGCCGGCGGAGCCATTACACCGACGGCAACTCTCACCGGCGCTGTGCCGCCCGCCAAAGCGGTCCGGCTGGACAACCAGGAACCCGGTGCAGAGTTCCGCGGGGGAATGTGTCCCCCTGACACGAACACTCCCCCTCCCAGAGAACTGACAGTGTTGACACACTGATCCCAGCATCAGTCTGTGTTTCAGCTCCCTGCTGAACTAGGGCTGAAAGAGAAAACATTTCTATGGCATAACGAGAAATATGAAAACATCTGAATGTATTATACAATAAAACAGCAAGATCTTCAGTGGGTCAGTGTAATGGAATTCCTAAAGGAGGCCATTCAGCCCATTGAGCCTGCACCAACTCTCTTTAAACTTAAAGTTTAAAGCTTATTTATTAATGTCACAAGTAGGCTTGCAATGAAGTTACTGTGAAAATCCTTTGGTCATCACACTCCGGCGCCTGTTCCGGTACTCTGAAGGAGAATTTAGCATGGTCAATGCTCTCTCACAGTAAAGTATATTTTTTAGTCACAAGTAACACTGCAATAAAGTTACTGTGCAAATCCCCGAGTCGCCACACTCCAGCGCCTGTTTGGGTACACTGACAGAGAATTTAGCATAGCCAATGCACCTAACCAGCACGTCTTTGGACTGTGGGAGGAAACCGGAGCACCCGGAGGAAACCCACGCAGACATGGGGAGACTGTGCAGAGTCCACACAGGCAGTTGACCCAAGGTGGGAATCGAACCCAGGTCCCTGGCACTGTGAGGCAGCAGTGCTGCCTCTGTGCCACCCTGGGTATCTTATCCAGGCCCTTCCCCCCCCATCCTATCCCTGTAACCCCACACATTTACCATGGCTAATCCATGTAATCCTTGTAACCCTTGTATCCATGTAACCTTTGGACACATCCTGACACCTGTCTCTCAGCAATCGGTGCCTCACATTGCGGTGGGACTTTTGCTGACTTTCCCAAAGCCTCACCTGCACCTGTTGCATTGTGCCACTCATCCCATCCCACCCCCTCCCCCCCCCAACACTTTGTGCTCACAGTTATCAACCGATTTGCCAGAAGATTGCCAAGGGTGAACGGAATTTGCAGAATCTCTCTCAGGCCCTCAGCCTCTTATTCCGAGCAAACTATTTCCGAATTGTTGACAAGTCTTGATTTTTCCACCGAGTTCGGTCATCAGAAAAATCAATCATTCTTCTCATGAGCCACATAATGAAAGGCAGAGGTCCAAGGATTGATCCCTGTGGGACTCCATTAATCACAGCTCCCCACTCAAGTAATTCCCATTAATGGATACCTTCTGCTTCTTGTCGTCAGGCCAATTTTCAATTCAATTAGCAATTATACTCTTGATTCCGTAAGGGCTGCGTTTATTTTTCTCCCTGCTTCAGGTTTTGCGAGAGATTTAAGTGAGATACTTCCTGAAGGTCACGGCTAATCTTCCTCATTCACCCAAATGGTTACACCATCAGAAAATTGAAATTGTTCTGTGACGGAGGCTGAGTGGCACTTATTGTCTTCTCGGCTGCTTTGTTGCTTCAATTGTGAAGTTACTTTAAAATGAAATTGAGTCCTGGAGGCTCTCCCTCTCGCAGGTCATTTGAGGATGTTCTGGCTAACTCGAGCACCACTTACATTGGCCAAGTACGACACAGCTCATGTACCCACTGAACCCGCAGGGAAGTGGGAAGGTTGTTGCACAATACAGTAACATGATGATATACCTACGTAATAATATATAAATATAATGTTTATATTGCAAAATTATTTGTAATAATATAAAAATGGCCACTGGGCTTATCTTGATTGGTTGGTCTAACTTCACTGGAAGGTTGGTGGCAATCTCATTCCGCGGGTTTATCCAGGGGTTTCGCTGACTTCCATCAATGTTATAATGGCCAATCAGGAGAAATATTGAGGGAATTCCCGACAGGAATGCCCAGTGGGATTTCCTCTCTGTCGCACTCAACCTCCAGCGACAGCCTCTGCCTCCTTCCTCGCCCTCCGTCTCGCCCTCCATCTCTCGCCTCGGCCTCTGACTCCCCCCCCCTCACCCTCCACCTCCCGCCTCACTCTCCACCACTCGCCTCACCCTCTGACCCCCCCCTCACCCTCCACCTCCCGCCTCACTCTCCACCACTCGCCTCACCTTCCGTCTCCATCCTTGCCCTCCGCCTCCCTCCTCGCCCTCCACCTCCTGGGGACGGGGCCTAAACACGCCAACAAAGCCTGGCTGCACTGGGATCAGGGTGCCATGTTTAAAGGGTGCCCCGATCAGACCAAAAAGTAACCCCGCGCCCCCATACCACCACAGAGGTCTCAGAGGCCCCTGACACGGAGGCATTTTAGCATGGCCAATCAATCTAACCCGCACATCTTTGGACTGTGGGAGGAAACCGGAGCACCCGGAGGAAACCCACGCAGACACGGGGAGAATGTGCAAACTCCACACAGACAGTAACCTAAGGCTGGAATTGAACCCAGCAGTGCTAACCACTGTGCCACCGTGTAGCTCGGAACCAAGTTAGTTCCCGTGATGTACAGAGTTCCTGTCCAGGAACCAAAACTAGCCGAGTCAGTGTAGTGACAGTTTGTCCATCCTGTTCTCATCTCTGATACTTCAAGGACAGTAAGAAGTTTAACAACACCAGGTTAAAGTCCAACAGGTTTATTTGGTAGCACAAGCCACAAGTTTTCGGAGCGCTGCCCCTTCATCAGGTGAGTGGGAATTCAGTTCACAAACAGGGCATATAAAGACACAAACTCAATTTACAAAATAATGGTTGGAATGCGAGTCTTTACAGATAATCAAGTCTTAAAGGTACAGACAATGTGAGTGGAGAGAGGATTAAGCACAGGTTAAAGAGATGTGCACTGTCTCCAGCCAAGACAGTTAGTGAGATTTTGCAAGCCCAGGCAAGTCGTGGGGGTTACAGATAGTGTGACATGAACCCAAGACCCCGGTTGAAGCCGTCCTCATGTGTGCGGAACTTGGCTATCAGTTTCTGCTCAGCGACTCTGCGTTGTCGTGTGTCGTGAAGGCCGCCTTGGAGAACGCTTACCCGAAGATCAGAGGCTGAATGCCCGTGACTGCTGAAGTGTTCCCCAACTGGAAGAGAACACTCCTGCCTGGTGATTGTCGAGCGGTGTTCATTCATTGTAGCGTCTGCATGGTCTCCCCAATGTACCATGCCTCGGGACATCCTTTCCTGCAGCAAGGACAGACAGAGCTGCGTTTCGAACCCAAACGGAAATCAATCGCTGAATAAATTGACACGGTGCTTACATAAAACTGCAACTCAACTTTGTAGCCTTAAAGGGACACAACACCTGAGCAGTAACGCTAACTGTGTGTTAATGCAGCATAACACCAGTGTCCTCACTAAACAACACATCCTCTAACTTACACTTAGCCACACGATGGGACTTCAGTGAGTGTGTTGCTGTGGTGATATCTATATCACACACAGCTCAGGTTACATCCTGCCTTCTATCAGGCTCTTCCAGATCTCATTCTGATTTGTCAAAACCACACACTGGATTTTCTTGATTAGGCCCTGGATTCTTTCCCGCACTATTTCCATCCTAACCACTAACTAACAGTAAGTGTGAGGAGCCTGTGGCCTTTATCAAAATGCACATTTCCCATTCACTCACTCTTGATGCTTCTGCCTTTGTCACTCATCCACTAGGCCTGACGTCCTCCCCCTTCCCTGGTCCTGAACCCCTCCTCTCTCTAGTTTCTCTCCTCAGACCCTCTTTGAGGTCAACACATCCCTAAGTCACACCCCCTGCACTGTCAACCTCGTTCCCACCCAGCTTCCCCCTCTGCTAGCGCACCACGTTAACCGGTCACCTCTCCCCAGGTGCTGCCCCACTCGCTTTCGAAACAAATTCACTCATGTCCTTTAGGGAAGGAAATCTGCCGCCCTTACCCGGTCTGGCCTACGTGTGACTCCAGAGCCACAGCAATGTGGCTGACTCTCAACAACCCTCTGGAATGGCCGAGCGAGACACTCAGTTTAAGGGCAACTAGGGATGGGCAACAAATGCTGACCCGCCAGTGATGCCCATATCCCATGAATGAATAAAAAACATACTGTCATCCTTCTCTTCAAGGAACCCACCCCTAATCCCTCTGATCTGTTCCACCTCCAGCCTTCTCTCCCTCTCCACATTGCCTCAATGTTTCGCATGTATCTCTCCCGCAAATCTGTTTGATTCTCTCAGATTTCTGCCTCAGTGTCAACAAGATGCTCACCAACATTCAGCGTGACTTTAACCCAATGCTCTATCCCTCCTCATCTTCTGGACTCCTTTAACATGGCCGCCCACACCAGCCTCTCCCCCTCTGACCTCCAGCTCACCGTGATTATGGGGAAAGGGTGGCATGGTGGTAATGTCACTGGACTAGTAATCCAAAGGCCCAGGCTACAGCTTTGGGAGCCACAGGTTCAAATCCCACCGTGGCAGCTGGTGGAATTTAAATTCAATTGATGAAATGAACTGAAAGCCGGTCTCAGTAATGATGGTCACTGCTTGTCGGAAAAATCCATCTGGTTCACTCATGCCCTTTAGGGAAGGAAATCTGCTGTTCTTACCTGGTCTGGCCTACATGTGACTCCAGAGCCACAGCAACATGGCTGACTCTTAACCGCCCTCTGAAATGGCCGAGCGCGACACTCAGTTCAAGGGTAATTGATGGGCGATAAATGCTGGTCCAGCCAGCGACGCCCACATCCCCCCAAAGAATTAAAAAACCTGCCATCCTCTGTGAACCATCCAAAACGATACTGCTGTCCATTTGCTGTCTCAATCAGCCTCACTCTTATCCACAAAGTCCCCACCTCCCCCCACCTCAAAACCCAAGGTGACAATTGAAAAAGCTTCACGACCTCACCCCTCATTAATTCTGAAACAGTCCACAACACTTCCCCACCCCCACCACCTCCACTACCCACCCCCCCACTCACAGCACCCCCCCAACCTCCCCCCAACCAGTCCTCCACCATGCCAAAAACTCTGCTTCTGCTGTTCATCCTCTCTTTGTCCCACCATCGGTGACCATTCTTCCAGCTGTCTAGGCTCCACGCTCTGGAATCAGCCCCCCTAAATCCCTCTCCCCCTCCCCACCCCCACCTCCACCTTCCTCTCCATCTCCTATACAGTAGCGCAGTGGTTAGCACTGCTGGCTCACGGCGCCAGGGACCCGGGTCCAATTCTGGCCTTGAGTCACTGTCTGTGTGGAGTTTGCACATTCTCCCCGTGTCTGCGTGGGTTTCCTCTGAGTGCTGCAATTTCCTCCCACAGTCCAAAGATATGCAGGTTAGGTGGATTGGCCATGATAAATTGCCCCTTAGTGTCAGGGGGATTAGTGGGGTAAATACGTGGGGTCACGGGGATAGGGCCTGGGTGGGATTGTTGTCAGTGCAGGCTCGATGGGCTGAATGGCCTCCTTCTGCACTGTAGGGATTCTGTGAGGATTCCATTCCCTTTGACCATCCGATCATTCCTCCTCATTGCTTTCTTTGTCCGGGGGTCCTTCTTTCATCGTCACACCGCGGAAACAGTGTTTTACATGGGAACGGACGCTACAGAAATGTAGACTGTTACTCCTGATAAAATACTTGCAGATTTAACAGATTCTTTGGGAAGTCTGTGTGAACCTGGCTTGTTGTGACTGTTTGTTGGAATGTGTGAATGGCTGATGAGGATCCTTTAATTATCCTGTGGTGATAGCTTCACTTACAGAATTAGGCTGAGTGTTGGTGCTTAGCACCAGAAAAATATTGCTTTCATAGTTTAAAAATAAAAATGATGTAACTTCCAGCACCCCCGGGCCAAGTGTTGGTGACTATGGAGCTGATTTTAACTATCTTCATATCCCTCCTTAATCACATTCTCAATGCATTTATCTCCTTCAATATTGACTTGTCTCTGTAATGAATATTCTCTGGTTGCACCCCCTTCCCGAACTATCAGAGCTCCCAATTCAATATCCTCATTCCCTTCGCTAATTGATTTATTGATGATAAAGGTGTTTTTTTATATACTATTATATACACTATTAAATATATATATACTATATAAATGGAGAGAGATTGCAGAGCTCTGAGGTACAGAGGGATCTGGGTGTCCTGGTACATGAGTCACAAAGAGTTAATGTGCAAGTAACAGCAAGTGATCAGGAAGGTACATGAATTATTGGCTTTTGTCACAAGATGGATGGAGTGTAGGATCTTACAGTGCAGAAGAGGTCATTTGGCCCATCGAGTCTGCACTGACTCTTTGATACAGCATCTGACCCAAGCCCTATCCCTGTAACTCCATGTATTTACCCGGCTAAACTACAGAAAAATATTGCTTTCATAGTTTAAAAATAAAAATGATGTAACTTCCAGCACCCCCGGGCCAAGTGTTGGTGACTATGGAGCTGATTTTAACTATCTTCATATCCCTCCTTAATCACATTCTCAATGCATTTATCTCCTTCAATATTGACCTGTCTCTTGGACACCATGGGGCAATTTTAATGTGGCCAATCCACATAACCTACACATTTTTGGACTGTGGGAGGAAACTGGAGCACCCAGGGGAACCCACACAGACACAGACAGTCACCCAAGGCCGGAATTGAACCTGGGTCCCTGGCACTGTGAGGCAGCGGTGCTAACCATTGTGCCGCCAGGCCGCCCCACATGTGGTGGTATGTACAGGCCCTTGGTGAGACCACATCTGGAATACCGTGTACAGTTTTGGTGGCCTTATTCGAAGAAAGGTATAATTGTGTTGGAAGCAGCTCAGAGAAGGTTCACTCGATTCAATCCTGGGATGAGGAAAGGTGGAAGAGGTTGGGCCTGTACCCATTGGAGTTTAGAAGAATAAGGGGCGGCACGGTGGCACAGTGGTTAGCCCTGCTGCCTCACAGCGCCAGGGACCCAGGTTCGATTCCGGCCTCGAGTAACTGTCTGTGTGGAGTCTGCACATTCTCCCCGTGTCTGCGTGGGTTTCCTCCGGGTGCTCCCGTTTCCTCCCACAGTCCAAAGATAGAACCATAGAACCCCTACAGTGCAGAAAGAGGCCATTCGGCCCATCGAGTCTGCACCGACAACAATCCCACCCAGGCCCTATCCCCATATACTTACCTGCTAATCCCTCTCACCCTCATATTTACCCGCTTATCCCTCTAACCTATGCATCCCGGGACACTAAGGGGCAATTTAGCTTGGCCAATCAACCTAACCTGCACATCTTTGGACTGTGGGAAGAAACCGGAGCACCCGGAGGAAACCCACGCAGACACAGGGAGAATGTGCAAACTCCGCACAGACAGTGACCCGAGCCGGGAATCAAACCCAGGTCCCTGGAGCTGTGAAGCAGCAGTGCTAACACTGTGCTACTGTGCCGCCCACTGTGTGGGTTAGGTTGATTGGCCATGCTAAATTGACCGTAGTGTCAGGGGGATTGGCGAGGTAAATGTGTGGGGTTACGGGAATAGGGCCTGGATGGAATTATGGTCGGTGCAGATTTGATGGGCTGAATGGCCTCCTTCTGCACTATCGGGATTCTATGACCTTATTCAAACATATTAGATACTGAATGTGTTAGGAAGATACCGTGAAGATGTTTCCTCTTTTGGGAGAGACTAGAACCTTGGAACACAGTTTAAAAATAAAAGATCGACCTATTATGACTCCTTTTCCTCAGGGAGCAGTGAAGGCTGGGTCATTGAATTTATTTCAGGCAGAGTTTGGATAGACAAGAGGGCCAAGGGTTTTGGGGGGGGTGCAGGGAGTGAAATGGAGTAGGGTTCACACTCAGATTAGCCATGATTTTATTGAATGATGTAGCAGGCTTGGTGGGCTGAATGGCCTCCTGAATTCTATGTTCCTAAATAAAACCTGTCCTTGTTTTAACCTAACAGACCTCCCGTGGCCATGCTTATGGTACATTGTAGGTCACGACCTCTGTTCAATATACATTATAGATAGAAGCAGTAAGAGATGGGAGCGAGCCGCTGTGCCTATGAGAGATGCGCTCACACACACAGTGAGGTAAGTGTTAAAAGTGTTTTATTTAACCACTCAATGTGAAGCCAGATAGATTTTTTTTTTGTACAATGGACACATTTGAAATGTAACATGCTTTCAAGCAAGATTGTTTAATATTTAATAAGATAATAGATCATGAATTTCATCCACGCTCCCAGTACTCAGCCTTCCCCCCCACATTGAAAGCATTCGCTCAGGCTGGAGTGTGTTCCTATCATTGCTGCAGCAGGGAGAGGTTGGAATCTGTCAGCACCACAGCCCAGATAGAATCCCGACAGTGCGGAAGGAGGCCATTCAGCCCATCCAGCCCGCACCGACAACTATCCCACCCAGGCCCTATCCCCGTAACCCCATGTATCCACCCTGCTGGAAAATTGGGCGGAGAGGTGGCAGATGGAGTTTAATCCGGATAAATGCGAAGTGATGCATTTTGGAAGAAATAATGTAGGGAGGAGTTATACAATAAATGGCAGAGTCATCAGGAGTATAGAAACACAGAGGGACCTCGGTGTGCAAGTCCACAAATCCTTGAAGGTGGCAACACAGGTGGAGAAGGTAGTGAAGAAGGCATATGGTATGCTTGCCTTTATAGGACGGGGTATAGAGTATAAAAGCTGGAGTCTGATGATGCAGCTGTATAGAACGCTGGTTAGGCCACATTTGGAGTACTGCGTCCAGTTCTGGTCGCCGCACTACCAGAAGGACGTAGAGGCGTTAGAGAGAGTGCAGAGAAGGTTTACCAGGATGTTGCCTGGTATGGAGGGTCTTAGCTATGAGGAGAGATTGGGTAAACTGGGGTTGTTCTCCCTGGAAAGACGGAGAATGAGGGGAGATCTAATAGAGGTGTACAAGATTATGAAGGGGATAGATAGGGTGAACAGTGGGAAGCTTTTTCCCAGGTCGGAGGTGACGATCACGAGGGGTCACGGGCTCAAGGTGAGAGGGGCGAAGTATAACTCAGATATCAGAGGGACGTTTTTTACACAGAGGGTGGTGGGGGCCTGGAATGCGCTGCCAAGTAGGGTGGTGGAGGCAGGCACGCTGACATCGTTTAAGACTTACCTGGATAGTCAAATGAGCAGCCTGGGAATGGAGGGATACAAATGATTGGTCTAGTTGGACCAAGGAGCGGCACAGGCTTGGAGGGCCGAAGGGCCTGTTTCCTGTGCTTTACTGTTCTTTGTTCTTTGCTAAACCCCCTGACATAAGAACATAAGAACATAAGAAATAGGAGCAGGAGTAGGCCATCTAGCCCCTCGAGCCTGCCCTGCCATTCAATAAGATCATGGCTGATCTGATAGTGGTTTAGTTCCACTTACCCGCCCGCTCCCCATAACCCTTAATTCCCTTATTGATCAGAAATCTATCTACCTGTGACTTAAACATATTTAACGAGGTAGCCTCCACTGCTTCAATGGGCAGAGAATTCCAGAGATTCACTACCCTCTGAGAGAAGAAGTTCCCCCTCAACTCTGTCCTAAACTGACTCCCCCTTATTTTGAGGCTGTGTCCTCTAGTTCTTGTCTCCCTGACACTCAGGGAGAATTTAGCATGGCCCAATCAACCTAACCCGCACTTCTTTGGACTGTGGGAGGAAACCGGAGCACCCGGAGGAAACCCACGCAGACACAGGGAGCACGTGCAGACTCCGCACAGTCACCCGAGGCTGGAATTGAACCTGGGTCCCTGGCGCTGTGAGGCAGCAGCGCTAACCACTGTGCCACTGCCCCTTCTGATCACAGGGCAAAATATTTCCAATTCCAGTAGTGCTCCTCCTCCCCTTGATTGTCTTTGCCTTCTTATTGGGACAGCAGTTCCGCAATTGCCTCCTCCATCGCTGACCTCACCCCTGTTTCCCTGTGGACAATGGGCAGGATTCTCAGTTCTTGTCCAGCTGGGCCCAGGATCGAATTGCCAACTGCGGCGAAAGTTGTGGGTACAAATCCTGAGACTTGAATAGCAAATCCAGGGTGACACTCCGGTGCGGTATTGAGGGAATGCTGCATTGCCAGAGGTGCCAGGCTTCTGGATGAGATGTTGAATTGATGTCAAATGTCTGTCCACTCAAGTGGACGTAAAGATACCCTGATATTTTTTCAAGCAAGAGTCGTGTGGTCATCCCCAATGTCCTGGCCAACATTCATCCTTCACTAACATCATGACTCATCTGAATTTTGGGAGCTTGCTGTGCACATTGGAGCATTTGGAGTATTGTGAGCAGTTTTGGGCCCCATATCTAAGGAAGGAAGTGCTGGCCTTGGAAAGGGTCCAGAGGAGGTTCACAAGAATGATCCCTGGAATGAAGAGCTTGTCGTATGAGGAACGGTTGAGGACTCTGGGTCTGTACTTGTTAGAGTTTAGAAGGATGAGGGGGGATCTGATTGAAACTTACAGGATACTGCGAGGCCTGGATAGAGTGGACGTGGAGAGGATGTTTCCACCAATAGGAAGAACTAGAACCAGAGGGCACAACCTCAGGCTAAAGGGACGATCCTTTAAAACAGATTTGAGGAGGAATTTCTTCAGATTCAGTGGTGAATCTGTGGGACTCTTTGCCGCAGAAGGCTGTGGAAGCCAGGTCATTGAGTGTCTTTAAGACAGAGATAGATAGGTTCTTGATTAATAAGGGGATCAGGGGTTATGGGGAAAAGGCAGGAGAATGGGGATGAGAAAAAAATCAGCCATGATTGAATGGCGGAGCAGACTCGATGGGCTGAGTGGCCTAATTCTGCTACTATGTCTTATGGTCTTATGGTCTTACAGCTGCCAGGTTTCCTTCATTACAACGGGGACCATATGAGGGGTCTGCACAGAGTACAGAGGGAGAAACGGTGCCCATTGGCGGGAGGGTCAGGCACCAGAGGGCACAGGTTGAAGGCAAAAGGACCCAAAGTGACTTGAGAAAAAAACATTTTCACATTAACGAGGGGATAGGACCTAGAATGGACTGCCTGAGAGTGCAGTGGAGAAATATTCGACAGTGGCTCTCAAAAGGGAATTGAATAATTACCTGAAGAGTAAAAATAATTGCAGGGTAACGGAGGAAGGGGTGAGGCAGTGGGACTAGCTGAGTTGATCGCAGAGAGCTAGCATGAACACAATGGGCCCAATGGCCTCCTTCTCTGCTGTAACTATTCAATGATTGTTTTGTTCTTTTAATGAATCGGGAGAATGTTAAATAAGAGGCAGACTGGAATTATAATCTCTCCACTACTGTAAGAGTTTATTGAAAAGAGTAAATAATATGAAAGAAAAACAAGATAAATAAAAACAAGCAAATATTTCATTGGCTTTAATCTTGATCTACAAGTTCTAGGAGCAGAAGTAGGCCATTCGGCCCACTGAGTCTACTCCGTCATTCAATGGGATAATCCTCAACTCCACTTTCCCCGTAACTCCTTGATTCCCTTACTGATTAAAAATCTATTCCAGCTTTGAGACATTCCGAGTTTGTCAAAGTTGCCATAGAAACCCAGGCTCTTTCTTTTGTTTCTTCTTGGTGAATATTTATTGGGGGAGGGGAGGGGTATCTCCACCAAGGTGGCACAGTGGTTAGCCCCTGCCTCACAGCTCCAGGGACCCGGGTTCAATCCCGGCTTGGGTCACTGTCTGTGTGGAGTCTGCACGTTCTCCCCGTGTCTGCGTGGATTTCCTCCGGGTGCTCCGGTTTCTTCCCACACTCCAAAGATGTGCGGGTTAGGTGGATTGGCCATAATCCAAGGAAAACCACGCAGACACGGGGAGAACATGCAGACTTTGCACAGACAGTCACCCAAAGCCGGAATCGAACCCAGGTCCCTGGCGCTGTGAGGCAGCAGTGCCACCATGCCACCCATCCTCCACAGGGAGGATGGCTCATATTTCTTGGCTGGCAGGGGTAGGGTGGGCTGAATGGCCTCCTTCTGCACCCTAAGTGTGGGATTTTCCGGCCGTGCTCACCCCAAAACTGGAAAATCGTGCCCGAGGTCAGCGGACCTTCGCATGGTCCGCCCCCTTCCCGCTACGATTCCCGTGGCGAGTGGGATGGAAAAGTTCCCTGCTAAATCTTTCTAAATTTCTATCAATCCACCATCGAGCTTATTGAGATCCATTGCTGTCACACAGGCTGGGGAGTGGGCCCAAGGCTCTTCCTGACCCGGACTGGCTCACAGAGATGCTGGGAGCTACCCTTACTCACTGAGTTATAAAGGGAATTTGATCTCATTACTCCCGCGAACTCCATTTTAATCTGTGCAATCACGCCTGTGGAAGTCTCTCTATTAATTAGTGCCTATTTCCAGTGACTTGACTTTTAGGCACTTGCAAATTTAACCAGGTGAGGAATGCATTTTATCGCGGCTGGCATGGGGCCCTACTGGTAACCATGGGCAACAGGGGCACTACTTACCTCAATTCCTTCCCGAATTGTCTCATTTAAAATACATTTATAGTTACGATGCCAATGAGTCACAGGGAGAGAGATACTTATTCAAACACAGTGAGAGGAACTATTCCTGGGACAGCCTGGGGCCGTAAGAACATCAGAAAATTAATCAAAGTCCACATACCTGAATAAATTATGCAAATAAAAATTCAACTTGTCTTTTTACCCCCTACAGGCATAAATACAGGACACCATATGGGCCCTGGTGCGTACAATATTTATATGCATGTTCCTGACCATATAACAGATGTGTTAACAGCTGTTCGGGTCTGTGGTTGCATGGATTCCTTGTCGCTGTGGTGCTTCTCATGTGACATTTTACTTTTCACTAGGTGTAGATATCAGAGGGTCAGCTATCCCCGCCTGGGGACACTTGGATTTCAGAAAGCCTTGCATTTATGTAGAACCTTTCCCAGCCGGAGTGTGGTGACTTCTTGCAAGTTGTGCCCAGCACACCCTCGAATTCTATCTCTTACTCTTGGTCTATGCTTTTAAAACTCTAACTCTTTAAACTCTCTAACAATGCTCCACTTCAACCTCTACACCCTAGCTATGACTGTAACACTACATTCTGCACCCTCTCCTTTCCTTCTCTATGAACGGTATGCTTTGTATAGCGTGCAAGAAACAATACTTTTCACTGTATATTAATACATGTGACAATAATAACTCAAATCAAATCAAACCTCAGACCTCCCCAGAGCTCTCGATACTCAGGTTAGGGGAGACAGTGGTTGAAATAACTCCCACAAAGCTGGTGTCCCTTCACCAAATACAGATTCATTTACAATAGTTAGTGACACTCAGACAGGTACTTCCCAGTACAGAGTATACACCCTGAGTTCCAGCGACCCAGACACTCCACATTATGTACCTCTGCAGGGGTCCCGGACTGGACAGCATTAACTGCCTCAATCAAGGAGCTCATACTCTAACAGGTCAACCTTGTGGACCTTGTTAGAGTCATTACAGTGGTAACACCACACCACCAGAAGGATGTGGAAGCTTTGGAGAGAGTGCAAAGAAAGTTCACCAGGATGTTGCCTGGTCTCAAGGGTGTTGGCTATGAGGAGAGGTTGAATAAACTAGGATTGTTTTCACATGGAGGCGAAGGAGGAGACCTGATAGTGGTCTACAAAATTATGAGAGGCACAGACAGGGTGGATAGTCAGAGGCTTTCTCCCAGGATGGAAGTGTCAATTACAAGGGGGTACAGGTTCAAGGTGAGAGGGAAAGTTTAAGGGAGATGTGCGGGGGAAGTTTTTCACGCAGAGAGTGGTGGGTGCCTGGAACGCGCTGCCAGAGGAGGTGGTGGAAGCAGGCACATTAGCAACAATTAAGAGGCATCTGGACGGGTACATGAATAGGGAGGGAATAGAGGGATACGGACCGAGTAAGGGCAGAAGGTTCTTTTGAGTTTAGTTAGGGCATCATGATCGGCACGAGCTTGGAGGGCCGAAGGGTCTGTTCCTGTGCTGTACTTTTCTTTGTTCTTTTCTTTATCACTGGATTAGTAATCCTGAGACCCAGGCTAATACTCTGGGAACACAGGTTCAAACCCCACCACGACACCTGGTGCAATTTAAATTCGATTCTTTAAACAAAATTCAATGCTGGCAATGAAACTTATGATCGATTTTTGTTCATCAGGTTCACTAATGTCGTTTAAGGAAGGAAATCTGCTGTCCTTACCCGGTCTGGCCTACATGTGACTCCAGATCCCACAAAGAAGGTGGTTAACTCTCAGTTGCCCTCTGAAATGCATTTTGGTAGATCGAACCAGGGCAGGACAGTTAATGGTAGGGCGTTGGGGAGATCCAGGAGTGCAGGTTCATAGCTCCTTGAAAGTCGAGTCATAGGTGGACAGAGTGGCGAAGAAGGCTTTCGGCATGCTTGGTTTCATTGGTTAGAACATTGAATATAGGAGTTGGGACATTTTGTTGAAGTTGAACAAGACATTGGTAAGGCCATACTTGGAATACCGTGTACAGTTCTGGTCACCCTATTATAGAAAGGATATTATTAAACTAGAAAGAGTGCAGAAAAGATTTACTCGGATGCAACCGGGACTTGATAGTTTGAGTTATAAGGAAAGGCTGCCTAGACTGGGACTTTTTTCCCTGGTTTGTAGGAGACTTAGGGGTGATCTTATAGAGGTCTATAAAATAATGAGGGGCATAGATCAGCTAGATAGTCAACATCTTTTCCCAAAGGTAGGGGAGTCTAAAACTAGAGGGCATAGGTTTAAGGTGAGAGGGGAGAGATACAAAAGGTTCCAGGGGGCTATTTTTTCACACAAAGGGTGGTGAGTGTCTGGAACAAGCTGCCAGAGGCAGTAGTGGAGAACATGCCCCTGTCTACATCAATGAGGATGAAGTAGAAAGGGTCGAGAGCTTCAGGTTTTTAGGTGTCCAGATCACCAACAACGTGTCCTGGTTCTTCTCATGCTGACACCATAGTTAAGAAAGCCCACCAATGCCTCTACTTTCTCAGAAGACTAAGGAAATTTGGCATGTCAGCTATGATTCTCACCAACTTTTATAGATGCACCACAGAAAGCATTCTTTCTGGTTGTATCACAGCTTGGTATAGCTCCTGCTCTGCCCAAGACCGCAAGAAACTAGATAGGGTCGTGATGAAGCCCAATCTATCACGCAAACCAGCCTCCCATCCATTGACTCTGTCTACACTTCCCGCTGCCTCGGCAAAGCAGCCAGCATAATTAAGGACCCCACGCACCCCGGACATTCTCTCTTCCACCTTCTTCTGTCAGGAAAAAGATACAAAAGTCTGAGGTCATGTACCAACTGACTCAAGAACAGCTTCTTCCCTGCTGCCATCACTTTTGAATGGACCTACCTTGCATTAAGTTGATCTTTCTCTACACCCTAGCTATGACTGTAACACTACATTCTGCACTCTCACCTTTCCTTCTCTATGAACGGTATGTTTTGTCTGTATAGCGCACAAGAAACAATACTTTTCACTGTATGCTAATATATGTGACAATAATAAATCAAATCAAATCAAAGCAATATCTGGGATCTGTGAATAGTTAAAGACTGAAGACACTCCATCAAACAAAAAACAAGTCACAAAGGAAGCTTAAAACATTGAAACAAATTGTGATTAAGGGTTGATAAGGCAGCCTAGCCCCTGTGGTACCCACCAGACATGGAAAGCCTCGATTGGTGACGGTGGATTCCACTTGCTCCTTCTCTAGGGACAACTGACCGTGAATGTAGGCATGATAGAGGGGCAAACAGTTGGGTCGGACAACCCTCTTGGTCAGGGGGGCATTCTCCCTGGTGTCCCGGCTATTATCTCTTATCCAACATCACTGGAACCAATTTATCTGTCATGACCTCGTTGCTGTTTGTGGGATCTTGCTGTGTGCAAACTGGCAGCTCCGTCCTCCTGCATTCCAACAGTGGCAAGACTTCAAGGATGCACTTCGGGACCTTGTGAAAGGTGCTATGTAAATGCAAGTTAAGGTGGCAGGGTGGCACAGTTGTGAGCACTGCTGCCTCACAGCGCCAGGGACTCGGGTTCAATTCCCGGCTTGGGTCACTGTCTGTGCGGAGTCTGCACATTCTCCCCGTGTCTGCGTGGGTTTCTTCCGGGTGCTCCGGTTTCCTCCCACAGTCTGGAAGACGTGCTGGTTAGGGTGCATTGGCCGTGCTAAATTCTCCCTCAGTGTTACCCGAACAGGCACCGGAGTGTGGCGACTAGGGGCTTTTCACAGCAACTTTATTGCAGTGTTAATATAAGCCTACTTGCGACAATAATAAATAAACTTTAAAAAACTTTAAACTTTAACTTTAAAGTTCTTTCCTCTGTTTGCAATTGGTAAATCTCAGACTCAAATAATCTGACCGGGGAAATTGGACAGCAGGCCGCCCAGTCCAGAACAACAAACTCTAAGTTCCTAAGCTGTCAACATATTCCCAGGTTAAGTGGGAAAAAGGGTGTTTCCGAAGGCAGGTACTGTAATGATTGAGCCAGGTCTGAGCAGGGTCAGGGACCCCGAGTGTAATTAAAGCGCTTAGCTCTCAGTCCTGTGGTCCAATTAACCACGGGTCTACATTGCAGAGCAGAATCTTCATCACATCTTCAGCGATTACCGAATGTAAAAGCCACACTGCGGCACGGCTGCTTCAGCCAGTAAATTGGCAGTATTTTTAAACCTGGTTAATAATGGGTGCGATTTGTCAGTGCTTCTGTTAGCGTCGCACTGAAATGCCGGCAGCTGCTGTGGCTGGTGTTCAACAGTTGCAATGTCAGTCGCAGTGGGCTGGTCTTGTGAATCTTCGCCGGGCCTCTGGGATTACTCTGCCTGTACAGTCTGTTAATTGCTTTATTCTTGCTGTAGTGCTTCAGATAACGGCACACGCAACCACCACAAAGAGCCTAATAGAGTTCTCACCTTCTGTCCAATTTACAAGTGGCAGCACTTGCCAATACTCGCGGTTACAAGCAGTGATTTATTTTCCTCTTCACTTTTCTCCAATCTTCCTGGAACATTTGAAATGGACTTCCAGTACCCCTGGCCCAGTGGATTGTCCTCTGGCCTCTGACACAGAAAGCTGTGGCTTCATTACATAGAATCCCTGCAGTATAGAAGGAGGCCATTTGGCCCATCGAGTCTGCACCAACTCTTGCCCAGGCCCTATCCCTGTAACCCCACGTATTTTACCCCACTAATTCCCCCTAACCTATATATATCTTGGGACACTAAGAGGCAATCCACCTAACCTGCACATATTTGGAGTGTGGGAGGAAACCGGAGCACCCGGAGGAAACCCACACAGACACGTGGAGAATATGCAAACTCCACACAGGCAGTGACCCAAGTCGGAATTGAACCCGGGTCCCTGGCGCTGTGAGGCAGCAATGCTAATCACTGTGCCACCCCATGCTTCATGTTAAGCCTCTCAGTTGCAGTTCAGTAATAAAGATGACGAAAGTCCAGCTTCTTCACAAACTCACTTTATTCTCTTTTACAACTCCACATACACACCCCCCGACACCCAGTGCCACCTGTAAAACCCTTTATATATCCCGGTGAGTACTCTTAAACAATTAACATACAAATTTGGTCTAAAGTGGAAGGTTGCGGTTAACCCATTGCTAACATTTCAAACCTCAATCCAGGAACCTGAGTGTGAAATCTGGCCTGGCACTCCAGTACGCTACTGAGGGGATTCAGAGACTGGGATATGATGTTAAACTGAGACTCTGGGCGGGATTCTCCGGCCGTTCATGCCAGCGGGATTCTCCCCTCCCACTGCAGTGAACGGAGATTTGGCTGAGCGCCAAATTCCCCATTCTCGCTGGCAGCGGGGCGAGAACAGCCGGAGAATTCCGGCTTCGGTCTGCCTGCTCCAGTGGACGTGAAAATTCCCATGGCCAGGATATCCCCGTTGTCTCGGCCAATATTTATCCCTCAACCAACATCACTGAAACGGATCTTACATAAATGGCTGCCAACGGGATCTTCCTGAACGCATGGTTAGCTGCTGCGTTTCCTAAATTACAATGATTAGACTTCAAAAATAGCATTTCACCGGCAGAAGGGCTGTTTGGACTCCTTGAGGTCATGAAAGGTGCTATATAAATGCAGATTGTTCCCTTAAGGAAGATGAGACTCGGTAAAAGGGAAGAACGTGGTTTGAAGTGAAGAAAGGAACACAAAAGTATCTACAGAAAGTTCTGGAAAAGCTCAGCAGATCTGGAAACAACTGAGAGAAAAAAAACAGAGTTAGCATTCTGGGTCCCGGATGACGGTTCTTTCAGGAGGAAGTTAATTCTGTTTCTATTTTTTTATTCATTTGTGGGACATGGGTGTCACTGGCTGGCCAGCATTTATTGCCCATCCCTAGTTGCCTGAGGGCAGTTGAGAGTCAACCACATTGCTGTGGCTCTGGAGTCACATGTAGGCCAGACCAGGTAAGGACGGCAGATTTCCTTCCCTAAAGGACATTAGTGAACCAGATGGGTTTTTCCGACAATCGACAATGGTTTCATGGTCATCAGTAGATTCTTCATTCCAGATTTTTTTCATTGACTTCAAATTCCACCATCTGCCGTGGCGGGATTCGAACCCGGGTCCCCAGAACATTCGCTGAATTTCTGGATTAATAATCTAGCGATAATACCACTAGGCCATCGCCTCCCCATAAAACGATCCACAGACACAGCCAGACCCACTGAGATTTTCCAGCACTTTCCATTTTTGTTTCAGATCTCCAGTGTGTGCAGTATTTTGCTTTGATTATAACAATATCTGTTTGGGAAAACTCAGAAAGCAAAATGGATTGCATCTTTCTGGGCAAGTTGTCCATCTTGTCCTGTTGGAACCTGAGGACTGATGAGCAGAGACTAAGGAAGAGCTGCTGCTTTGTTGAAGAGTGAGACAATCCTGGGAACAGACTGTTCGACATCCTTCCCAATATGGTCAACAAGCAGCAAATGGGTACCATGACGGCACAGTGGTTAGCACTGCGGCATATGTGGAGTTTGCATGTTCTCCCCGTATCTGCGTGGGTTTCCTCCGGGTGCTCCGGTTTCCTCCCACAGTCCAAAACGCATGTTAGTTAGGTGAATTGGCCATGCTGAATTCTCCCTCAGTGTACCCGAACGAACGCCAGAGTGGCAACAAGGGGATTTTAGTATGTTGGCATTCATTGCGAGAGATTTTGAGTACAGGAGTAGGGAGGTGTTGTTGCAATTATACAGGGCTTTGGTGAGGCCACACCGAGAATATTGTGTGCAGTTTTGGTCTCCTTTTTGAGGAAGGATGTTCTTGCTCTCGAGGGAGTGCAGCGAAGGTTTACCAGGCTGATTCCAGGGATGGTGGGACTGATATATGAGGAGAGATTGACTAGATTAGGATTGTTTTCGCTGGAGTTCAGACGAATGATGGGGGAACTCATAGAGACTTCTAAAATTCTAACAGGACTAGACAGGGTAGATGCAGGGAGGATATTCCCGATGGTGGGGGAGTCCAGATCCAGGGGTCACAGTCTGAGGATTCAGGGTAGACCATTTAGGACGGAGATGAGGAGACATTTCTTCACCCAAAGAGTGGTGAGCCTGTGGAATTCATTACCACAGGAAGTAGTTGATGCCAAAACATTGAATGTATTCAAGAGGCGGCTGGATACAGCACTTGGGATGAATGGGATCAAAGGTTATGGGGAGAAAGCAGGATTAGGCTATTGAGTTGGATGATCAACCATGATCGTGATGAATGGCGGAGCAAGCTCTGAGGGCCAAATGGCCTCCTCCTGCTCCTATCTTCTATGTTTCTATGTAAAATGTATGAACAAGGCGGGCCTCATAAAACACTTTGGAGTTTCTGACCTGAACAATAACAATCTTTCACGTTTAAGTATTTCAATTGGTAAATGTTACGCTAACTCATTTGTTATAGTTAAACTGTATTGTTAAATAAAGTTTATTTTGTCAAAAGCTTCCTGATGTGTTAATAGAATCACACCTGGAGTAAAACACTTTCTTCACACTAATGCCAAAATCTAAAAATAGTTAGACTGAACCCAGCACAATCAAGAGGCCTTCGCACCGTGGACATTCTCTCTTCCACCTTCTCCCATCGGGAAAAAGATACAAAAGTCTGAGGTCACGTACCAACCAACTCAAGAAAAAGCTTCTTCCCTGCTGCCATCAGACTTTTGAATGTCCCTACCCTATATTAAGTTGATCTTTCTCTACATCCTAGCTGTGACTGTAACACTACATTCTGCACCCTCTGCTTTCCTTCTCCCCCTATGTATTCTATGAACGGTACATTTTGTCCGTACAGCGCGCAAGAAACAATACTTTTCACTGTATCCCAATACATGTGACAATAATAAATCAATTGGAGATAAGAAAATCGGTTGGAAAATCTGCTAGATTGACAAACTTGTCTAAATCTGGCATTCAGGAGCCTGGAGAATGTTAACGCACTCAATGTACTCTGACATTGTTTTGGAGAATTTGAGGAGTGCATTGTGGGAAATGAACCTGATATAGGAGCGGAAGTTTCTGATCAGCCCAGCCCACGATCAACCCTCTGATTGGGAGCGGCACTCAATGGAAAGGCTGTTTGAGAGCAGCATTGTGCTCATTCAGCCACTGGAGGCTGCTCTGCCAGTCAGTCAGCCCAGGGTTGTCCTCTACCTTGGCTACACCTCCCTGCACTCTCCCCACGGACCTCAGCATCCAACATCCCTCCATCTCTCGCTTCAACATCAGCAACGACTGAGCCTCCCCAGCTGGCTGGGCTGGAGAAATCTAAAGATTCACAACTCTGCGAGTGAAGAGATTTCTCCTCATCTCAAGGCCTAACTATCCAGGCCCTTATCCTGAGACTGTGCCCCCTCGGCCTGAATTTCCTGTCCGTCGGGTGCGTGCACACAGCTGCAATTGGCCCCAGAATGCCATTTCACACTGGCTGCCCAATTAGCCTGGGCGGCACGGTAGCACAGTGGTTAGCACAGCTGCCTCACAGCGCCAGGGCCCCGGGTTCGATTCACGGCTTGGGTCACTGTCTGTGTGAAGTCTGCACGCTCTCCCCGAGTCTGTGTGGGTTTCCTCCGGGTGCTCCGGTTTCCTCCCACACTCCAAAGATGTGCGGGTTAGGGGGAATGGCCATGCTAAATTGACCCTTAGTGTCCAAAGATGTGTAGGTTAGATGGATTAGACATGGTAAATGTGTGGGGGTTACAGGGATAGGGTGGAGGAGAGGGCCTGGGTAATATACTCTGTCAGAGAGTTGGTGCAGCCTCGATGGGCTGAATGGCCTCTTCTGCATTGTAGAGATTCAGTGACCGCGATCTTACCTGCTGTTCACGCCACACAACCAGCCAAATCCCCGTTCACTGTGGCGGGCTGCGAAAATCCTGCCGGCGTGAACGGTGGTAAGATTCCAGCCTATGATTCTAAGTTTCAAGTTTATTTATCAGTGTGACAAGTAGGTTTACATTAACACTGCAATGAAATTACTGTGAAAATCCCCTAGTCGTCACACTCCAGGTACACTGAGGGAGAATTTAACATGGCCAATGCACCCTAACCAGCACGGCTTTCGAACTGTGGGAGGAAACCGGAAGAAACCCACGCAGATATGGGGAGAATGTGCAGACTCCGCACAGACAGTGACCAAGCCGGGAATTGAACCCGGGTCCCTGGCGCTGTGAGGCAGCAGTGCTAACCACTGTGCCACCCTCTGTGCCAGCCCATTGTTAGGCTAGCCTAGAGTTTCCCCTTTTCTCTCTTCCTCATTTCTTGAATTGTGGGCTTTCGTTTGCTGCCTCCCAATCCATGGAGACTGTACCAGCGCCTGGGAGACGCACTATCTCTGTATCTACCCCGATCAAAATCTAGCTGCGCAGTCCTCGAAGAGCTACCAAGCTCTGGTCAGTCAGTCTTTTTCTGACGTCTGACTGCTGTAGTAACTTAGTGTCCACACACTTTCTGACTCCCGTGTCAATCTGGTAGTTTCTTTAACTGCAGTAGGTCGGACATACACGATTAATTTTCTTCCCCGTTTTAAATCTTTTCCTTAAACACGTGCCAAATCTGCATGGTGGTGCAACACTGAGGCGCGGCAGACATAACAGCCTGAGATACCGCGGAGCTTTCATATGGGCAGAAAAACAAGCACATTTCACACTTGTCTCCTCTCTACATTGTGTAGATATGAGAAGCAGCAGCGTCTCTTATTCCCATATGATGCAGACAAGTACAAAAGGTCTAGTTAAGTGTGCTGTATGAATGATGTAACGTCAAGATGCACGGGTACAAAGTACCCCTGGAGATGAGTATTATTGCCTTGAAAGAAACAGGTTTAAAGTCTCCGGGATGCTTAAGTTCATAAAATGAAAGCATTGTTATAAATCAAACGTGAGTTTCTTTTTCTCAAATCCTGTGACAGCCTCACTAAAGCGTGACAGTAATGTCCCCACATATTCAACAGAAATAAAATGTCACAGCAGTTCACGTTTTTCAGTTGCCGCTGTCTGTTTACGATGTTCAGTCCAGCTTCTTAATTAAGTTAGTGTGGCCACAGAAGCGTGACAGACAATTCCCCACACACCCACTTTCACAGGAATAAAGACTCCGCTTAGCAGAAATTGCTGATTATGTCTCGGTATCGAGGTGGAAGTTTAATTTGCTTCTCTTTGCTCCAGTTTTCTTGGCCCAGGTGTGGAAGCTCCTTCCTCTCTATGTGACACCCCCTCCCCACCAAAACCTGGCACCCGTTCTGTGCGTAATCGGAAAATGCATCATTCGGCTATTCCCCCATGAGGGGAACCATCAAGCAGTCCAGGCCAAAACATTGAATGTTTTCAACAAGGGGTTGGATATAGCTCTTGGGGCAAATCAAAAGGTATGGATCATAGAATCATACAGCGCAGAAGAGGCCTTTCGGCCCATCGAGTCCACACCGACACATTAGAAACACCTGAACTCCCACCTTATCCCATCTGCCAGCACTTGGCCCATAGCCCTGAATGTTATGGTGTGCCAAGTGCTCATCCAGATATTTTTTAAAGGATGTGAGGCAACCCGCCTCTACCACCCTCCCAGGCAGCGCATTCCAGACCCTCACCATCCTCTGGGTAAAAAAGCTTTTTCAATCCACTTTATCAAATTACCCTGTGCCCCATGTGAATTTACCTCCTTTACAAGTCTCCCATGTGGGACTTTGTCAAAGGCTTTGCTGAAATCCATATAAACTACATCGACTGCACTACCCTCATCTACACACCTGGTCACCCCCTCAAAAAATTCATTCAAATTTGTTAGGCATGACCTCCCTCTGACGAAGCTATGCTGACTGTCCCTGATCAAGCTTTGCCTCTCCAAGTGGAGATAGATGCTCTCCTTGAGAAGTTTCTCCAACAGTTTCCCGACCACTGGTGTGATACTCACTGGTCTGTAGTTCCCTGGTTTATCTCTACAGCCCTTCTTCAATAGTGGAACTACATTAGCTGTTCTCCAGTCATCTGGCAGCTCCCCTGTGACCAGAGAGAAATTGAAAATCTGGATCGGAGCCCCTGCAATTTCCTCCCTCGCCTCCCACAGCAGCCTAGGGCACAATTCACCTGGACCTGGAGATTTATCCACTTTTAAGGCTGCCAACACCTCCAATACCTTGTCCTTCCCGATGTCAATTTGCTCAAGAGCCTCGCAGTCTCTCTCCCTGAATTCCATGCCATCGTTCTCATTCTCTTGGTGGTGGGGATGGGTGGGGGTTTGGCGGGGCGGGGGGGGGGGGGGAAACGACATGGGGGAGTGGAGAAGACGGGAACAGGTTACTGAGTTGGATGATCAGCCATGATCGTAATGAATGGCGGAGCAGGCTCGAAGGGCCGAATGGCCTCCTCCTGCTCCTATCTTCGATGTTTCAGAGCTGTCCCTAACCACCTGATACCAAAGAGCCATATATTTTCCAAGAAGGGTCAATGGATCAGATGAAGAGCTTTTAACTGTTCATCTCCAGAACCATTCAGGCCTTTATGATGTTAAACTTCTGATCGTATGCTGTGAAGGAGATTAGATCAACCTTTATTCAGTTTTGATGTATTCAGACAGTGGAGAAATTGGTTTAGAAGAATGAGAGGTGATCTTATTGAAATGTATAAGGTCTGAGGGGTCTTGACAGGGTAGATACAGAGAGGATGTTTGCACTCATGGGGGACACTCGAACCAGGGAACACAGTTTAAGAATAAAAGGTCTAACTTGGAGATGAGGAGAAATCTTTTCCCTCAGAGGGTCAGTAATCATTTAAATAGATGGGTTTGTGGGGATAGGGCCTGGGTGGGATTGTGGTTGGCGCAGACTCGATGGGCCGAATGGCCTCTTTCTGCACTGTAGGGATTCTATGATTATTCGGTGGAATTCTCTGCCCCAGAAAGCAGTGGAGGCTGGTTCATTGAATTTATTTAAGCTAGAGTTAGAGGGGGGGGGTCAAGCATTGGGCGGGGGCAGGGTGAGGGGGGGGGCAGATGGCAAAGTGAAGTTGAGACCCCAATCTGAGCAGTCAGAAATGAATCTTATTGAATGGCGGAGTGGGTATGAGGGGCCGAATGGCCTACTCCCAAATTCTATATTGTTACTCGCGTAGCTCCTAACTCTACAACCCACCAGTAGTGTCAATACTTGTGTCTTTATACCTCTTTCTGGCAAGTGTCTCCTTCCATTCCATCAGTGCTCTGCCCAGAGGCAGTTCCCGCACTCACTGCTTCATCCTGGGATGATGTTCTTGGCAGGTTTTTGTCAGCGGTGGTTTACTATTGCCTTCCAGGCTCACCGTGGCAAGGCAAGAAGACAGGTCCGAAGTCTGCCGCAGCCCGAACGGCAATCAAACCCGCGCTGTTGGCATCATTCTGAACCACACCTTGGCCATCTAGCCAACCGGCCCCTGAAGTGTCTCTTTATACTCCTGTCAATAAAGGAAAAACAAATGAACAAATTAACAGCCCTCAAAGGGGAAATGCCTCTTTGTATTCTTTTCAGCAAACAAACAATTAAATTATCAAACTGACAGGCAAATTAAGGGAACAACTCCTTAAAGGGACACTGTGACAAACAAAATCAAACCACAAAGGAAACTTAAAACATGAAATCAAAATGTGACAAAAGGGATTAATAAAACTGCCTATTCCCCTGTGGTGCCCATTGGGCATGGAAATGTCTCTTCAGAGGTGCACATCATAGGCAGCACGGTGGCACAGTGGTTGGCACTGCTGCCTCACAGTGCCAGGGACCTGGGTTTGATTCCCGGCTTGGGGCACTGTCTGTGTGGAGTTTGCACCTTCTCCCCGTGTCTGCGTGGGTTTCCTCCAGGTGCTCCAGTTTCCTACCACAGTCCGAAAGACGTGCTGGTTAGGGTGCATTGACCCGAACAGGCACCGGAGTGTGGCGACGAGATGATTTTCAGAGTAACTTCACTACAGTGTTAATGTAAGCTTACTTGTGCATTAATAAATAAACTTTAAACGTCATTACTCCGATGAGTGCCCCCCACACGTACACACTTAACCTTAAATCTGTACAGTTAACATCCTAGAGAAGCGCCAATCTTGGTGGTCCTGATTTAGACTTGTCAGTGTTCCAGGAACGTCCTGGATCTCCAAGAATTAAAGATTAATTTCAAAAACAAACGCAGAAAATGCTGGAAAATCTCAGCAGGTCTGACAGCATCTGTGGGGAGAGAATAGAGCCAACGTTTCGAGTCGGGATGACCCTTCGTCAGAGCTGAGAGCAAAGAGAATCAGAAAAGATTTATACTGAGAAGGTGGGGGACTGCAATTAGACAAAGGGAATGTAAATGAGGATGATAAAGGCTGAGAAAGGTGCTAATAGTGTCCATTCAGTGATCAGAACGTGTGAATGGCAGAACAGAGGTACAGATGGTTAAGGGGCTGCCTGGGGAAAGTTGCCCTGAAGGGAGGGGGGTGGGGGGAGAGGGGTGGGGGCAAGAAGGAGAATGAGAATAGAGAAGTGGAAAAATGGAAGTAAGAATGAAAAGTGATAAAAAAGGTAAAAGATTAATTTCTTGGCTATGGCAGTGAGCAACGCAGAAGAAAAACCATAGAAGAATATAGACATAAATAAAGACATGAGTAGAAGAGTTGTGCATTGTTTCATTATCTTTGGACACTTCCGTTTACGTTTCCTTATTAATTCACAGGATGTGGATATTGCTGGCAAGGCAAGCTTTTATGGGTGATGGTGAGCTGCCTTCTTGAGCCGCTGCAGTCCATGTGGGGTAGGTACACCCACAGTGCTGTTAGGGAGGGAGTTCCAGGATTTTGACCCAGCGACAGTGAAGGAACGGAGATGTATTTCCAAGTCAGAATGGTGAGTGACTTGGAGGGCAACCTCCAGGTGATGGTGTCCCCATATCATCCAATTAAGGTTTGGAAGATGCTTGAAGAAGTCTTGGTGAGTTGCTGCAGTGCTTCTTGTAGATGGTACACACGGCTGCCACTGTACGATGGTGATGGAAGTAGAGTTTAAGGTGGTGGAATGGGTGCCAGTTGGGGGGGTTGCTTTGTCTTAGATGGTGTTGGACCTCTTGAGTGGTGTTGGAGCTGCCGCCAATTTGACCAAGTTTAAGAGGTACCATGGACATTATTATCGATGAAGACCTAACCACTGTGCACTGAGGATAAGGTGATGTGGAGATGCTGGTGTCGGACTGGGGTGGACACAGTAAGAAGTCTCACAACACCAGGTTAAAGTCCAACAGGTTTGTTTGGAATCATGAGCTTTCGGAGTGCTGCTCCTTCATCAGATCCACTCACCTGATGAAGGAGCAGCACTCTGAAAGCTCGTGATTCCAAATAAACCTGTTGGACTTTAACCTGATGTTGTGAGACTTCTTACCGAGGATAAGGTGACAGATAAATGAATCATAGCAAAGTTGCGACAGAATGCCAGCAGCAAAGAAATATGTAAAACCAAACATTTTATAGTGAATTGAAGGAGACAGAATTAGAAGCAGTTCACAGGAGACACCAACAAAGACATAAGTGAGTTGTACTACTGGAGATAGTTATAAGCCACCCATGTCTATAAACTGTGTTGTCTTAATAAAGGAAGAACGTTTATTTATATGGCAACTTTCACGACCATAGGATGTTCTGAAGTACTTTACAGCCAATGAAGCACTTTACAAAGTGTAGTCATTACTGCAAAGGAGAAAATGCAGCAGGCAATATGCACACAGCAAGATCCCACAGATAACAGTGTGATCATTATTTTTGGTGATGATGGTCGAGGTCTGACTTTTGGCCAGGACATAAGAACTAGGAGCAGGAGTGGGCCATCTGGCTGCTCGAGCCTGCTCCGCCATTCAATAAGATCATGGCTGATCTTTTTGTGGACTCAGCTCCACTTACCCGCCCGCTCACCATAACCCTTAATTCCTTCACTGTTTAAAAATGTATCTATCCTTGCCTTAAAAACATTCAATGAGGTAGCCTCAACTGCTTCACTGGGCAGGGAATTCCACAGATTCACAACCCTTTGGGCAAAGAAGTTCCTCCTCAACTCTGTCCTAAATCTGTTTCCCCTTATTTTGAGGCCATGCCCCCTAGTTCTGGTTTCAACTGCAACTCCCTGCTTCCATCTTATCGATTCCTGTGCTGTAATTTTCTTTGTTCTTTTCCCTGGAAGGGTAGAGGGTTTTAGTTCAGACGGGCAGCATGGTCGGTGCAGGGTTGCAGGGCCGAAGGGCCTGTTCCTGTGCTGTAATTTTCTTTGTTCTTTCGTTGTTCTTTTCCCCTTCATAATGTTTGTATAAGATCTCCCCTCATTCTTCTGAATTCCAATGAGTATACACCCAGTCTACTCAATCTCTTCTCATAAGCCAACCCTCTCAACTCCAGAATCAACTTAGTGAATCGCCTCTGCATCCCCTCCAGTGCTAATATATCCTTTCTCAAGTAAGGAGACCAAAACTGTACACAGTACTCCAGGTGTGGCCTCACCAGCACCTTATACAGCTGAAACATAACCTCGCTGTTTTTAAACTCCATCCCTTTAGCAATGAAGGACAAAATTCTATTTGCCTTCTTAATTAACTGCTGCACCTGCAAACCAACTTTTAATGATTCTTCTCTTCTAATGATCCCCACTCTTTGCTTTCTGTTCGTTAACCAATCCTCTATCCATGCTAATACATTACCCATAACACTGTGCACCTTTATCTTATGTAGCAGTCTTTGGTGTGGCACCTTGTCAAATACCTTCTGGAAATCCAGATAAACCACATCCACAGGTTCCCCATTGTCCCCCATGCTCATAATGTCCTCAAATTATTCCAGTAAATTAGTTAAACATGACCTGCCTTTCATGAACCCATGCTGTGTCTTCCCAATGGGATAATTTCTATCCAGATGTCTCGCTATTTCTTCCTTGATGATAGATTCAAGCATTTTCCCTACTACAGAAGTTAAACTAACCGGCCTATAGTTACCCACCTTTTGTCTATCTCCTTTTTTAAACAGTGTCATCACATTTGCTGTGTTCCAATCTGCGGGAACCACCCCAATTTGCCAGGACCCTGGGGACAACTCCCCTGCTCTGCTTTGAAATGGTGCCCTGGTAGCTTTTAAAGTAAAGTTTATTTATTAGTCACAAGTAAGGCTTACATTAACACTGCAATGAAGTTACTGTGAAATTCCCCATGAACATAGAATATAGAACATAACAGCGCAGTACAGGCCCTTCGGCCCTCGATGTTGCGCCGACCAGTGAAACCAATCTAAAGCCCATCTAACCTACACTATTCCAATATCATCCATATGTTTATCCAATAACCATTTGAATGCTCTTAATGTTGACGAGTCCGCTACTGCTGCAGGCAGGGCATTCCACGCCCTTACTACTCTCTGAGTAAAGAACCTACCTCTAACATCTGTCCTATATCTATCACACCTCAATTTAAAGCTATGTCCCCTCGTGTTAGCCATCACCATCCGAGGAAAAAGGCTCTCACTATCCACCCTATCTAATCCTCTGATCATCTTGTATGCCTCTATTAAGTCACCTCTTAACCTTCTTCTCTCTAACAAAAACAACCTCAAGCCCCTCAGCCTTTCCTCATACGATTTTCCTACCATACCAGGCAACATCCTGGTAAATCTCCTCTGCACCCTTTCCAACACTTCTACATCCTTCCTATAATGCGGCGACCAGAACTGTACGCAATACTCCAAGTGCGGCCGCACCAGAGTTTTGTACAGTTGCAACATGACCTCCTGGCTCCGAAACTCAATCCCTCTACCAATAAAAGCTAACACACCGTACGCCTTCTTAACAACCCTATCAACCTGGGTGCCAACTTTCAGGGATCTATACACCACCTAGTCGCCACAGACTGGCACCTGTTCGGGTCAATACACCTAACCTGCACGTCTTTCAGAATGTGGGAGGAAACCGGAACACCCGGAGGAAACCCACACAGACACAGGGAGAACGTGCAGACTCCTACAGTGACCCAAGCCGGGAATTGATCCCGGGACCCTGGTGCTGTGAAGAAGCAGTGCTAAGCACTGTGCTACTGTGGCGCCGTGATTTTACAGACAGGGCCTCAATTTAAAATCGGTTCTGAGAGACAGCACCTCCGACAATGTAGCCTGTGATGATGCTGTGCTGTTTTTCTATATTTTATGTTTAAGGTGGGGCTGCTTTAAGAGGCAGTATTTTGTTACAAGAGTCGGTTTGTCTGGGAAACCATGCAGCTCAAATGCTGAGAGCAGGATAATAACTGGTTTTAGCTCAGAATACATTATTTTTTTAGAATTAATGGACCATTTGTTTAGTTATGTTCTCCTGGGATTTTAGACTGTGTATGCAGTCATGTGGTTAATGGGAAGGGGAGCTATGCTTGCAGGAAAGAACAGTTTCATTTTCATTTTAAATTGAAGAGCAGTTGCTGCCTGGAGCTGGTAGAAGAAAGAAGTGTCTCTCTTTCCTCAGAGGCTTTCTGAAAGCTCCAAGACTGTTAATCTAAGTCAAAGCAAGTCTGCCTGTGTTTTGCTAACTAATTTTAAAGAGGGGTTGAAGTCTATAAGAGGAATATTGCTTGATTGGAACCCCTAGTGATAGGTTAGCTGTTAAGAATTGTATCTTGTCGTGTTAAAGTATTGCTCAATTGTTAAAGATTAAGCTAATTAATGTGTTTTAATTAAATTGTGTTGTTAAATAAAATTTGATTCAATAAGAACTTCCCAAAATCGGGCCTGGAGTGAAACGCCTTATTCTCACACTAATGCCAGAATAGAAAATTGTTGGTGTCTGGTCCAGCTTCGTAATATACCTTGGGGTTTCTGCTCTGGAACCCTGACAGGCACTCCCTCAGTATTGTGCTGGGAGTGTCAGCCTGAATAATGTGCTCAAGCCTCTGGAGTGGGATTTGAACCCATGACTCAGAGACAAGGCTGAGTTCCAGCTGACACAGGCAATGATTTAAATATTTACAAATGTCTTTTTTAGCCCCGTGATTCTCACTCTGGAACCATAAAGAGTTTAAAGGCCTGACCCTGCAAATGGAGGGTCCTCAGCACAACCCCCAGCAGAAACGACAGGTCGTCAGTCTGGGAGGACTTCAGAATCTTTGTGATGTTCGCGGCCAGAAAAGCTTCAGCAACTCTGGAATGTAGCAGCTGTAAAATGCAGCAGATTCACAAAGACAGGAGCTGGAGATGGAAAGCAATTGTTATTGGCTTCCTGCTGATGTGTTGACAGAAGCAGTCAGTGTCACTGTCAAACTGCTTGATGTTAAGTGGCAACTCATCTGAATAATTTTCACAGTCAGAACATGCAAAGGGAGGCTGATAAGGCAACACTGGTCATCTGTACACTCACTGACCAGCTGCAGTTTCTCAAACTCCACGCTTGAGGTAATAAGTTAATTCATTTATTATTACTTGTTGGCATGAAGGGATTTTACAGAGATCTTCTTCTATACAGGTGTGATTCCTGCCTCTGTACAGATCCACTGCACTTCTTAAGGTGTGCTCTTCCTCTCGATATCCATGTTCAACTCTAACCCCCTCTCCATACAGGACACACCTCTGTGTACATCATTATATGTTCATAAGATATAGGAGCAGAATTAGGCCATTCGGTCCATCAAGTCCGCTCCGCCATTTGACCAATACTGATATGCTCCTCATCCCCATTTTCCTGCCTTCTCCCCATAACCCTTCAACCCATTACCGATTAAAAATCTGTCTAACTCCTCCTTAAATTTACTCACTGTCCTAGCATCCACTGTACTTTGGGGTAGTGAATTCCTTAACCCCCTCCCTCTCCATACATCCATGTGTACATCCTTAAACCCCTCTCCATATACCTTTGCGTACATCCTTAACCCCCCCCTCTGCATAAAGACTCTTGTGTACAACTCTATGTGGGGGGCGTGATTGAAAAATTGGCAGATGACACAAAGATTGGCCGAATAGTGGATGATGTAGAGAGGATAGCGATAATCTACAAAACGATATTGATGGGTTGGTGGAGCGTGCGGTAAAGTGTCAGATAGAAAGAATCATAGAATCATAGAAACCCTACAGTGCAGAAGGAGGCCATTCGGCCCATCGAGTCATAGATTTTAACATAGAGAAGTGTGAGGTAATGCATTTAGGGAGGTCAAACAGTTATAAGGAACACACAATAAATTGGAATATACTAAGACGGGTAATAGATTTATTATTGCCACATGTATTGGGATACAGTGAAAAGTATTGTTTCTTGCACGTTATACAGACAAAGCATACCGTTCATAGAAAAGGAAAGAAAAGGGTATTACAGTAATACCACATTCAGGTGGTATTACCAGAATGTGGTATTACAGTCATAGCTAGGGTATAGAGAAAGATCAACTTAATGCAAGGTAGGTCCATTCAAAAGTCTAATGGCAGCAGGGAAGAAGCTGTTCTTGAGTCGGTTGGTACGTGACCTCAGACTTTTGTACCTTTTTATCCATCTTGGCGTACAAGTACACCGGTCCCTGAAGGCAGCAGTTCAAGTACACAAGGTCACAAAGAAGGCATAAGGAATGCTCTTCTTCACTGGCAGAGGTATAGAGTATAAAAGTAAGGATATAATGTTTGAATTGAATATAACACTGGTGAGGCCACAACTGGAATATTGTGTGCAGTTCTGATCACCACATAGGGATGTTTTACTGCAATTGTATAGGGTGTTGGTGAGGCCTCACCTGGATTATTGTGTGCAGGTTTGGTGTCCTTATCTGAGGAAGGATGTTCTTGCTATAGAGGGAGTACAGCAAAGGTTTACCAGGCTGATTCCTGGGATGGCAGGTCTATCATATGAGGAGAGACTAAGTCGGTTAGGATTGTATTCACTGGAGTTTCGAAGAGTGAGAGGGGATCTCATAGAAACTTATAAAATTCTAACAGGATTAGACAGGGTAGATTCAGAAAGAATGTTCCCAATGGTGGGGGAGTCCAGAACTATGGTCATAGTTTGGGGATAAGGGGTGAACCTTTTAGAACTGAGGTGAGGAGAAATTTCTTCACCCAGAGGGTGGTAAATGTGTGGAATTCAGTACCACAGAAAGTAGTCAAAGGCAAAACATTGTGTGATTTCAAGAAGAAATTAGATATAGCTCTTGGGGCTAAAGGGATCAGGGATATGGGAGGAAGGGGGGGGGGATCAGGATATTGAATTTGATGATTAGCCATGATCAAAATGAATGGTGGAGCAGGCTCGAAGGGCCGAATGGCCTCCTCCTGCTTCTAGTTTCTATGTTACAGGAAGGATATAATTGCTCTGGAGAGAATGCAGAGGAGGTTTACAAGAATGTTGCCAGGGCTGGAAAAGTGTAGCTCCGAGGAGAGTGGGGATAGGTTGGGGTTATTTTCCTTCGAACAAAGAAGGCTGAGGGGTGACTTGATTGAGGTGTTCAAAATTCTGAGGTGAAGAGATAGGGTGGGCAGGATAAAATTGTTTCACTTGGTGGAGAATTCTAGAACCAGGGGACATAGATTCAAGATAAGTGGCAGTAGGTGTAGAAGGGACATGAGGAAGAACTTTTTAATGCGGAGGGTGGTGGGTGTCTGGAATTCACTGCTTGAGTTGGTGGTGGAGGCAGGGACCCTAAACTCTTCTAAAAAGTACCTGAATCTGCATCTTAAGTGCTGTAAACTATAGGGCTATGGGCTGGGTGTAGGAAGGTGGGATTAGAAGGGGCACCTCGAGTTGGCATGGACAAGGTGGGCTGAATGGCCTCCTTCTGTGCTGTAACTTTTCTATGGTTCTAGTGCAGACTCCGATGTACATTTTTAACCCCCTCTTCATTCAATAGAAACCCCTGTAGGTTTCCCTTATATATAAGTTCTATCCTGCAACAGGCAACTAAGACTCATTCAGTGTTAAATGCAAGATAAATGTTCCAGCATGCTTCATAGAGGAATAGAGCGTGTCCGAAAGCCACTGGGTGAGTGTGAAAAGGGTTTTAGCAGAGGGATTGAAGTAGGGGAAGGGAGTTGGTGAAATATTTCCAAATAGTAGGATCACGAGAGCTGACCAGAAGCTATAAATATCGACAGTCCCCAATAAACCCAATGGGGAATTTGGGAGAAACCTCTTTACCCTGAGATTGGTAAGAATGTGGAACTCGCTAGCACAGGGAATGGTTAAAGCCAATAACATAGACCCGTCTAAGGGATAAGTGAGATAAAGAGATGAGGGAGAAAGTTATAGCAGGAAATGCTGATAGGGTTAGAGGGAGTAGGCTCGGATTAAGCATAAACACTAGCAGCGAGCAGCTGGGCCGAATGGCCTGTTTCTGTGCTGTACATGCTATGTATGATCAACAGGTTTTTTTCATTCATTTGTGGGACATGGGTGTCACTGGCTGTCCAGCATTTATTGCCCATCCCTAGTTGCCCTTGGAGGACAGTTGAGAGTCAACCACATTGCTGTGGCTCTGGAGTCACATGTAGGCCAGACCGGGTAAGGACGACAGATTTCCTCCCCTAAAGGACATTAGTGAACCAGCTGGGTTTTTCCGACAATCGATAATGGTTTCATGGTCATCAGTAGATTCTTAATTCCAGATATTTTTGATTGAATTCAAATTCCACCATCTGCCGTGGCGGGATTCGAACCCGGATCCCCAGAACATTAGCTGAGATTAATAGTCTAGTGATAATACCACGAAGCCATTGCCTCCCCATGCCAGAGTTTGAAGGTTGGATATGTATTTGAACTGACAAAGTGGTTGATCGAGCGATGGCTACAGAACAATCTTGAGGCTCTGAACTAAACGGTAATAAATGTCTAGACGTGTCTGATTTATTTCCATTTTATTGCAATTTACAGTGAGCCCCCCCCAAACTCCTCAAAAAATACAGCTTTGGTTATATTCAGCTGTCACCTGACAGTGGGAATGTGGAGAATCCTCAAATAGCGAGACAGGTTCTCTCACCCTGTGAGCTGTGCACCCATCGTTAAGCTGGGCTGAACGACACATCCAGTCAAACCGAACAGTCCCAGGGCAGGGCCTCTGGGCGACACAGGATGGATGCCTGGGTTTATCTCAACTCCATCCCTCCTGTTGCATTCGCCTCCCTCGCTCTCTGGAACTCCCTCCGTTCTGAGCCACATACCCTCCCTGCCGGCCTCACTGCTTCGGGGAGGGAAGCTGTTCCTTGGGTGGATTCCTGTCCTCTTTCTCTTGCTGACAGCCACAATCTGTGCACGTTTCGCTTGCGGCTGACGGCCGTGTCTCTGCCGGCTTGCTCTGTGTGTAAAAACAAACAAATCATATTTTGATTTTATTTTATTTATTGTCACATGTATTAACATACAGTGAAAAGTATTATTTCTTGCGCGCTATACAAAGCATACCGTTCATAGAGAAGGAAATGAGAGAGTGCAGAATGTAGTGTTACAGTCATAGTTACGGTGTAGAGAAAGATCAACTTAATGCGAGGTAAGTCCATCCAAAAGTCTGACAGCAGCAGGGAAGAAGCTGTTCTTGAGTTGGTTCGTACGTGACCTCAGACTTTTGTATCTTCTTCCCGACGGAAGAAGGTGGAAGAGAGAATGTCCGGGATGCGTGGGGTCCTTAATTATGCTGGCTGCTTTTCCTGAGGCAGCGGGAAGTGTAGACAGAGTCAATGGATGGGAGGTTGGTTTGCGTGATGGATTGGGCTACGACCTTTTGTAGTTCCTTGCGGTCTTGGGCAGAGCAGGAGCCATACCGAGCTGTGATACAACCAGAAAGAATGCTTTCTATGGTGCATCTGTAAAAGTTGGTGAAAGTCGTAGCTGACATGCCAAATTTCCTTAGTCTTCTGAGAAAGTAGAGGTGTTGGTGGGCATTCTTAACTATAGTGTCGGCAGGAGCACAGTACCAAATCTCAACCGAAACTCAACAACAGCTCAACAGTCGCCTCGGAGTCAGTAGATGGTGGATATAAGATCCTGAGGGGTGTTGACAGGATGGATGTGGAGAGGAGGTTCCCTCTTGCGGGAGATTCTAGAGGATTTTTCTCAGAGGATTGAGAGTGTCTGCAGTGGGAGCAGAATCTTTGAATATTTTCAAAGCAGAGCTAGATAGATTCTCAATTTAACAAGGGGTGAAAGGTTATCCGGAGTGCAGAAGGAGACCATTCGGCCCATTGAGCTGTACCAGCCCTTGAAAGAGCCATCTTTCCAGGCCCACACCACTGCCCCATGCCCGCAACCCCACACATTTACCATGGCTAATCCCCCTCACCTAAACATCTTGGCACACTAAGGGGCAATTTAGATCGGTTAATCAACCTAACCAGGACATCTTTGGACTGTGGGAGGAAACCGGAGCACCCGGAGGAAACCCACGCAGACACGGGGAGAATGTGCAAACTCCACACAGACAGTGACTCGAGGCCGGAATTGAACCCGGGTCCCTGGCGCTGTGAGGCAGCAGTGCTAACCACTGTGCCACCGTGCCGAACATAATCCAACATTTTTCATTTCATAAATGTATTTTTCTTGTTGTTAAATCTAATTAGCTGTCCTGTGACTGTTTCTTCACGTTTTAGGGCCAGAGTTCTTTTCTGGGATTTCCTCATCTGGTTCTAACATATAAAAACAGCATATTTTTGCAACAAAAAAGAATCCTCTACTTCCTCTCTCCTTAATCCTTCCTCACTCACTTCACCTTCACCGGGGCGGCACGGTGGCACAGTGGTTAGCACTGCTGCCTCACAGCGCCGGGGACCCGGGTTCAATTCCCGCCTCAGGTCACTGTCTGTGCGGAGTCTGCACGTTCTCCCCGTGTCTGCGTGGGTTTCCTCCGGGTGCTCCGGTTTCCTCCCACACTCCAAAGATGTGTGGGTTAAGTTGGCCATTATAAATTGACCCATAGTGTCAAGGGACTAGCTAGGGTAAATATGCAGCGTAAGAAGTCTCACAACACCAAGTTAAAGTCCAACAGGTTTATTTGGAGCAGTGCTCCGAAAGCTTGTGCTACCAAATAAACCTGTTGGACTTTAACCTGTTGTTGTGAGACTTCTTACTGTGCCCACCCCAGTCCAACGCCGGCAACTCTACATCGTAAATATGTGGGGTTAGGGGGATAGGGCCTGGGTGGATTGTGGTCCGTTGCAGACTTGAAGGGCCGAATGGCCTCCTTCTGCACTGTAGGGATTATATGATCTCTCTGCCAAATCCTCTCACACTCTGTCTGTATCCTAGTCCCTCTCACACTCCCACCATCTCTCCTTGTCCCTCTCCCACTCCCTCCATCTCTCTCCTAGCCCCTCGCCCCCCCCTCCCTCCACCCCTGTCTCTCAGAGTGAAATATCTGGGTTATTTGATGATGTTATTGATGTTCTTTTGAAGCAAGTTGTTGTATTATTTTGTTGTGGTCGACGATCGTGTGAGGCTGGGAGAACTGGGAGTCCCACAGCGTGAAGAACTGAACTGGCCGATGAATGCAACTCATCGGAATATTTACTGGAACTGATCTTCTTGCAAGCGAGAGTCTGGAAGGAGCTTTGTTCTATCTGAGTGGGTCAGCTAATTCCACAGGATGGGAGTGAACGGGAACAGGGATCAGACACAATGAAATACTCCTCAGTCAGCTCTGCAATTTACCAGGAGTTGACAGTGTAGGCTCACACTGAAATGATTTGCTTGACATGAGTGAATCTCAGTGCGACGTGCCAGCGATAAGCACATCGCAGGAATTAAACCTCCTTCCAACAGTGCCGTCGACAGATAATCGAGAATATGACACACTGTGAGATTACACAGAGAGCTGGCTTCAGAGATGCTCGTTTCATAATATTATCAGTTACAGTGTTGCATGGAGAATTTAGATCGGGAATTCCATCATGGAGCAGGGTACAAAGAGCCTCCAGCTAAAAAAGGAAGGGATCCTATTGCCAGAATATCAATATGTTTCGACGTTACTTCAATTTCTAACAAAGACAAGGCAGTGATGTAGGCAGAATTGGTTTAGATCTCAATATTTTCCCTTCAGTGATGATGATAGCACACCGTAAGCTTTTAAAACACAAGATTTTCATCTTAGTCTTGAGTGGCGTCAGAAGGTGGATGGTCAACTTGCAATGAGAGAGCGGCAGAGGGAAAAAGCAACGATAGGACATACACTGCCCTCTCATCTCCTGTTGTCAATGGTTCAAACAACTGTGTGCCAGTCTGAATACATACTGAAGCCTCCGAACCCACAACACTCAGGGAATCAGTCTGGTAATCCTTCTCTGCACTTCCTCTGGAGCAAGAACATTCTTCCACAGACTAGGAGACCAAAACTGCACACAGTACTCCAGGTGTGGTCTCACCAAGGCCCTGTATAATTGCAGCAATTCATCCCTGCTCCTGTAATCGAAACCTCTCGCTATGAAGGCCAACATGCCATTTGCCTGAACAGAGGATGCTGGAGAATCTCAGCAGGTCTGACTGCATTTGTGGAGAGAGAATAGAGCCAGCGTTTCGAGTCAGACTCTATTCTTTCTCCACAGATGCTGTCAGACCTGCTGAGATTTTCCAGCATTTTCTGTTTTTGTTTCAGATTCCAGCGTCCGCAGTATTTTATCTTTATTATACCGTTTGCCTTTCTTTACCGCCTGCTGCACCTGCATGCTTACCTTCAGCGATGGTGCACGAGGACACCCAGATCCCGCTGCACATTCCCCTCTCCTAATTTATGGCCATTCCGATAGGAGACAGTCACTAATGAACCTGACAATTTACCCAGAGAGTTTTTTTGAAGTTTATTTATCAGTGTCACAAGTAAGGCTTACATTAACACTGCAATGAAGTTACTGTGAAAATCCCCTAGACGCCACACTCCGGCGCCTGTTCGGGTCAATGCACCCTAACCAACACGTCTTTCGGACTGTGAGAGGAAACCGCAGCACCCGGAGGAAACCCACGCAGACACGGGGAGAACGTGCAGACTCCACACAGACAGTGACCCAGGCCGGGAATTTGAACCTGGGTCCCTGGCGCTGCGAGGCAGCAGTGCTAACCACCACCGTGCCGCCCACAGAGTGGTGAGAATGTGGCATTCACCACCACAGGGAGCAGCTGAGGCGAGTCGTGTTGACGCACTGGAAGGGGGCACACGGTAAGGGGAGAAGGGGAAAAGGAATAGAAGGACAGGCGGGTAGGGCGAGGTGGAGTAAGGTGCGAGGGAGCTGGCATGGGCTGAATAGCCAGTTTCCGAGAGGTATAGTCGCCGTGGTTGAAATACTCGGTGCTGCCTGCGGATGGCACTGCTTGCCTTATAGTCAGCAGCTCCCAGGCAGGGCAGGACGGGAGAGAGAGAGTAAGTTATGGCAGCAATATAGAGAGAGGGAAGCCAATTTGGGATTTATTTCGTAGCAATTAACAATAAAGCAAACAGTACTCAAGACCCGAATAAATCATGAAATGCCAGCAAATCTCCCACTCAACAGCTGCGAAATAGGAAATATAAATAAAATCTCTCAAAGTATAGAGAGAGAGAGGAAGGTCTGGGATGACAATATCAGGGTTTTACTGTCTCCTTTCTCCCGCCTGCTCAGGTATGTTGAGTGTATGTGTTATGACGTGCCGTTCTCCCCTCCCCCAGCCCCAGCCTGATCCCATTGTCCTCACACCATTCAGCTCAATGTCAAGCCCAATTTGCAGTTTTGAAAAATACACTTGTGTTGGTGCGGCTCGGGGCTTATAAAAATAAAACAAAGCAAGCGTTAGCAGAGGAGAAACTCCATCTCCCCACGCTCCCCCCCCCCCGTTCCGTCCCATCCCAATTCCTGCATTTTCCGGCGGGAAGTAATCCCCGCGCCCAGGACGGGCAGAGAAATAACGCAACGCTTCTGGGAAAGGGTGAATGAAGCGGGAGTGGGAGAGAGAGAGAGTCAGAACCTTGGTGGGAAGAAGGGACAGAGAGGGGAGATTGAGGCTGGAGGTGGCGGCGGGGCGGGGGGGGGGGGGGGGGGGCGGTTGGGGAGGAATAATGAAGGGAGGAAGGTGTAGCCAGAGAGAGAGAAAGAGGGAGAGGGAAAGAGAGAAGAGCAGCAAGGGGGAAATGAGTGGGAAGAGGAAAGAGTGACGCAGAGAACAGAAAAGGGCAGAGTGGAGGAAGAGTGAGGTGGGAGGTTGGAGAGTGAAGACAGGGGATGGGATAGAGAATGAGTGCGGGGAAAGAGAGAGAGTATGAGAGTGCGAAAGAGAAACTGGTGTCTGAGTGAGAGTGTATAGCTGGTGAGAGAGAACGAGAGAGTGGGAGAGATGAGAAGTTCTTTTGTATTCATTTACAGGATGTGAGTGTCATTGACCAGGCCAGCATTTATTGCCCTTGAGCTGCCGTCTTGAACTGCTGCAGAGGTGTAGGTACACCCACAAAGCTGTTAGGAGGGGAGTTCCAGGATTTTGACCCAGCTACAGTGAAGGAATGGCGATACATTTCAAAGTCAGGACGGTGTGTATTGTCATTTTATGGGAAGCGAATCGTGACGGGGCAAAAATCCACCGGTCCCAAAACAACTCCAATCTCCTATCGTTACTATCATGTGGAGATGCCGGCGTTGGACCGGGCTGGGCACAGTAAGTCGTCTCCCAACACCAGGTTAAAGTTCAACAGGTTTATTTGGTAGCACGAGCTTTCGGAGCACTGCCCCTTCATCAGGTGAGTCACTCAGCGCTCCGAAAGCTCGTGATACCAAATAAACCTGTTGGACTTTAACCTGGTGTTGTGAGACTACTTATCGTTGCTATCTTAACAGAACGATCCAATAATCCGGCATTTTACTGAGAGAGGATCAGTGAGCAGACAACAGGTCATTTCTGCAATATCTGATATATTATTTCAATGTTACTCCCTCAAACAGCCTCTGTTTTAGACGATTGGCCATAACATAGTCCAACCCTGATCTGTCATCTTTGGGATATTAGCTTGGAGGGAGACCTCCAGGCGCTGGTGTTCCCTGGTATCTGCTGCTCTTGTCCTTCTAGATGGTGGTGATGGTGGGTTTGGAAGGTGCTGTCTAAGGAACCTTAGTGAGTTGCTGCAGTGCATCTTGTAGATGGTACACACGGCTGCCACTGTGCGTCAGTGGTGGAGGGAGTGAATGTTTGTGGAAGGGGTGCCCATCAAGCGGGGCTGTTTTGTCCTGGATGGTATCAAGCATCTTGAGTGTTGTTGGAGCCGCACCAATCCAGGCAAGCGGGGAGTATTCCATCACACTCCTGACTTGTGCCTTGTAGGATTCTATGAATTTCACAAAGGGATAGAGTGTGAGGTAAAACTGCGGGTTCAACTGTGATGCTCCCAAGGTCAAATAGCCTTGACTCAAACGTGAAGAATGTCCAGTTTGAGAGCTGATGCCCGGGATGGCCCAGTAGCAGGCCGCCCTGTAGATTGTCAGCCGTGGCTCCGATGGTGGCATCCTGACCTCCCAATCTGAAGGTCGTGGGTGGAATTCCCACTCAAGAGACCTGAGCACAAAAGCAAGACCAGCACTCGCAGGGCAGTGTTGAGGGTGTGTTGCAGTGTCAGTGGAATGGCTGTTTGGATGAGATGTTACCTTGAGTCCATTTATTAGTGTCACAAGTAGGCTTACATTAACACTGCAATGAAGTTACTGTGAAAATCCCCTCGTCGCCACACTCCAGCGCCTGTTCGGATACACTGACAGAGAATTTAGCATGGCCAATGCACCTAACCAGCACGTCTTGTGGGAAGGAACCGGAGGAAACCCACGCAGACACGGGGGGAACGTGCAGACGCCGCACAGACAGTGACCCAAGCTGGGAATCGAACCCGGGGCCCATGGCACTGTGAGGCAGCAGTGCTAACCACTGTGCTGCCATGCCGCCTCTAGGCGCCCTTGAGGGCTCCCATCTGCCCTCTTGGGTGGGTGTATAAGATCCCACAGCCACTATCTCAGAGAGGAAGAGCAGGGGGTGTCCTTCCCAGTGAGCTGGCCAGTCTGGATCCCTCAATGCACATTACAGATGAGAGGTGATTTGGTCATTGTCCCATTGCTGTTTTGTGGGATCTTGCTGTGCACTAATCAGCGGCAGAATTTCCTGCACCACAAAGTGACTAGACTTCAGAAAGCCCTTCACTGGCTGTGGGGCACTGTGGGACGTTGTGTGATTGGGAAAGGTTATAGGAATGTGAATTCTTCTTTTCTTGCAGCGTACAAAGCACACTTTGATCAGGGTTCCTGCGGGAGAGGAAGCATTCATTAACAATTTTGCTGAGATCTTGCATCGTGACAGAGGAGCTGCGTTAGGAACCGTGTTTTTCTTGTTTTGAAACTGCAGCCCTCTCGGGGGATCCCGATACCTGTAAGGTTAACTGTCTCTGCATTGGTAGAATTAGAGGCAGCATCAGGGTCCGGGTCCGGGACATACACTGTCAGTAACCCACTCATACCTTTGTTTTCCATGTAAGCTACACTCTCACAACATAAACATAAGAAATAGGACTGGTAGGCCATTCAGCCCTTCAAGCCCACTCTGCCATTCAACTGGATGATTACTGATTTTATCCCTCGACTCCACCTACCTGGGGCAAAACGGTGGCACAGTGGTTAGCACTGCTGCCTCACAGCGCCAGGGACCCAGGTTCAATTCCGGCCTCGGGTCACTGTCTGTGCGGAGACTGCACATTCCCCCCGTGTCTGCGTGGGTTTCCTCCGGCTGCTCCGGTTTCCTCCCACACTCCAAAGATGTGCAGGTTAGGTGGATTAGCAGGTTGAATATGTGGGGTGACGGGGATAGGGCCTGGGTAAGATACTCTGTCAGAGAGTCAGTGCAGACCTGATGGGCCAAGTGGCCTCCTTCTGCACTGTAGAGATATCCACAGTATCGCCATATCCCTTCGTGCACAGAAATCTATCCACCCGTTGTGTGGACATACTCAACGATTGAGACCCCACAGCTCTCTTGAGTTAGAAAATTCCAAAGATTCGCAATCCTCTGAGTGAAGAAGTTTCTTACCTCAGTCCTTATTTTTGGACTATTCCGCTTGCATCCCAGATTCTTTGATTGGGGAAGACATTTTCTCAGCATTTAACCCGTCGAGCCCCTTACTCATTCTCTACATTTCAATGAGATCACCTCCAATTGTCCCAAACCCCAAGGAACACACGCCTAATTTATTCAATCTTTCCTCAAAGGACAATTCCATCCTCACAGGAATCAGTCTCGCAAACCTTCACTGCATTCCCTCCAAAGCAGACATAACCTTCCTTAGGTAAGGTGAGCTTCAGGTGGCACGGTAGCACAGTGGTTAGCACTGCTGCTTCACAGCTCCAGGGTCCTGGGTTCGATTCCCGGCTCGGGTCACTGTCTGTGTGGAGTTTGCACATTCTCCTCGTGTCTGCGTGGGTTTTCTCCGGGTGCTCCGGTTTCCTCCCACAGTCCAAAGATGTGCGGGATAGGTTGATTGGCCAGGTTAAAAATTGCCCCTTAGAGTCCTGAGATGCGTAGGTTAGAGGGATTAGCAGGTAAATATGTGGGGGTATGTCCTAGGTGGGATTGTGGTCGGTGTAGGCTCGATGGGCCGAATGGCCTCCTTCTGCACTGTAGGGTTTCTATGATTTCTATGACCTCAGCGACTATAATTGTAGTAAGACTTTTGAACTTCTATATTGTAATTTGATATTGTTACACCGCGTGCAGTTTTGGTCAACCCATTGCAGAAGGAGCAGAGGAGATTTACAGGAATGTTGCCAGGACTGGAAAATTGCAGCGAAGAGAAAAGATTGGAGAGGTTGGGGTTGTTCTCCCTGGAACAGAGGAGGCCGAGGGCAGATTTGACTGAGATGTACAAAATGGTGAGGGGCCTGGATAGACCTGTTAACTTCAGCCGAGAGGTCAGTGACGAGGGAGGGCATAGATTCCAAGTGATGGGTAGAAAGATTGGAGGCGAGATGAGGATTACTTCGAAATTGAATCTTTTATATCCACCTGAGAGGGCAGATGAGGCCTCTCTTTAACACCTCATGTGACAGTGCAGCACCCCCTCAGTGCTGTACTAGGATTGTCACACAATCACTGAATTGGTGCAGGAGGAGGCCACTTGGCCCATCGAGCCTGCACTGGCTGCAAATGAGCAACTCATCTCGTGCCATTCCCCCCGCCTTCTCCCCGTAACCCTGCACATTCTTCCCATTCAGATAGCAGTCTAATTCCCTTTCAAATGCTTCCATTGAACCTGCCTCCATCACACTCTCGGGCAATGCATTCCAGACCCTAACCACCCGCTGCGTGGAAAATCTTCTCCTCCTATCACTTTTACTAATTACTATATATCTGTGCCCTCTCATTCTCAAACTTTTAATGAACGGGTCCAGTTTCTCTTCACCTGCTCCGTTTAGACTCCTCAACCTGGAGTTTTGTGCTCAACTCTCTGGAACCATAGAATCCTTTTGATTTTTAAAAAGATTTGATTTATTATTGTCACATGTATTGGGATACAGTGAAAAGTATTGTTTCTTGTGCACTATACAGACCAAGCATACCGTTCATAGAGAAGGAAAGGAGAGTGCAGAATGTAGTGTGAAAGAGGTCATCAAGCCTGTACTGACTCTCTGAAAGAGCACTTGACCCAGACTCATTCCCCCGCCTATCCCTGTAACCTGTCACATTTCCCATGGCCAATCCACCCAACCTGCACATCTTTGGAGTGTGGGAGGAAACCCACGCAGAGACGGGGAGGACGTGCAAACTCCACATAGACAGTGACCCAAGCTGGGAATTGAACCCGGGTCCCTGGCGCTGTGAGGCAGCAGTGCTAACCCACCGTGCCACCCAAGTGGGATTATGGGAATAGAAAGCTGACAATCTTCCCATTCCTTCTTGCCCTCACGGTGCCAATTCTTGAGCCAGCCCTGCACCATTTTTCACAGGATTGCTGCCTCTAATTAAGTGGCTGGTGTTTAAGACGAATAAAGCTGAACGATACTGGGCAGGCAAGGTGGCAGGAAGGCCGCCTGTGATTGGAGGGTATCGGACCGGAGGGGACAAGAATGTCCAAAGCGCTACATGATGTTTGCTTGTGGTTGTGTTTAAAAGGCACAAGCATTCACTGCAGAGCAATGGAGAATCTTTAATCGCTGAAGGGTATTGATTGTTTTGAATATATGCCACTCGTTACATCAGCTGCTGTAAAAACTAAGAGATGCAGTTAAGAGGCACTCAATTCTGGCTAATCGGGAATGTGAAGTCCCAACAAAGACTTTATTGATGAGTGTGTTTTGAAACAATTCAGGAGCTGACGCGCCTCAATCCGTCAATCACTGGGAAAATCGAGCACTCTTCACAGCAAATTAACACGACATCCATTACCTGAAACCACCCCCCCCCCCCCCCCCCCCCCCCCCACACCCGTCCACAACTCTTAAAACATCCACTTCTAAACCGGTCCATTTCAAAGTTGCCAGTCACGGCCTAAGTGTCTGCCTTGGTTTCAGTCAGTACACCAGCGTTTGCACGTCAGTTCACAGCTTGTTGGGGTGCGCTCAATACCACAACAATCAACAAGAATAGAATCACAGAATTGTCAGAGTGCACAAGGAGGCCATTCGGCCCATTGCGTCTGCCCTGTCTCTCTGAATGAACAATTCACTTGGTGCCATTCTCCCACCTTCTCCCCCGTAACCTTGCACATCCTTACATTTTCCCCAATCCTCATTGAAAGCCGCAGTTCATTGAACAGGCCTCCAACACACTCTTGGGCAGAGTATTCAAGACCCAAACCACTCGCTGCGTGAAAAAGCTTCTTCCTCATGTTATTATTAGACTAAGGAACTATTAGACTATTAGACCAAGGAAATTTGGCATGTCAGCTACGACTCTCACCAGCTTTTATAGATGCACCATAGAAAGCATTCTTTTTGGTTGTATCACAGCTTGGTATGGCTCCTGCTCTGCCCAAGAATGCAAGAAACTACAAAAGGTCGTGAATGTAGCCCAATCCATCACACAAACCAGCCTCCCATCCATTGACTCTGTCTACACTTCCCGCTGCCTCGGAAAAACAGCTGCATAATTAAGGACCCCACGCACCCCGGACATTCTCTCTCCCACCTTCTTCTGTCGGGAAAAAGATACAAAAGTCTGAGGACACGTACCAACCAACTCAAGAACGGCTTCTTCCCTGCTGCTGTCAGACTTTTGAATGGACTTACCTTGCATTAAGTTGATCTTTCTCTACACCCTTGCTGTGACTGTAACACTACATTCTGCACTCTCTCATTTCCTTCTCTATCAACGGAATGCCCTGTCTGTATAGTGCGCAAGAAAACAATACTTTTCACTGTATACTAATACATGTGACAATAATAAATCAAATCAAATCAAAAACTATTGCTGCCGTTATGAATTACTGTAAATTGTAAATTACTGCTGCCTCACAGTGCCAGGGACCCCGGTTTGATTCCCGGCTTGGGTCACTGTCTGTGTGGGTTTGCACATTCTCCTCGTGTCTGCGTGGGTTTCCTCCCACAGTCCAAAAGACGTGCTGGTGAGGTGGATTGGCCATGCTAAATTCTCCCTCAGTGTACCCAAACAGGCGCCCTCTCGATTGCGAGCCTTTCATGAGTGGAACAGTTTCTCTCTGGCCAGATCCCTCATGGTTTGGGAATATCTCGGTCAGATCTCCCCTCAGCCTTCAAGAAAAACAGTCTCAACTTCTCCAATGTCTCTTCACAGCTGAAATTTCCCATCCTGGAACCATCCTTGTCAATCTTTACCATACTCTTTCCAATGCCTTCACATCTTTCCAATAGTGTGGCGTCCAGAACTATACAAAATACTCCAACTGAGGCCACACTGATGATAGAAGTCTACAATATTCTGAGTGGCATAGATAGGGTGGATAGTCAGAGGCCTTTTCCCAGGGTGGAAAGGTCAACTACAAGAGGGCACAGGTTCAAGGTGAGAGGGGGTAAGCTCCACCACACTCTTGGGCAGAGTATTCCAGACCCAAACCACTCGCTGCGTGAAAAAGCTTCTTCCTCATGTTATTATTAGATGAAGGAACTATTAGACTATTAGACCAAGGAAATGAGGCATGTCAGCTACGACTCTCACCAGCTTTTACAGATGCACCATAGAAAGCATTCTTTCTGGTTGTATCACAGCTTGGTATGGCTCCTGCTCTGCCCAAGAATGCAAGAAACTACAGAGGGTCGTGAATGTAGCCCAATCCATCTCGCAAATCAGCCTCCCATCCATTGATTCTATCTACACTTCTCACTGCCTCGGAAAAACAGCCAGCATAACTAAGGACCCCACGCACACCGGACATTCTCTCTTCCACCTTCTTCCGTCGGGAAAAAGGTACAAAAGTCTGGGGGAGACGTGCAGAGAAAGTTTTTCACACAGAGGGTGGTGAATGCCTGGAACACACTGCCAGTGGGGGTGGTGGAAGCAGGCACGGTAGCAACGTTCAAGGCTTTTCTTCACATGAACGCGAGTTGAACAGAGTGTTAGAAATCGTGTATGGGCAATAAATAGTGGGTCTAAATAAGGACTAGGAATCAAAGTTTAAGTTTATTTATTAGTGTCACAAGTAGGCTTATGTTAACACTGCAATGAGGTTACTGTGAAAATCCCCCAGTCGCCACACTCCAGCGCCTGTTTGGGTACACTGAGAGAGAATTTAGCATGGCCAATCCACCTTACCAGCACGTCTTTTGGACTGTGGGAGGAAACACTCGCAGACACGGGGAGAATGTGCAAACCCACACACACAGTGACCCAAGCCGGGAATCGAACCGGGGTCCCTGGCGCTGTGAGGCAGCAGTGCTAACCACTGTGCCACCGTGCCGCCCATCAGCACAGGCTTGGTGTGCTGAAGAGCCTGTTCCTGTGCTGGATTGTTCTTTGCTCTCTTGTATAAGTTTAACATAATATTGTTGTTCCTGTACTGTAAGCTTTATTAATAAAGCCCAGAACACTGTGTGCTTTATTAACTGCTCTCTCCTGCCACCTTCAATGATTTATGAACATGTACACCCAAGTCTCTCTGCTCCTGCACCCCTTCAGAGTTGTACACTTTGTTTGTACTATTTCTGCAAAATTTTCCTACCAAAACGAATCACTTCACCTTTTTCCCATATTGAACTTCATCTGCCACCTGTCAGCTCACTCTACCAACTTATTTCTGTTCTTTTAAAGCTCTACACTATCCTCACAGTTTACAATACTTGCAAGTTTCATATTGTCTGCAAACTTTGAAATTGTCCCCTGCACATCAAGATCTCGATCATTAATACATATCAGGAAAAGCAAGGGTCCCAACACCAACCCCCGGGGAACAACACTACAAACCTTCCTCCAGCCCGGAAAATATCCATGCACCGTTATTCTGTGTTTCCTGTCACTCAGCCAATTATTCAATCTAATATCACCATGCTAAATTCAATCACCTGCAGATAGTCACCAATAAATCAATAACAACCTCATTATCGAGAGAGTGGTGAGAATGTGGAACTCGTTACAACAGGGGCTGAGGTGAATAGAGATCATAGAATCATAGAATCTACAGTGCAGAAGGAGGCCATTTGGCCCATCGAGCCTGCACCAACAACAATCCCACCCAGGCCCTGACGTATCCCCGTAACCCCACATATCTATTCTCCTAATCCTCCTGACATTAAGGGGCAATTTAGCATGGCTAATCAACCTAACCGGCATATATTTGGGCAGTGGGAGGAAACCGGAGCACCCGGAGGAAACCCACGCAGACATGGGGAGAATGTGCAAACTCCGCACAGACAGTGACCCCCAAGCCAGGAATCGAACCCGGGTCCCTGGTGCTGTGAGGCAGCAGTGTTAACCACTGTGCCACCGTGCCACCCCCAAAGTTACATTGAGTTGTGGTAGAATAAAAAAGGAGAAACTATTTATCCTGACAGAAATCAGTAACTATGACTCAGTGGGCAGCACCTTTGCCCCTGAATCAGAACGTTCATGGAATCCAAGAACAGTACAGCACAGAAGGAGGCCATTCAGCCCATCATGTTTGCGTCAGCTCTTTCAAGGAACAATCCAGTCAGTCCCACTCCCCCCCCTCTCTTTCCTGTGTCCCCTGCAATCCTTTCTACTTCAAGTATTCATCCAATTCCCTTTTGAAGGTGACTTTTTTAGGCAGTGCATTCCAAATTCTAACCACTCATTGCGTTACACAATTCCTCCTCATATTCCTCTGGTTCATCTGCCAAGATTGCAGGTTCAGATCTAACTCTGGAGACTTGAGCACATGATCTAGACTGACATAGTGGTGCAATACCGAGGAGGTGCTGCACTGTTGGAGGTGCTGTCTTTCAGATAAGACGTAAAAGTTCAATCTCAAATAAGGGGTAAAATTCTTACAGGGGTATAGGAGCAAAGTGACCTGGGTGTATATGCGCACAGATCATCAAAGGTGGCAGGATAGGTGGAGAGAGCAGTTAATAAAGCATATAGTATTCTAGGCTTTATTAATAGGGGCATAGTGTACAAGAGCGAGGAGGTTATGATGAACTTATACAAGACACTAGTTAGACCTCAACTGGAATATTGTGTACAGTTCTGGGTGACACACTATCGGAAGGATGTGAACCTATAGGAGGAAATGCAAAAGGGGTTTACAAGAATGATTCCAGGGATGAGAAACTTCAGCGATGAGGAGAGATTGGAACTGTTCTCCTTGGAGAGAAGAAGGCTGAGAGGAGATTTGATGGAGATGTTCAAAATCATGAGAGGGCTGGACAGAGTAGACAGGGAGATACCGTTCCCACTTGTAACATGTTAGAGAACGAGAGGGCATAGATTGAAAGTGATTTGCAAAAGAAGCAAATGTGATGTGAGAAAAAACTTTTTCACCCAGCGAGTGGTTCGGGTCTGGAACGCACTGCCTGGAAGTGTGGTGGAGGCAGGTTCAACTGGGGCATTCAAGAGGGCGTTAGCTGATTACTTGAATAGAAACAATGTGCAGGGGTTACGGGGAAAAGGGGCAGGGGAATGGCACCAAGTCATGATGCTCGTTTGGAGAGCTGGTGTAGACATGATGGGCCAAATGGCCTCCTCCTGCGATTCTGACAGGACTATTTGTGGAAGAGCAGGCGGGGTCCTCCCAGTGTCTGGGACAATACTTAACCTTCAACCAACATCACTGAATTAGCTGGTCATTATCGAGTTGTTGTTTGTGGGAGCTTGCTGTGGATAAACTGGCTGTGGCATTTCCTAAATTACAACAGATTGTACATTTCAAAAAGTACTTCATTGGCTGTGAAGCACTTTGGGATGTCCTGACGTGTAAAAGGTGCTATATGAATGCAAGTCCTTTCCTTCAAACAACCCACAGATGAATCACTGGGACAGTTTGGATCTTTTCCATGGCTTACTGAACTAGTTACGTAATGGAAATAGCTCACTGATACTCAGGCTCTGACAGACTGAGGGAGCACTGTGTTTCTGGGCCTGTTTTACGTCAACAGCTTTCAAGCCTGAGTCTGCGTCACGGACACCTGTCCCACCCCCACAGCAGATGGAGTGATGACAGCTATCCCAGTCAGAGTCAGGTTCTTTCACATGTGATGACATGGACAGAATGTGTGAGTGAAGTCTCGAAAGGCAGAACCCACTGGAGGAGCCGGATGGCGGGGGCTAGTTATGAGTCACGCAGGCCAGGGAGGCCTGCAGTTCAGGCTGTGGTGTGGACCTAAAGAGCGGATCTCAGTGGGCTCCGAGAGCCACAATTCGCTTCTGTACCACTGGGCGCTGCCGGGGGTGATGGAGTCAGCTGGAGACTGCAATCCTGATAAATTGAAGCTTGGTGGGACTGCAATCATTGGACTGTTGTGGAATGGATTTGATTTGATTTGATTTATTATTGTCACATATATTAACATACAGTGAAAAGTATTGTTTCTTGCGCGCTGTACAGACAAAGCATACCGTTCATGGAGAAGGAAAGGACAGAGTGCAGAATGTAGTGTTACAGTCATAGCTAGGGTGTAGAGAAAGATCAACTTAATGCGAGGTAAGTCCATTCAAAAGTCTGACAGCAGCAGGGAAGAAATTGTTGAGTCGGTTGGTACGTGACCTCAGACTTTTGTATCTTTTTCCCGACAGAAGAAGGTGGAAGAGAGAATGTCCGGGGTGCGTGGGGTCCTTAATTATGCTGGCTGCTTTTCCGAGGCAGCGGGAAGTGTAGACAGAGTCAATGGATGGGAGGCTGGTTTGCGTGATGGATTGGGCTACATTTACGATCTTTTGTAGTTTCTTGCGATCTTGGGCAGAGCAGGAGCCAGACCAAGCTGTGATACAACCAGAAAGAATGCTTTCTATGGTGCATCTGTAAAAGTTGGTGTGAGTCGTAGCGGACATGCCAAATTTCCTTAGTCTTCTGAGAAAGTAGAGGTGTTGGTGCGCTTTCTTAACTATAGTGTTGGCATGGGGGGACCAGGACAGATTGTTGGAGAGGAGAGCCTGACGATTAAATAGTTTTGAACACATTCTGTCCATGTGACTGCGCTCCTGACCATGGGAGCTTTTGCCAGTAACATGGAATCACAGAAATCCCTCAGTGCAGAAAGATGCCATTCGTCCCAAGTGCCACGGCTGCTCTGGGACACTGCAGCGATCAAGGAGGCGTTATAGAGTCATAGAGGTTTACAGCATAGAAACAGGCCCTTCGGCCCAACTTGTCCATGCTGCCCTTTTTTTTAAACCATTAAGCTAGTCCCAATTGCCCGCATTTGGCCCATATCCCTCTATACCCATCTTACCCATGTAACTATCTAAATGCTTTTTAAAAGGCAAAATTGTACCCGCCTCTAATACTACACCTGGCAGCTTGTTCCCTCTGTGTGAAAAAATTGCCCCTCTGGACACTTTTGTATCTCTCCTCTCTCACCTTAAACCTATGCCCTCTAGTTTTAGACTCCCCTAACTTTGGGAAAAGGTATTGACTATCTAGCTGATCTATGCCCCTCATTATTTTATAAACCTCTATAAGATCACCCCTAAGCCTCCTACCCTCCAAGGAAAAAAGCCCCAGTCTATCCAGCCTCTCCTTATAACTCAAACCATCTAACCCCGGTAGCATCCGAGTAAATCCTAGGTTTTATTCCTCGCTGAGATTCGGTGCAGAATTGCATAGCAAGTTTCCCTGTCCAGTCTCTGCTCTGGGTTACACTGGTGGATCTCTGCCGGAATAGCAGGTGAGGTCTGACAATCGGCCCTGGGTTCCCAAGTTCAAACGCTGTCTCGTGAACCACAAGTGCGGATATCGAGCGGACGTTGGCTGGGGTGCTGGCTCCAAACACAGTAACCCCACAACTAACCGGCAGGTGACTGTTTAGCCTTCACATGACAACTCCACAGGCAGGAAGGGAATGGGTGACCACCAGGCAGTGCAAGAGAGCTAGGCAGACAGTGCAGGAAGCTCCTGTGGCTATCCCCCTGCAAAATAGATATATTTTATATATAAATCTTCAGGTCCTAATTATCTTCATCCCAGAGTACTAAAGGAAGTGGCCCTGGAAATAGTAGATCCATTGGTGGTTATTTTCCAAAATTCTTCGGACTCTGGACTGGTTCCTACAGATCGGAGGGTAGCTAATGTAAGCCCACTATTCAAAAAGGGAGGTAGGGAGGAAACAAGGAACTATTGAACAGTGAGTCTGACGTCAGTACTGGGGAAGTTGCTGGAGTCCATTAGCAAGGATTTCATAGCTGGGCATTTGGGAGGCAGTGGTAATAATCAGACAAAGTCAGCATGGATTTACACAAGGGAAATAATGCTTGACGAATCTATTGGAATTCTTTGAGGACGTAACTAGAGTTGACCGAGGAGAACCAGTGGATGTGGTTTATTTAGACTTTCAGAAGGCTTTCGACAAGGTCTCACATAACAGACTACTATGTAAAGTTAAAGCACATGGGATCGCAGGTAATGTCTTGATATCTGTTAGCAGATAGGAAGCAAAGAGTTGGCATAAATGGGTCTTCTTCTGATTGGCAGTCAGTGACGAGTGGGGTTCTGCAGGGATCTGTGCTAGGACCCCAACTGTTCACATTATATATTAATGATTCGGAAGTGGGAATTGAATGTATAATATCCAAATTTGCAGATGATACAAAGTTGGGTGGGAGGGTGAACTGTGAGGAGGATGCAGAGATGCTTCAGCGTGATTTGGACAGGCTGAGTGTGTGGGCATCTGCATGGCAGATGCAGTATAATGTGGATAAATATGAGGTTACCCACTTTGGTAGTAATAATAGGAAGACAGATTATTATGTGAATGGGTGTAAATTGAGAGAGGTGGATACTCAATGAGACCTTGGTGTCCTCGTGCATCAGTCGCTGAAAGTAAGCGCGCAGGTACAGCAGGCAGTAAAGAAGGCAAATGGTATGTTGGTCTTCATAGCGAGAGGATTTGAGTATAGGGATAGGGATGTTTTACTGCAATTGTACAGGGCGTTGGTGAGGCCACACCTGGAGTATTGTGTGCAGTTTTGGTGTCCTGATCTGAGGAAGGATGTCCTTGCTATAGAGGGAGTACAGAGAAGGTTTACCAGGCTGATTCCTGGGATGGCAGGTCTGTCATATGAGGAGAGACTAAGTCGGTTAGGATTATATTCACTGGAGTTTAGAAGCGTGAGCGGGGATCTCATAGAAACTTCTAAAATTCTAACAGGGTTAGACAGGGCAGATTCAGAAAGGATGTTCCCGATAGTGGGGGAGTCCAGAACTAGGGGTCATAATTTGAGGATAAGGAGTAAACCTTTTAGAACTGAGGTGAGGAGAAATTTCTTCACCCAGAGGGTGGTGAATGTGTGGAATTCAGTACCACAGAAAGTAGTTGAGGCCAAAATGTTGTCTGATTTCAAGAAGAAATTAGATGTAGCTCGTGAGGCTAAAGGGATGTGGGGGGAAGGGGGAATCAGGATATTGAATTTGATGATCAGCCGCGATCAAGATGAATGGTGGAGCAGGCTCGATGGGCCGAATGGCCTACTTCTGTTTCTGTGTAACTGACCATTGGGTGGGGCACTGCAAGGTGTCTCTCTCCTGCTTACCAATGTACCGCAGAGGCCGGGAAGTGCTTTGGATGTTCTGAGGCTGCAAAAGGCGCTACACAAATGGAGGGGTTTTTCCTTTTTGTGAGGCACTGTGCTTCAAGAGGCACGCAGAAGAAAGGAGGCAACATGATGGTATCAACAAGAAAAGTGGAAGATTTTAACCTTAAAATTGGAGCTCGGTCACCTCAGAGTAAAATCAGGAAGTACTTTCTCACACAAAGGGCAGCGGGAATAATTTCCTCCCCCCAATGGTCGCTGGGTGTCAAGTTAAAATTGACAAGATCAGAATTGAGAAGTTATTGTTGGGTATAGGGATTAAGGTTCTGATCCAACGGGATGGCAGAACAAGCCTGAGGGGCTGAATGGCCTGTTCCGCAGGGGAAACATGTTGAAAGGTTTGAGATGCTGAGGAATCTGGACATGGCAGACACGGAGAAACTGTTCCCAGTCAGGAGAGAATCGAGAACGGGAAGGCATGGATTTAAAGTAATTGGCAAAAGAACCAAAAGCGACATGTGGATAAACCTTTTCACACAGCCAGTGGTTTGGATCTGGAAAGCACGGCCCGAGATTGTGGCTAAACAAAGCAATCGAGAGGGAATCAGACTGTTAAAGACGCATAGAAACTAGAAGCAGGCGGAGGCCATTTGGCCCTTCAAACCTGCTCCGCCATTCATTATAATCATGGCGGATCACCGAATTCAATATCCTGATCCCACCTTCCTCCCATATCCCTTGATCCCTTTAGGCCCAAGAGCTATAACTAATTTCTTCTTGAAATCAGACAATGTTTTGGCCTCAACTACTTTTTGTGGTCGTGAATTCCACCACTCTCTGAGTGAAGAAATTTCTCCTCACCTCAGTTCGAAAAGGTTTACCCCTTCTCCCCAAACTATGACCCCCTAGTTCTGGACACCCCCCACCATTGGGAACATTCTTTCTGAATCTACCCTCTCTAAACCTGTTGGAATTTTATAAGTTTCCGAAAAGGAAGAATGTTCGGAGGGGCAGAGAGAAGGCGGGAGGGCGGCACCAGGTGAAATGCTCATTCAGAGAGTTAGTGTGCACAAGATGGGCCGAATGGCCACCTTCTGCAATGTAACAATTCTGAGGTAAAGTCCCACGTGAATACAAACATCAGTCTAATCCTCCCTTTCTCTGATTCCATCTGAAAATGAGCCTAAAGCCCCGATCTCACTAGATCATTAATAAACGGTTACCAAGCACCAGAAATGTAATCAGAAAGCATCTGTGTCGCTTCATCGGTTTAAGCTTCCTACTGAAACCAAATAAAATATTTGAAAATGATCTTTGTTTTGTTCATTTAATTCTGAAGGGCTTTCTGTGACGATGAATAATGTTGCAGTGTAGTCGCTAAAGGATACCACGATAGTGCAACGGACACCAAGCAAAACTCTGATGTACTTTCCGCCCATACCTGAGTCTAATGGATGATAATTGCTTATTTATGGAAGTCCTCCTGATTGCAGACCTATTATCTGAGCTTGCTTTATGTGTTTCAATGCACAATTTCCCATAACGATGATTAAACAGCCTGATCAGTCGTAAATGTCACCACACATCATCCTTTCTGTTTACTAATTCTTCCCCCAACACCGCGGCCATTCCGAGCAAACGGACAGCGATGTGTTGAGCAGAGGGTTCAAAGGTCACAGAGTCACAGAGGTTTACAGCATGGAAACGGCCTTTCGGCCCAACTTGTCCATGCCGCCTAGCTTTTAACCATTATATGCATTATATGTCCAAAGATATGCTGGTTAGGTGCACTGGCCATGCTAACTTCTCCCTCAGTGTACCAAAAGGCGCCGGAATGGCAACTAGGGGATTTTCACAGTAACTTCATTGCAGCGTGAATGTAAGCCTACTTGTGACTAATCAATAAACTTTTTCTTTGGAGGGCCGAAGGATCGGTTCCTGTGCTGTGCTTTTCATTGTTCTTTGTCTTTGTTCTAATTGCCCCAGAGAAGCTGGTGGTGAGCTGCCTTCTTGAACCGCTGCAGTCCCTGTGATGTAGATGCACCCACAGTGCTGTCTGGGAGGGAATTTCAGGATTTTGACCCAGCAACAGTGAAGGAACGATGATATATTTGCAAGTCAGGATGGTGAGTGGCTTGGAGGGGAACCTCCAGGTGTTCCCATGTAGCTGCTGCCCTTGTCCTTCTGTTGTGGGTTTGGAAGGTGCTGCTTAAGGAGCCTTGGTGAATTGTTGCAGTGCATCTAATGGTACACACTACTGCCACTGTTCAGCAATGCTGGAGGGATTGAATGTTTGTGGAAGGGTTAGCAATCAAGCGGGCTGCTTTGTCCTGGATGGTGTTGAGTTTCTTGAGTGTTGTTGGAGCTGCACCCATCCAGGCAAGTGGGGAGTATTCCATCACACTCTTGACTTGTGCCTTGTAGATGTTGGACAGGTTTTGGGGATCAGGAGGTGAGTTACTCGCTGCATTATTCCCAGCCTCTGACCTGCTCTTGTAGCCACAGTATTTATATGGCTAGTCCAGTTCAGTTTCTGGTCAATGACAACCCCCCTCAGGATGTTGATAGTGGGGGATTCAGCGACGGTAATGCCATTGAATGTCAAGAGAGTATGGTTAGATCCTCTCTTGTTGGAGATGGTCATTGTCTGACACTTGTGTGGCGTGACTGTTACTTGCCACTTGTCAGCCCAAGCCTGGATATAGTTCAGCTCTTTCTGCCATTTACCATTTTCAAGTCTCCTCACGTTCCCTGTTGTAGCTTGGTGTTAACTTTTCATAGAATCATAGAATCCCTGCAGTGCAGAAGGAGGCCATTCGGCCCATCGAGCCTGCACCGACCACAATTCCACCCAGGCCGTTTCCCCGTAACCCCACATAATTACCTTGCTAATCCCCCCTGACACTAAGGGACAATTTAGCATGGCCAATCCACCTAACCTACACATCTTTGGACTGTGGGAGGAAACCGGAGCACCCGGAGGAAACCCAGACACGGGGAGAAAGTGTGGAGTCCGCACAGACAGTAAACCGAGGGGCTGGAATTGAACCCGGGTCCCTGGCGCCGTGAGGCAGCAGTGCTAACCACTGGGCCACCGTGCCGTGTGTGATGAAGCTCCACTGATGCTCCTTTGACCCAATCACTGTGTTAAAGGTGTTACATAAATGCAAGTTGTTGTTGTGGCTCTTTTGTAACGAAGGGGTGCCTGTGATCTGAGCGGAAGGACTGAGGGACCCCAGGCGACTGGTGCCACCTTTTAACACAAGCCCTCAATCATTGTGAGTTTACACATCAGCCTCCTCCACCCAGCCAAAGAGAAAAAATAACAGCCGCTTTCAACCAGTTATAGACCTCCCCAGTGGTTTCAAATGTGGAAGTAAGGGCAGTCCAGAGACCCGGGAATTCTCTCTCGAACAGGAGGAGGGTGATGGAATCATGGAGGCAATTCAAAGGGAATAAAGTTGTTTAAAAGGGAAAAGAAGGCAGAGATAGTGTTTCGGGGCTGAAATGTTTCCCACTCCCCGGAGGCTGCAGGACCTGCTGAGGAATTCCAGCACTTTCTTTTGGAATTCCAGATTTCCAGCATCCGCAGTATTTTGCTTTTGTTAAAAGGGAATCATATACTGGATTTCTACTGCCCCGTCCGACACGGGAATTGGAGCGGGCAAGGGACGGACAATGGAAATGCCTGTTGACCTCGAGCAGGATTTTCCGGTCTCAGGTCGAGCGAGACCATAAAATCCCGCCCATAGAATCCCTACAATGCAGAAGGAGGCCATTCAGCCCATCGAGTCTGTACTGACAACAATCCCACCCATGCACTATCCCAGTGACCTAATGTATTTACCCTACTAATCCCGCTGACACTAGGGTCAATTTAACATGGCCAATCCATCTAACCTGCACATCTTTGGAGTGCGGGAGGAAACTGGAGCACCCGGAGGAAACCCACGCAGACACGGGGAGAACGGGCAAACTCCACACAGTGACCCGAGGCCGGAATCGAAACCGGGTCCCTGACGCTGTGAGGCAGCAACGCCAACCACTGCGCCACCCTGCCGCCCACGGGAAGAAATAGCTCATTTCCTAAAACAAACTCCTTGGCTCGAAGGCTAGGAGAGGGTGAGTCACTTAGATAGTTCATAGAGTCATAGAATCCCTATAGTATAGGAGGCCATTCGGGCCATCGAGTCTGTACCGAGTCATTTAGATAGTTCTGGGCATTGCTGTCCATTCTCAGGCACTGATCTCGTGTGCTAAACGTTGCGGTCGCTCCAATCAGTCCTTGTATTTTTGCTGCCTCTGTGACATATTCAGCAAAGTGCAATATTTGGGCAGCATCTTCTCTGGGACCTGATTAAACAGGCAGGGCAGAGTGTGTGATAGGCTTCAATGTACCTGGTGGAATGGGTCCAAGAGGCTGAATGGCCTTTTAGAATCATAGAATCTCTACAGTGCAGAAGAAGGCCATTGGGCCCATCGAGTCTGCACCGACCACAAACCCACTCAGGTTTTATTCCCATAACCCCACATATTTACCCTGCTAATCCCTCTGACACTAGGGTCAATTTAGCATGGCCAATCAACCTAACCCACACGTCTTTGGACTGTGAGAGGAAACGGGAACACCCAGAGGAAACCCACGCAGACACAGGGAGGACGTGCAGATTCCACAGTTTCCCTCCCTCCCCGCCCCTGAGAATCAGGAAACTTTCCATTTCCTTTTTGAATGTTTGAACGGGATCAGGATTCCTGGCACCGGCCAGTGACTGGCACAAGAATGAACAATGCCGTAGGGGAGAGTGAGGTTGGCGCAGTGAAACTGGAATATCTGATTTCTTACAATAGGACAACTCCCGAACTCTACCTGCTCTCATTATCATGAACGCTGGAACCATCTTTATGTTTTTCAGGAAGGCACGCAAACCTTTCTTGTTCACTCGCCCCTGCAGCCTGACCCATGGTGATAGTCCGATTACACATGAGAAGGCCCAAGGCTGATTTAGAGTGGGAACGTTGAACCCAGTGTCCATAGGAAAGGCCATTTTTGTCTGGACATGAACCCAGAGCACCCTCAAGGCTCCCTTCTCCTTCAGCGTCAGAGACAAACGCAAATTTGGTTTGCAAATTGTATGTTTTTGATTCCCCAGTCCTCATTTTCAGTCAGTTTGGGAGGAAATGTCATTTAGAGCCACAGAGTCATAGAGGTTTACAGCATGGAAACAGGCCCTTCGGCCCAACTTCTCCATGCCGCTCTTTTTTGTTAAACCCCTAAGCTAATCCCAATTACCCACGTTTGGCCCATATCCCTCTATACCCATCTTACCCATGTAACTGTCTAAATGCTTTTTAAAAGACAAAATTGTACCCGCCTCTACTACTACCTCTGGCAGTTTGTTCCAGACACTCACCACCCTCTGTGAGAAACAATTGTCCCTCTGGACACTTTTGTACCCAATCGAAGAGCATTAACCAATAAAACAAGGCCGCTCAGTGTAAGTGTCTGCCATACTCAATACCATGCCACTGATATAGGAGGGGTGACAGATAGTTGCACATCTATACTTGCTCTCGTGCCAAGTGATCCTGGGGGCAGTCTAATCCATACCGACCATCATCAGCATCAAGAGATAATTATGACTCATTTTGAGTCTTGACTCACCTCTATGGTCTTCCTTGTCCTCCTTGGGGGTCGGTGGGTTACATGGTTGATGGCCCAGGGACCGAGCGACAGGTTGGCGTAAAAGTCCATCGGGTATCGATGCTGCCACTCGATCTCCTTCAGAGCGACAGCTGCCTAAACACAGAAGGAGGAGACCAGAACGTATTGAGACTATGGAATACTCTTGGTCCTAACTCTGTCACAGAAATAAGACATACAAGCTTAACACTCAATTTACCTTAGCTAACTGAGCTAGCTCAACACTCACTCCCTTTCCCTTGGATGTTTCATCATTTTACCTTCTATTGTTCTCAGGTGAGAGGTTGGTTGGGGCAGATTACCTGTTGCCAAACCAACAATGACTACCTACTCCCAATACAATGGCTACCTACTCCCAATACAATGGCTACCTCCTCCCAGTAGAATGGCTACCTCCTCCCAGTACAATGACTCCCAGGATAACAAGACTACCTTGTCCCAGACCAAAGGTTACCTTTTTCTTCATCTTTCATGGGATATGAGTGTTGTTGGGTAATTAGTTGCTCATCCTTAACTGCCCTCAAGAAGGTGACGGCACTGATCCACTGGCATTTGACAAGGTCCCTCATGGCAGGCTGGGGCGAAAGATTAAATCTCACAGGATCAGGGGTGAACTAGCTAGATAGATTCAGAACAGGCTTGGCCATAGAAGACAGAGGATAGCGGTGGAAGGGTGTTTTTCTGAATGGAGGTCTGTAACTAGTGGTATTCCGCAGGGATCAGTGCTGGGACCTCTGCTGTTTGTAATATATATGAATGACTTGGAAGAAAATGTAGCTGGTCTGATTAACAAGTTTGCGGATGATATTAAGATTGCTGGAGTTGCGGATAGTGATGAAGATTGTCAGAGAATACAGCAGGATATGGATAGGCTGGAAAATTGGGCAGAGAAATGGCAGATGGAATTTAATCTGGACAAATGCGAGGTGATGCATTTTGGTCGATCCAATTCAGGTGGGAGCTATAAAATAAATGGCAGAACCATCAGGAGACACATAGAGAGATCTGAGAATGCGGGTCCACAGATCCTTAAGAGTAGTAGTTCAGGTGGAAAAGGTGATGAAAAAAGCATATGGCATGCTTGCCTTCATCGGATGGAGAATCGAGTATAAAAGTTGGCAAATTATGTTACAGTTATATAAAAATTTGGCTAGGCCACATTTGGAATACTGTGTCCAATTCTGGTCACCGCACTACCAGAAGGATGTGGAGACTTTGGAGAGAGTGCAGAAAAGGTTTACCAGGATGTTGCCTGGTATGGAGGGTATTGGCTATGAGGAGGGATTGAATAAACTGGGATTGTTCTCCCTGGAAAGACGGAGGCTGAGGGGTCGACCTGATAGAAGTTTATAAAATTATGAGGGGTATGGATAGGGTGAACAGTTGGAAGCTTTTTCCCAGGGCAGAAGCAACAATTACAAAGCGGGCACAAGTTCAAGATAAGGGGGGAAAGGTTCAGTGGAGATGTGCGGGGGAAGTTTTTACTCAGAGGGTGGTGGGGGCCTGGAATGCGCTGCCAAGTGAGGTGGTTGAGGCAGTTACGTTAGTGACATTTAAGGCTTATCTTGATAGGCACATGAACAGACGGGGAATAGAGGGATACAGGCGGCTGGTGTAGATAGGACAATGTGATCGGCGCAGACTTGGAGGGCTGAAGGGCCTATTCCTGTGTTGTACTGTTCTTTGTTCAAGTGCGTGTGGTGTACCCAAGAGGAAAAACCAGTCAAACGGGCAAATAAGGATGCTGATCTGAACTTCTATTTCCAACTTGGAACTTGGGAGTTCTGGGGACTCAATTGTTGCTGTTCCCCGTTTCACAGCGAGGAGTCACGAGGGTTTCCCAGGAGAGGGAAATACAGAAACTGAACGCTTTGGCCTCACTGAATAAACTGGGATTGTTCTCCCTGGAAAGACGGAGGCTGAGGGGTCGACCTGATAGAAGTTTATAAAATTATGAGGGGTATGGATAGGGTGAACAGTTGGAAGGTTTTTCCCAGGGCAGAAATGACAATTACATGGGGCACAAGTTCAAGATAAGGGGGGAAGGTTCAGGAGCAGGTTCCTCAAGGCCTTGTCTCGAGCCGGTTACACCCAATGGGCAGCTGGACCGCCTGGGGATGGGGCGAGGGAAGGGGGCATCTATTTTTGGGGCCTACTACTTTCTCGTAGCAATTACCAGTTGAAGAATGGCTGCCTCTTTGTGCTGGAGACTGTGAGTCATGAGAGACGGTGAAAGTTTGGTGTCACAGTGGAGGATTTATCCGGCTTATCTGAGTAATCAGGACTCCCCGCGCGACCTTTATTCTTCAGCAGTGCAGGCAGTGCACATAATGAATGAACCTGGACTTCTGGATGCTTTCTTTCTCTCACAGATAGCCTTATCCTGAATAATTGATATAATTAATCTTTTTATTTCATTTCCTCTCCGTGTGCGGTTAAAGCTTAATTATCAATTGTTTGCTGCAAATTACAATTGTGTTATTTCCCCCCCTATCATTTGGCAATCGATGCTCTGTTTGCTGATTGATGTCCTGAGCTTGCGTTGCACTCAATCTTCCTTTTTCTTTTCGCTTGTTTCCGAGTGATTGTTCAAAAAAAAAAAAAAAAATTTTTATTCATTCGTGGGACATGGGTGTCGCTGACTGGCCAGCATTTATTGCCCATACCTCGTTACCCGAGGGCAGTTGAGAGTCAACCACGTTGCTGTGGCTCTGGAGTCACATGTAGGTCAGACCAGGTAAGGACGGCAGATTTCCTTCCCCAAAGGACATTAGTGAACCAGATGGGTTTTCCCGACAATCGACAATGGTTTCATGGTCATCAGTAGATTCTTAATTCCAGATGCTTGACTTTATTGAATTCAAAATCCACCATCTGCCGTGGCGGGATTCGAACCCGGGTCCCCAGAACGTTAACTGAGTTTCTGGATTAATAGTCTAGCAATAATGCCACCAGGCCATTGCCTCCCTCTCTCTCCTTCTCTTGGTGCCCCTGTCGAATCTGCCACCACCCCGTTCACAGTGCTGACATTTGACAGCACTGACAGTGTGGGAGGTCACACAGACTGTATCGCAATGCATGTGGAGAGGACTGGGAGGGGGGGGGGGGGGGGGCGGGTGAGGAGGTCACGTCCCACCGCCACTGCCAGCGAGAACGGAGAATTTGGCGCTCAGCTAAAACTCCATTCACAGCAACGGGACTGGAGAATCCCAGCCACGAGCAAGGTCGGAGAATCCCAGCCACGGGCAAGGTCGGAGAATCCCAGCCACGGGCAAGGTCGGAGAATCCCAGCCAGGTGAGATTGGAGAAAACTCCTTTGTTTGCTAGTTACAAAACTGTCAAATATATTGGGGGAGGGAGGGCGGAGAAGGTTTTTAGATTGGCAATCAAAAATTATTCATTCGGGTACTGGAGAATATTCGTTCTCCAATCGGAGAAGGAAGGCTGGGCAACATGAGAATGGGTGACCAATGGCGGGAGTTTGGGGGCGGGGCATTGTGAGATCACCTCCAGGAAGATGTCCCACAGAGATGGCAACCGCAACTCAAATTGGCACCTCAGGTAACAGCGAGCTCTCACTGTGATAGGCAGTCTCTAGTGCAAGAAGAATCTGGATCCTGCCTGCTGGCCCTGTCTAATTGACATTGGGGGAAGGTGGTGGGTAATGGCAATGTCACTGAGTAGTAATCCAGAGGTCCAGGGGAATGTTCTGGGCACCCAGCAAACAGAGGAACTTCAATTCAATTCAATAAATCTGGAATTGAAAACTGGGCCTGAATTCTCCAGCCGTTCACACCAGCGGGATTCTCTGCTCCTACTGCAGTGAACAGAGATTTGGCTGAGTGTCAAATTCTCCATCCTCACCTGTAGTGGGGGCAGGGCATGAATAGCCAGAGAAATCCACCCTAGTTTCAGCAATGATGGCCATGACAACAATCACTGATTGTTATAAAAACCCATCTGGTTCACTAACGCCCTTCAGGGAAAGAAATCTGCCGTCCTTATCTGGCCTGGCCTGCATGTGATCCTAGTGTCTCAGCAATGTGGCTGACCCTTAACTACCCTCGGGCATGGCCCAGCAAGGCACTCAGTTTAAGGGCAAAACAGGCCACCCCAGGCAACAAATGGCACCCATGCCACAGGCACCTACATCCCATGAAAGAGTAAAAAATTGGTACAGCCGCAATCTCAAATCTCAGCCGCAATCTCAAATCTCAGCCGCAATCTCAAATCCCAGCCCGCAATCTCAAATCCCAACCGCAATCTCAAATCCCAGCCCGCAATCTCAAATCCCAGCCGCAATCTCAAATCTCAGCCACAAAGGGCAATAGAGGGTGGAGCGTCAGGGGTCAGTACAAGTTTCCTGTGCGATCTCTCCAATTCTGAACCACATTGTGGCAGTGAAGGATACAGGGAATGTTGCCCGTTTTTATCCCTTCAGAGATTGGAAGAGCTTCCATTGTCAGCGCAGGAGATGGTGAGGGTTGAATCTCAGTGAGATGATGAACTGACAGTTATTGAGCCCTGAGTTCCTATCCTTATCTTTGTAAATCTTTGCTGTACTCCCTCTACAGCAAGAAATAAGGAAGATAAGGACATCGAAACACAACACAGTACTCCAGATGTGGCCTCACCAATGCCCTATACAATTGCAGTAAAACATCCCTATCCCTATACTCAAATCCTCTCGCTATGAAGACCAACATACCATTTGCCTTCTTCACTGCCTGCTGTACCTGCGCGCTTACTTTCAGCGACTGATGCACAAGGACACCAAGGTCTCACCAAGTATCCACCTCTCTCAATTTACACCCATTCAAATAATAATGTCTCCTATTATTGCTACCAAAGTGGATAACCTCACATTTATCCACATTATACTGTATCTGCCATGCAGATGCCCACACACTCAGCCTGTCCAAATCACACTGAAGCATCTCTGCATCCTCCCCACAGCTCACCCTCCCACCCAACTTTGTATCATCTGCAAATTTGGAGAGAACACATTCAGTTCCCTCTTCCAAATCATTAATATATAATGTGAACAGTTGGGGTCCTAGCACAGATCCCTGCAGAACCCCACTCGTCACTGACTGCCAATCAGAAAAAGACCCATTTATGCCACCTCTTTGCTTCCTATCTGCCAAACAGCTTTCTATCCATCTCAAGACATCACCTGCAATCCCATGTGCTTTAACTTTACATAGTAGTCTGCATCAGTAAAAGGCTCACCGCTATTGACTTCAGCATCCTCTTGGATAGGGAGGGGGACATCAGTCGGGTTTCCCTCTTCCGATCGCTGTCTATCACCCCCACTGCTGGCAGTGCGGGTGATAGAGGGCAGGATCGGGCCTATGTCTGATGCCTCCCTAAGTCGAACAGTTTCCGGCACTTACTGTTAAGGTTCACACCGGGAGAATGGCCACCTGGGTGAGGTACCAAAGGAGGGTTTCTGGCAAGAAGCCTGGTATCAGAGAAGGAGAATAAAAGCAGTGAATCTGACTCCCTCTTTGAAATGAGTCCCTCGACGGACAAGCAGCAGCTGTAGGTGGGCCGTACGTCCCTTTTCATTGTGTTTGGGGCCACCAGCATAGACACGATGGGCCCAAAGGCCTTCCTCTGTGGTGTATGATCACAATTCATTGATCTGTGACACCCGTGAGATACCTCAGAATGCTGATCCTGACAGGTGCTGAGATCCTAGCAAACCCCCCGCCCCCCAATCCTCCCTATCCTCTCCAGAGCTCAGAGCAGCTGACATTCCCAGCACCGTATCCCGTGGCCACTTACCTCATACGGCGTGAGCAAGGGTTTGGAAAAAGCCTTTCCCCAGTCGATGGAAAGTCTTGGACAGGCAACCTGCACCCACCTAGAGAGAAAACAAAGCAGCTCGCTGAGTCAGGGTCTCATCAGCTGAACAATGGGTGCTATCAGACATAGACAACAAGAACAGCACAGGAACAGGCCATTCAGCCCCTCGAGCCTGCTCCACCATTCAATACCACCATGACTGACCAGACATTTCAATACCTTTTACAACCACTATCCCATAACCCTTTACGTTATTGATAATCAGAGATCTGTCAATCTCTGCCTTAAACATTCTCTGGGGTAGAGAATTCCAAGGATTCACACCTTGCTGAGTAAAGAAATTTCTCCCCATCTCGGCCCTAAGTGGCTTCCCTCTTACTTTGAAATTGTGCCCCCTGGTTCTAAACTCTCCACAGTAAGAAGTCTAACAACACCAGGTTAAAGTCCAACAGGTTTATTTGGTAGCAAAAGCCACAAGCTTTCGGAACAGGCTGTTCCTTCGTCAGGTGGGTGGGAGTTCTGATCACAAACAGGGCACAAAGACAAAAACTCAATTTACATGAATAATGATTGGAATGTGAGTCTTTACAGCTAATCAAGTCTTAAAGGTACAGACAATGTGAGTGGAGGGAACATTAAGCACAGGTTAAAGAGGTGTGTATTGTCTCCAGACAGGACAGCTAGTGAGACTTTGCACATCCAGGCAAGTTGTGGGGGTTACAGATAGTGTGACATGAACCCATGTCATTGTTCATGTCACACTATCTGTAACAAGTTCATGTCACCAGCATCTAAACTCTCCAGCCAAGGGAAACATCTGACCTGCATCTACCTTGTCTATCCCTTTAAATATTTTGTAAATTTGTAGAAAAAATTGTCCCTCGGGACCCTTCTGTATCTCTCCCCTCTCACCTTAAACCTATGCCCTCTAGTTTTAGACTCCCCTACCTTTGGGAAAAGATATTGACTATCTGTGCCCCTCATTATTTTATAGACCTCTATAAAATCACTTCTAAGTTTCCTACGCTCCAGGGGAAAAAAGTCCCAGTCTATCCAGCCTCTCTTTATAACTCAAACCATCAAGTCCCGGTCACATGTATACAGCACCCTCCCTCCATGTAGGACTGTGACTCTACCCTAGGCTGAGGTCGGACCTGCAGCCTTATGGTCCCTCCTCCCTCCGAAACAGAGCAGTGTCCCATCAGACAGCAGCCGTTCCCCGGCTCTCTGCCCTTAACCTGTCTGTCACTTTCACTGTGAGGTTTGTTGGGTGACTGAAGCTGCCCCCAATTTATTCTCCAGCATGGGGGATGGTGGGGGAGGCAGGAAAACGTTCTGAGGAGGAGGTTGGCCACTTCAAATGGTCACGGAATCAACCAGCTCCCTGCAGACACCAAATATTTCAGAGGCTAACTTGATGGTGCCAACTGTAATCAGGCAGTAAATCATTTTTAGTGCTACAACCTTGTGAGCAGGCAGCTCCTGAATATTTTAACAGACTGTCTGCAAAGTTACTGGACATGGAACAAACACACAACATCTTACTGATTTTCTCCAGGGGCCTTGGCTTGCTTGATCCTTGATTTCCCAGTATTGTATGTCCTGGTTATTAGGACACTGGTACTATTTATGAGAGCTGTTATGAGGTGATTATAAGTGTCTGAGTTACAGTCCTAACCCAGTTACTGGAGCTTCATTGGAGTGGCCAACTCTAATTCAATGTATTCTTAAGAGGTTTCAACATATCCTCCCCAAGCCCCAGCCATTAGTCGGCCAACGCCTCCACCCTTGTGACGTACGGCCTTCCCATGCCAATTGGAAAGCAGAAAGACTCATTACCCCATTGGATAATGCCTGACTGTGAGCCAAACAGACTCTTTCCCCCATTCTCAATATTTTTCTATCTGGTAGAGAAATGAAATTGACAATAAATCCCAATTTCTGATGAGTTTTCCTCAGGATTGCACACAGCAGTGTTCTGGAGAATGCCCTTCAAATCCCAGAGATTTCCATAAGAATACATTGAATCAGAGTTGGCCACTCCAATGAAACTCGGGCAAAGTGCTCGTGGAACCTTACCCCAGCCAGGAGGCAGGAGGGAATTTTCAAAAGTAAAATGTTAAAAGGGGGACGGATCACGCCACCAACTGGCTGAGTCCGATATGGATGGTCCCTGTGCAAGATCACTGGATTAGGACTGTAACTCAAGACACATATAATCACCTCTTAACAGCTCCCATAAATAGTACCAGTGCCCTGATAACCAGGACATACAATACTGGGAAATCAAGAATCAAACAAGCCAAGGCCCCAGTAACTGTTCAGCTGTTGCTTGGGGCTACTCGGAGAGGGGATCTGCTGTCATGGGAGGCCACACTTGTCAACTCTGTGCCGTCCTCACACAGTTCCACTGTTGCTGGTCAGCGACTGCTCCGTGACTCCCATCATCTCACGACCCCAAGGGCCACCCCTTCTTCTGCTGCCCTACACTTTGCCCTCGAAATGAGACCTCTGGAGTTCTCTGATCAAATGGCCAAGATAATGACGTCTTCCTTATCTGGATGTCACTTTTTATGATGTGGAGATGCCGGCGTTGGACTGCGGTAAACACAGTAAGAAGTTTAACAACACCAGGTTAAAGTCCAACAGGTTTATTTGGTAGCAAAAGCCACACAAGCTTTCGAGGCTCTGAGCCCCTTCTTCAGGTGAGTGGGAATTCTGTTCACAAACAGAACTTATAAGACACAGACTCAATTTACATGAATAATGGTTGGAATGCGAATACTTACAACTAATCCAGTCTTTAAGAAACAAAACAATGGGAGTGGAGAGAGCATCAAGACAGGCTAAAAAGATGTGTATTGTCTCCAGACAAGACAGCCAGTGAAACTCTGCAGGTCCACGCAACTGTGGGAGTTACAAATAGTGTGACATACATTCTGATTCTAGGATCGCATGATAAAGACTCAGGAGGAAAAAAGCAGAAATATTTATGTGAAATAGTGTGACATAAACCCAATATCCCGGTTGAGGCCGTCCTTGTGTGTGCGGAACCTGGCTATCAGTTTCTGCTCCGCGACTCTGCGCTGTCGTGTGTCGCGAAGGCCGCCTTGGAGAACGCTTACCCGAATATCAGAGGCCGAATGCCCGTGACCGCTGAAGTGCTCCCCAACAGGAAGAGAACAGTCTTGCCGCTCGACAATCACCAGGCAAGACTGTTCTCTTCCTGTTGGGGAGCACTTCAGCGGTCACGGGCATTCGGCCTCTGATATTCGGGTAAGCGTTCTCCAAGGCGGCCTTCGCGACACACGACAGCGCAGAGTCGCGGAGCAGAAACTGATAGCCAGGTTCCGCACACACAAGGACGGCCTCAACCGGGATATTGGGTTTATGTCACACTATTTCACATAAATATTTCTGCTTTTTTCCTCCTGAGTCTTTATCATGCGATCCTAGAATCAGAATTTATGTCACACTATTTGTAACTCCCACAGTTGCGTGGACCTGCAGAGTTTCACTGGCTGTCTTGTCTGGAGACAATACACATCTTTTTAGCCTGTCTTGATGCTCTCTCCACTCCCATTGTTTTGTTTCTTAAAGACTGGATTAGTTGTAAGTATTCGCATTCCAACCATTATTCATGTAAATTGAGTCTGTGTCTTATAAGTTCTGTTTGTGAACAGAATTCCCACTCACCTGAAGAAGGGGCTCAGAGCCTCGAAAGCTTGTGTGGCTTTTGCTACCAAATAAACCTGTTGGACTTTAACCTGGTGTTGTTAAACTTCTTACTGTGTCACTTTTTATACATTCTTTTTGCTGTTGCAATTTCAAGTATTTCTCTTATGGTCTGTGGATGGATTTTTATGCAAATGTCTTAACATCCTCATTTCAAAGGCTTGTTTTCTTCCACAGATTTTCACTTACACACTAAGGGGCAAATTATTATGGCCAATCCACCTAACTTAGACATCTTGGGACACTGACGGGCAATTTAGCATGGCCAATCCACCTAACCTGCACATTTTAGGACAATAAGGGGCAATTTAGCAATTTAGCATGGCTAATCCACCTAACTTGCACATCTGTCTATTCTGCACAACCTGTCCTGGTCCCTCCATGCCGACACTATAGTTAAGAAAGCCCACCAACGCCTCTACTTTCTCAGGAGGCTAAGGAAATTTTCATGTCCGCTACGACTGTCACACTTGGTATGGCTACTGCTCTGCCCAAGACCACAAGAAACTACAAAGGGTTGTGAACAAACCCCAGTCCATCACGCAAACCAGCCTCCCATCCATTGACACTGACTACACTTCCCGCTGCCTCAGAAAAACAGCCAGCATAATTAAGGACCCCACACACCCCGGGCATACTCTCTTCCACTTTCTTCCGTTGGGAAAAAAGTACAAAAGTCTGAGATCACGTACCAACCAACTCAAAAACAGCTTCTTCCCTGCCGCCATCAGACTTTTGAATGGTCCTGCATCGTATTAAGTTGATCTTTCTCTACACCCTAGCAATGACTGTAACACTACATTCTGCACTCTCTCCTTTCCTTCTCTATGAACGGTATGCTTTGTCTGTATAGCGCGCGAGAAATAGTACTTTTCACTGTATACAAATACATGGGACAATAATAAATCAAATCAAATCAAATCAAATCTTGGGACACTAAAGGGCAATTTAGCATGGCCAATCCATCTAACCTGCACATCTTTGGAATGTGGGAGGAAACCGGAGCAGCCGGAGGAAACTCACAGGGAGAACGTGCAGAGTCCACACAGACGGTGACCCGAGGCCGGTGTCGGACTCTAGTCCCTGGCGCTGTGAGGCAGCAGTGCTAACCACTGTGCCACCGTGCCGCCCTTGACTTGATTCTGACCGGCTGTTTAACTGCAGAGGCATCACGCCACTCTTACCTGCTGTCCACAGCACGTGCCTTTCAGTATGAATGGTCGGGATTGCAATCAGGTGCTGGAACCTCCCAGGTGACTTTCCACTTCCCCCACTCACCCCATCCTTCTCTCTGGAGCGTAAAGGGCAGAAACCTCAGAACAGGCCCAGAAATGCAAGCAGCTCCCCCTGATCAATCTGGCTCACTGTGGTGTCCTTACCACCGGGGAGATCAATATCTGTAATCTCTTCTTTAAACACAACTGAATGAGGATGGTCCACGTGACAGCTTTTGATGGATCAGTGGCTCGTGTAACGCACAGCGCTGCCACACAATAGGGACTTATATTTATGTCATATCTTTAATGCAATGAAACGACCCTATGCGCATCACAGGATACATTGTAAAACAGTGTGACACAGGGCCACAAAAAAGATATTTAGATCAGATGACCAAAAACTTGGTCAAAGAGGCAGGTTACACGGAGTGTCTTAAAGGAGCAGAGAGAGATGGAGAGGTGTACGGAGATAATTCCACCGCCAGGGACGTATGTATGAGGCTAATGGAGGAGGGAGTAAAACTGGGGACACTTCAGAGGCCAGTACTGGAGGAGTGCAGATTTCCCCGAGGGTTGTGGAGCGTGAGGAGATTAAAGAAATAGAGAGGGGGTGAGGCCATGGGGGGATTCAAAGACAAGCCAGGGAATTTTAGAATCATACTGCCTCCCTACCTCTACAAATACTCCCAGCCCTATAACCCTGCAGTAATTCACCCTTTCCTCCAAATCTGGCCTCTCGCGCAGCTCATTTCCAGCATCAGCTGACATGCCTTCAGCTGCCGAGGTCCTACGCTCTGCAATTCTTATTCTAAACCTGATTCTCTCTCTCTTCTCCTTCAACACACTCCTTAAACTTTCCTCTTTGTCCAAGCTTTTGGTCATCTATAATCATAGAGTCCCTACAGTGCAGAAGGAGGCCATTCGGCCCATCGAACCTACACCGAAAACAGTCCCACCCAGGACCTATTCTTGTAGCTCCACATATTAACCCTGCCAGTCCCCCTGACATTCAGGGGCAATTTAGCACGGTCAATGCACCTAACCCACACGTCTTTGGAGTGTGGGAGGAAACCGGAGCACCTGGAGGAAACCCACGCAGACATGGGGAGAAACGTGCAAACTCCAACCAGACAGTCACCCGAGGCTGGGAATCGAACCCGGGTCCCTGGCGCTGTGAGGCAGCAGTGCTAACCACTGTGCCACCGTGCCGTCCCTGTCCTAGCTATGCCCTTATGTGAGTGGGTATCAGATTCTCCGAAATCACATTCTGCGGGGAAGCACCTTGGGTCATTTGACAATGCTAAAGGCGTTAAATCAATGCAGGTTGTTGTTGTATTCAGCAAGTTCCTTCGCTGACCTCCGATTGACCTTTCCCTGTCTTTTTGTTCAAGGAATTGCCTGCCTTCCCCTTTAACCATTCGATGAGGGACCCTGGAAGCGGACATTCCCCGGCCCCTTTCCCCCTTTAACAGGCTGAACAACCTGTTGCATTGTTTCCAGAATGTTCTATTTTTATCTCCACGCTATTTCCATGCCTGGCACATCAGATTGTATCTATGCAGTGTCACGCACACCAGGCTGGTATAGCTTCTGTGACAAGGGTCATCCAGAATAAATAAGTCAGCAGAGACGCCACGTTTCAGAAAGTATCCTCTGTGAAATTAGAAGGGCTTAACCTGGCATTAATCTGCACTCTAGAAACGCCAAATTCGCTGGGATCATATTCCTCCCTGGGATTGTGTAAATAGGACAAATCCCTTTTTGGACACAAGCGTGAAAAGGCAAAGCTCTGGACCGTATGATGCGGTGTCACCTTGAAGGTTGCCCTTGGCAACCAAGCCTTTAAGTGGCAGAATGCTGCCATTAATTTCTGCGTCCCTGAGCTGGAGAGCGGGTGACCAGGGAAACTGTCACGGTTCCTGCTCTGAATCCGTGCCCAGCCACAGCTGCTGCGAGTGGGGGGATGTGTGTCCAGCAGCAGAGAGATGGCAAACCAAAGAGTGGGGAACCCAAGTTCCAGCGAAGAGTCAAATTGGACTCAAAATGTTAACTCTGTTTCTCTCTCCCAGTCGATGCTGCCAGACCCACAGAGTTTTCCGCCATTTTCAATTTTTATTGCAAATTGAAGGAGTATTTCAATACAAAAAGTTTGATTTAATTTGATTTGATTTGATTTATTATTGTCACATGTATTAGCATACAGTGAAAAGTATTGTTTCTTGCGCGCTTTACAGACAAAGCATACCGTTCATAGAGAAGGAAACGAGAGAGTGCAGAATGTAGTGTTACCGTCATAGTTAGGGTGTAGAGAAAGATTAACTTAATGCGAGGTAGGTCCATTCAAAAGTCTGACAGCAGCAGGGAAGAAGCTGTTCTTGAGTTGGTTGGTACGTGACCTCAGACTTTTGTATCTTTCTCGGCCTTTTGGCTAAGATCAAGATTGAAAGGGTGCAGAGGAGATTTACAAGGATGTTGCCTGGATTGAGTGGCATGCCTTATGAGGATAGGCTGAGGGAGCTCGGTCTTTTCTCCTTGGAGAGACGAAGGATGAGAGGAGACCTAACAGAGGTGTATAAGATGTTGAGAGGCATAGATCGGGTGGACTCTCAGAGGCTTTTTCCCAGGGTGGAAATGTCTGCTACGAGAGGACACAGGTTTAGGGTGCTGGGGGGTAGGTACAGGGGAGATGTCAGGGGTAAGTTTTTCACACAGAGGGTGGTGGGCGAGTGGAATCGGCTGCCGTCAGTGGTGGTGGAGGCGAACTCAATAGGATCTTTTAAGAGACTCCTGGATGAGTACACGGAGCGTAATAGGATGGAGGGTTATAGGTAGGTCTAGAAGGTAGGGATGTGTTCGGCACAACTTGTGGGCCGAAGGGCCTATTTGTTCTGTAGTTTTTCTATGTTCTATGTGTAGTATCGACATGCTGTACTTGGCTGAAGTCATTAGGTTACATTTTAGCTTCATTTGAAGCAATTTTTAAAAGCGGCATCTGGGTCTTTTGGCTAAGATGCAAATGAGATCAAGTCTTGGAGGAGGAGCAATGCCTACTCCAATCAGCTTGGATCATGTAGATCAAGAGAGCCCTGGTGAGAGCCCTGTCTTGTCAGCTTGGATCGGGAATGTCTCAACTTGTTGAGATTCTGAATTGGACTTGAATTGATTGAATTGGAATAAAAACAAAAAAAAAGGTGGAAAAGAGAATATGGAAGAGAGAGAGTGGTTCGTACTGTGTTCGCGGGAGGTACAACGTCAGGGTCAAGCGTTAATTGCATTTCGAGATTGCTGTTGTCCTTGGGAGGGGGCCAGCATTTGAGGAGTTTGAACATTTCGTAAATATTGCTGAAAAGAGCATGCAATTTGCCGAAGCGCTGAAATATTTTTTCTTGCACTGTAAATTGTTGTGAGCCTTTGAAATTTGGCATTCTTGTGTTTGTCCTGCTGAGTGCAGGATGAAAAACTTCGACAACATGTCTCTCTTTGCAGCAACATTCAGGTTCTGTGCCACCAGGTGGCTATTTGAACATGAATAAGCTTAATGCCAAGCACAGGAAGTGAGTCCTGCCTTCGAGCCTCTCTGAGGGACTACATGCGGACGTTAAGGTTATTGCAGGCTGTCTATGAGTTAGCGCAGGTCACCCAGCCACCAGGTTACAGAGCAAAAGCAAAAATGCTGCAAATCTCAAATGAAAACAGAGAACGCTCAGTGGGTCTGGCAGCTTCTGTGGTGAGAGAAACAGAGTTAACGTTTCAGGCCCGCGATCTTACATCAGAACCGGGCAAAACTAGAAACATTACTGGTGGAGGGTGAGTGAAAGGTACAAGGGGGAAACGAAAGGGAAGAGGCTGTAATAGGTGGAGGGAAGGAGAGATCAAAAGGCAAAAGGTTTCACGGTGCAAGGGCAAAGAGGATGTTAATGGGACAAGTAAAAGAAGAAAAGATGGATCTAGAGGAGGTGTGAATGACAGGATCATTGAATCCATAGAATTATAAAATCTCTACAGTGCAGAGGAGGCCATTCGGCCCATCGAGTCTACACCAACCACAATCCCACCCAGACCCTATTCCCGCAACCCCATATGTTTACCCTGCTAATTAATCCCCCTGACACTAAGTGGCAATTTAGTACGGCTAATCAACCTAACCTGTGCATCTTGGGACAGTGGGAAGGATAACTTCCCAGGATACCTGCAAAATAGGTGGAAGAAGGAAAATAACGCATAACAACATCTGAATTGTTGAACTCAACGCTGATTCCAGAAGGCGGTAAAGTGTCAAGTCGAATGATGAGGGGCAGTTCTTTCAGCTTGGGTTTAGCTTCATTGGCACACTGCAGCAAGTGAGGACACAAAGACCAGAATGGGAGCAAGGTGGAGAATTGGGATGACAGGCGACTGGGAGATCAGCAAACACAATGTGGAATCAATCCCAGTCCGAACTTACATTCCCAACAGTAAAGGAAAGGACAGTAACAAGTACCCGACCAGACACTGGATTATAACACTGACCAGACACTGGATTATAACAGACACTGACTGGACACTGGATTATAACATTGACTGAACACTGGATTATAACAGACACTGGCTGGACACTGCATTATAACAGACACTGACTGGGCACTGGATTATAACACTGACCAGACACTGGATTATAACACTGACTGGACACTGGATTATAACAGATGCTGACCGGACACTGGATTATAACACTGACTGGGCACTGGATTGTAACAGGCACTGGCTGGACACAACAGGGGAAGAATAAAGTGCTGAGATTTGCAGAGATCAATAAACATCGGAGAGATCTGGTTCATGTTCAGTTTAACTCGGCACTGTTGGGCGTCTGTACTTTCCGTGTCTCCTGAACAGGAAACAAACTGACAAGAGACAAATGGATTGGAAGCGTCTGAACTGTTTGCCGGTGAGAGTGGGCGGGTGTTGCTCAGTAGGTTGACAGAATATTGATTGACATTGGGCTGTTAATTAACAGGAAACATGAGTTTCCTCTTCAGGTAACACTAAACAATTGACCAAAGAAAAATGTGACAAGTGCCAGTGCGGAGCCGCGTCTGCTGTGTTGCTGTGTGATTTACCCACTGTCCCCATTAATAGACAGCAGCTTTATTCCATCTGCACCCTGCGATTTTAAACAGCCTGTCAGCTTGGCCGTGTTACTGTTATCACAATAGATTTCGGGTTCAACGCCCCCCTCCACACCCCCCCCCCCCCCCTCTACATTCAAGCAGTTAATCATGACAGGGCAGCACTGAGGCAGATCCAGCATTGTTCGTACAAAAGCAACCTGCATTGATATCATTTTCTATTTATTATTGGCACAAGTAGGCTTACATTAACACTGCAATGAAGTTACTGTGAAAATCCCCCAGTCGCCACACTCCGGTGCCTGTTCGGGTAACACTGAGAGAGAATTTAGCACGGCCAATGCACCCTAACCAGCATGCCTTTCGGACTGTGGGAGGAAACCGGAGCACCCGGAGGAGACCCACGCAGACACGGGGGGAATGTGCAGACTCCACACAGACAGTGACCCGAGCCGGGAATCGAACCCGGGTCCTGGTGCTGTGAGGCAGCAGTGCTAATCACTGTGCCGCTCTAGCACTTTTCACAAGCTTCAAACATCCCCCAGTGCTTTGCAGCCAATGAAGTACTTACTCTTTGAAGTGTTGTCGCTGTTGTCATGTGGGAAACACGGCAACCAATTTGTGCCCGGTAAGTTCCTGGAAACAATGCAATAATGGCCCGCTTTCTCTTCTTGATGTTGGCCGAGGGATGGACATTGCTGCACTCTCTCAGTCATGATGTGGAGATGCCGGCGTTGGACTGGGGTGAACACAGTAAGAGTTTTAACAGTGTTTGCTACCAAATAAACCTGTTGGACTTTAACCTGATGTTGTTAAAACTCTTACTGTGTGCACTCTCTCAGTGCCAGCCTTTCTGCTCAGGCTGATGCATTGTGGGTTCAGGTCCTGCTCCAAGACACTTGAGCACATAACCCAAGCTGAGCCTCCAGTGCAGTACCGAGGGAGTGCCGCACTGTTGCAAGTGCTGTCTTTCAGATGAGACGATAAACCACCCTCTCAGGTAGGTGTAAAAGATCCCCTGGCCAGGGGGAGTTATCCCCGTGTTGTGATGCACATCTATCCCTCAACCAACATCATTTCAGAACAAAGGATTATTTGGTCATTGTCATATTTTATCAGAATACTATTTATGGGAGCTTGCTGTGCACAAATTGGTTGCCACATTTCCGACATTCCAATGGGGACAGCGCTCCCAAAAGTATTTCATTGGATGTAAGATTGGGATATCCTGACGTCAAGCAAAGTGCTCTATAAATGCAATTCTTTCTTTATTTGTACAAAAGTACCTTCCAGTCCACTTAAACACACAGTGCCTGGGGTTCCATGTCCTCCACTCACTGGCTTCGAGGGTTCACTAGTTGTTTAACAGTCTGACATGATGGAAATAGCCAGAATCATGTCAGTGTTTTGACCAGAAAAAAAACGCGAGTATTGAAAATAGCCCGGGGATATTTCCTGACATGTTTGCAAGCTGCAACGAGCGAGTGGGCCGAACGATAATTAAATTGCCTTTGAGTAAGGCAGAATCACAAGAAAATATCATGTCCAACTTTCTTTTTTAATAAAACGTCTGCTGAAGCAGTGAAGATGTTGGAGGCAGAGTGAGTCACTTTATTGGGAAACCATGGAGGGGTATAGCGCAGGACCAGGAGGGACTCAATGGGCTGAATGGCTTCTTTCTGTGCCATACCACAGTGACTTGATGATTCTGTGAGGGGGGAGGTTCTTTGGCCCAGTGGGCCATTGCCAGAAGAGTCCAAAACTGCCCCTGTTCTTGGCTGGTTACTATGTTCTCTTCCACAGCTCCAGGTCTCTGTCTCCGCTACTCTTGTGGCAAAGGATCCCATCTTCCTCTAACATCTTCCCACCTTCTCCCCATGTCACTAATTCCGCCAGGGACCAAAAATCTGTCCATCCCTGCCTGACAGTGGAGCATCTCCAACCCTCTGAAGCTGATGAAATCACTTACAGTGTGGAGATACTCGAATAACAAGGAATCTACCACCAGGGAATTCCAGATAAACACTCTATGCTCGATAAAGGGGGATGGATTAGAAGGATCTGCTGATGGTGTGCGATTGAGGTGGGGTGGAAGGAGGCTTGTGTGGACCTGAAGCAGTAACATGGGCCAGCTGGGCCGAATGGCCTGTTTCTGAGCTGTAAAATTCTATATCATTCCATTTCAAGTACAGACCTTCGAATATTGGCAATGAGTGTGGAGGGTGAGTGTGTGGAAATGTGCGTGTGTGCAAATGGATCTGTGTGTGTGTGCGTGATGAGTGTGTGTGTGAGAGAATGTGTGTGTGAGAGAATGTGTGTAGATGTGTATGTGTGTGAATTTGAGGGTGGATGTGTGTGTAGGTGTGTGTGTGTGAATATGTGTGTATATGTGTGTGTGAATTTGAGGGTGTGTGTGTGTGTGTGTGTGGTGTGTATATGTGTGTTTAAATTTGAGGGTGTGTGTGTGTGTGTAGGTGTGTATATGTGTATGTGAATTTGAGGGTGTGTGTGTGTAGGTGTGTATATGTGTGTGTGGATTTCAGGGTGTGTGTGTGCGTGTGTGTATGCGTATGTGCGTGTGAATATGAGGGTGTGTGTGTGTAGGCGTGTATATGTGTGTTTGAATTTGAGGGGGGGTGTGTGTGTGTAGGTGTGTATAGGTGTGTGTGAATTTGAGGGTGCGTGTGTGTGTAGGTGTGATTATGTGTATGTGAATTTGAGGGTGTGTGTGTGTAGGTCTGTATATGTGTGTGTGGATTTCAGGGTGTGTGTGTGTATATGTGTGTGTGAATATGAGGGTGTGTGTGTGTAGGCGTGTATATGTGTGTGTGAATTTGAGGGTGTGTGTATGTGTGTAGGTGTGTATATGTGTGTGTGTGAATTTGAGGGTGTGTGTGTGTGTGTGTAGGTGTGTATATGTGTGTGTGAATTTGAGGGTGTGTGTGTGTGTAGGTGTGTATATGTGTGTGTGAATTTGAGGGTGCGTGTGTGTGTGTAGGTGTGTATACGTGTGTGAATTTGAGGGTGTGTGTGTGTGTGTGTATATGTGTGTGTGAAAATGATGGTGTGTGTGTGTAGGCGTGTATATGTGTGTGTGAATTTGAGGGTGTGTGTAGGTGTGTATATGTGTATGTGAATTTGAGGTTGTGTGTGTCTGTGTATATGTGTGTGTGAATTTGAGGGTGTGTGTGTAGGCGTGTATATGTGTGTGTGAATTTGAGGGTGTGTGTGTGTGTGTAGGTATGTATATGTGTGTATGAATTCGAGGGTGTGTGTGTGTGTGTGTGTAGGTGTGTATATGTGTGTGTGAATTTGAGGGTGTGTGTGTGTGTGTGTAGGTGTGTATATGTGTGTGTGAATTTGAGGGTGTGTGTGTAGGTGTGTATATGTGTGTGTGAATTTGAGGGTGTGTGTGTGTGTGTGTAGGTGTGTATATGTGTGTGTGAATTTGAGGGTGTGTGTGTGTAGGTGTGTATATGCATGTGTGTGTGTAGGTGTGTATATGTGTGTGTGAATTTGAGGGTGTGTGTGTGTAGGTGTGTATATGCGTGTGTGTGTGTAGGTGTGTATATGCGTGTGTGTGTGTAGGTGTGTATATGTGTGTGTGAATTTGAGGGTGTGTGTGTGTAGGTGTGTATATGCGTGTGTGTGTAGGTGTGTATATGTGTGTGTGAATTTGAGGGTGTGTGTGTGTAGGTGTGTATATGCGTGTGTGTGTAGGTGTATATATGTGTGTGTGAATTTGAGGGTGTGTGTGTGTAGGTGTGTATATGCGTGTGTGTGTGTAGGTGTGTATATGTGTGTGTGAATTTGAGGGTGTGTGTGTGTAGGTGTGTATATGCGTGTGTGTGTGTAGGTGTGTATATGTGTGTGTGAATTTGAGGGTGTGTGTGTGTAGGTGTGTATATGCGTGTGTGTGTGTGTAGGTGTGTATATGTGTGTGTGAATTTGAGGGTGTGTGTGTGTGTAGGTGTGTATATGTGTGTGTGTGTGTGTGAAACTGAGGGCCCTATTTTACCATTTTGATTCAAAGCGCTGGGCAGACCTGAAACTGGGAGTGTTTCAGATCCGACTTTTAGACCCGTTCTCCGGCGCCCCCATACGCACTCTGCCTGAACAAATATCAGCAATTCCAAATCGCGCTGTAGAACCCTGTGGGCGGGGCTTATCGTGCCCGAAACGCTGCAACTCCGATCGGCGCCTCCAACTGCGCATGCGAGGAAAAAAAAGATAGAATGCCGCTCCCCTGCTACATCCCTCCCAGGCCGGATCAGGCCCCCCCCCGACCCCCACCCTCAGAACATTACTAACCCCCTTATCCCCCACCCCCTCCACCACCCAGACCAATCGTGGGCCCCTCCCCCTCTTCCCCCCCCCCACCGATCTCAGGCAGAGAGGCAGCGGACCCCCCTTCCCCCCCACCGATCTCAAGCAGAAAGCCATTGGACGCTCAGCACCAACCTCCTCACTAACGCCCAAATCGGACTTCTATGGAGCATGTCTGTTTGACGCGACTCTGGATGGGCGAACGTGGTGGTAAAGGGGGAAGTGCCGGTAAAGTTGGGCGTGCAGCCCATTAAGTCAATTTAAATGCTTGCGTCCTGATCGCAGCCATTTTCGGGCCTTGGTACAGGGGGAACCGGTGCTGAGGTTGGCATGGATCGCGCTACTTGCCTCACGCCCGACTTTACCAAGTTTTCATGCCCGGGTAAAATCGGGCTCTGGGTGTGGGAATGTGTGTATGTGTGTGAACGTTTGTGTGTGGGAATGTGTGTATGTGTGTGAACGTTTGTGTGTGGGAATGTGTGTATGTGTGTGAACGTTTGTGTGTGGGAATGTGTGTATGTGTGTGAACGTTTGTGTGTGGGAATGTGTGTGTGTGTGTGAACGTTTGTGTGTGGGAATGTGTGTGTGTGTGTGAACGTTTGTGTGTGGGAATGTGTGTATGTGTGTGAACGTTTGTGTGTGGGAATGTGTGTGTGTGTGTGAACGTTTGTGTGTGGGAATGTGTGTATGTGTGTGAACGTTTGTGTGTGGAAACGTGTGTGTGTGTGTGCGTGTGTGAACGTTTGTGTGTGGGAATGTGTGTGTGTGTGAGGGGGGATGTGTGTAAGTGGGAGTGGGGATGTGTGTGTATGGGAGTCTGTGTGTGGGAATGTGTGTATGAGTGTGTGTGTGTGTGTGTGGGGGGGGGGGAATGTGTGAGTGTGTGTGTGGGAATGTGTGAATGTGTGTGTGGGAATGTGTGTGTGTAAGTGGGAGTGGGGATATGGGTGAGTGAGTGTGTGGGGGATGTTGAGTATGAGTGAATATGACTGTGTGTAAGTGGAGAGGCGATGGCCTAGTGGTATTATCGCTAGACTATTAATCCAGAAACTCAGCTAATGTTCTGGGGACCCGGGTTCGAATCCCACCACGGCAGATGGTGGAATTTGAATTCAATAAGGAAAAAAAATCTAGAATTAAGAATCTACTGATGACCATGAAACCATTGCCAATTATCGGGAAAACCCATCTGGTTCACTGATGTCCTTTAGGGAAGGAAATCTGCCATCCTTACCTGGCCTACATGTGACTCCAGAGCCACAGCAATGTGGGGGTTGACTCTCAACTGCCTTTCAAGGACAACTAGGGATGGGCAATAAATGCTGGCCAGCCAGTGATGCTAATGACCAACTATAATTTAAAAAAGTGTGTTGGAGTAAGTGAGTGTATGTGGGTGTGTGTGATATTTTGAGCGTGGGTGGTATTTTGTTTATGAGTGGGTGCATGTGTGTGATTGTGTGGGAGACTGATTGTTTGTGCGTGTGTGTGTGTGGGAGTGCGTGTATAGGAATGTGTGTGTGAGTGTGTGTATGTGAGTGTGTGTGTGGGAATGTGTGTGTAAGTGGGAGTGGGGAGTGTGTGCTTGTGGCTGTTTGTGTGGGTGTTGGCGGTGGCAGCAGTCATGGTGCTGGGGAGATGATTACAGCAAGCGGACTGTTCCTTTAAGACTGATGTGAAACACTGCAAACACTTGTACTGGAATAGGTCAAAGTTTATCGATCTGTAAGCCAGCGAGGAAAGGTTACTGATGAGGACTGTAGAACAGCGATCAGGGGAGGGTCGGGAGTGTCTCTGGGGGTGAGTGGGAGAGGGAGTTCCCTCATTGGCACGAAGGTCAGGATGTGGAGTGCTGACCTTTGTGTGAAAGAGCAGCGAGCGGCTTTGACCCGTGATTGATACGGTGTGTATCACAACCTGATAGCTTCATGTACATGAGCGTAAATTCACTCAGCCACAAATTTCCCCAAAGCAATTTTATTCATTACAAATACCTCTCAATGTATTGAATAAATATTGTTAAGTCTTCAAGTACTGAACTAATCTTGACAACATTCATGATTTGATAATAACTGCCTGTATATTCTCGTTAAGTGGATCATTTTTTAAAGGGTCAAGCTGCTCCCATTATTCATTCACACAATTCCAAGTACATAAAGGAGATTTATCCCTATTTTCACTCAGATAATGTTAATTGTTCCGCTACATTCGCAACAAATGCAAATAATACACCGTCAAACCTTTCAAGGCCCATTGATACTGATGCCAGTGGCAAATCTACAACACTCCTGACACCAAGAACTCTCAGAAGCACTAGAAAGATCTTCCTGCTGCCAATCCCGACTCTTCAAGTGTTAATGTGTCAGAAACGGGGCGGCACGGTGGCACAGTGGTTAGCACTGCTGCCTCACAGTGCCAGGGACCCAGGTTCAATTCCGGCCTCGGGTCACTGTCCGTGTGGAGTCTGCACGTTCTCCCCGTGTCTGCGTGGGTTTCCTCCGGGTGCTCCAGTTTCCTCCCACACTCCAAACATGTGTCGGTTAGGTTGATTGGCCGTGCTAAATTGACCCTTAGTGTCCGAAGATGAGTAGGTTAGAGAGATTAGCCATGGTAAATGTGTGGGGTAACGGGATAGGGTGGGGGAGAGGACCTGGATAAGTAGCTCTATCAGAGAGTGCCACAGTCCAAAGATGTGCGGGTTAGGTTGATTGGCCGTGCTAAATTGTCCCTTCGTGTCAGGGGGACCAGCAGGGTAAATACGTGGGGTTATGGGGATAGGGCCTGGGTAAGATACTCTGTCAGGGAGTCGGTGCAGGTTCGATGGGCCAAATGGCCTCCTTCTGCACTATAGGGATTCTATGAATCTATGATGAGATGGGCTTTTCCCATTATTTCTAATGGAAATATAACCTAATTTTGTCTGAAGGCAGAGTCTTGACTCTGGGGCACGTTCCCTCTCTGAGCGACAGTGCACGATGTTTTCCAAACTGGCCCAATTGCGTTAACGTCACAGAACCACACAGTGCAGCAGGAAGTCATTCAGCCCATCGTATCTGTGCTGGCTCTTTGAAAGGAGCCATCTAAATAGCCCCATGCTCCTGGTCTTTCCTCATCGCCCTGCCAATATTTTAAGGCATTGTCCAGTTCCGTTTTGAACAGAACGTTATGACTGAATCTGCTTCCACTAGCCTTAGAGTCAATGCGCTCCTGATCTGTGTCTCCTCACCACACACACTGTTTCCCTTCGGATTACCTTAGATTTTTGTCCTTTTGGTTACTGACCCCTCTGCCACTGGAAACAAAGTGTGCCTCCTCTTTGATTTGATTCGATTTGATTTATTATTGTCACATGCATTAGTGTCCAATGAAAAGTATTATTTCTTGCGCGCTATACAGACAAAGCATACCGTTCATAGAGAAGGAAAGGAGAGAGTGCAGAATGTAGTGTTACAGTCACAGCTAGGGTGTAGAGAAAGATCAACGTAACGCAAGGTAGGTCCATCCAAAAGCCTGATCTCATTGACCATCAAAACATCCATCATAATTTTATACTAAATTCCCTCTTAACCTTCTTTGCTCTCGGCTGAATAATTACACCTCCTCCGGCCTCCCCACATAAATGAAGCCCTACGTCCCTGGAAACTCTCTCCAAGGTCTCGACATCCTTCCCAAAATGTGCTGACCAGATCTGAATACACTTCAGTTGAGGTTTGGCAACAGGAATGTACAAATCAGGAGCAGGAGTAGGCCACTTGGCCCCTCGAGCCTGCTCCCCCATTCTATCAGATCATGGCTGATCTGACTGTAAGCTCATCCCCACATTCCTGCCGACCGCCCAATAACCTTTCACCCCCTCTCGTTAATCGAGAATCTATCTCACTCTGCCTTAAAAATATTCGAAGACTCTGCATCCCCCACCTTCTGAGGAAGAGAATTCCAAAGATTCACTATCGTCTGAGAGAAATAACGTTCAAAGACTATTTCCTCGGGTGGATGGAGCTATTACAAGGGGGCATAACTATAGGGTTCATGGTGGGAGATATAGGAAGGATATCAGAGGTAGGTTCTTTACGCAGAGAGTGGTTGGGGTGTGGAATGGACTGCCTGCAGTGATAGTGGAGTCAGACACTTTAGGAACATTTAAGCGGTTATTGGATAGGCACATGGAGCACACCAGGATGATAGGGAGTGGGATAGCTTGATCTTGGTTTCAGATAAAGCTTGGCACAACATCGTGGGCCGAAGGGCCTGTTCTGTGCTGTACTGTTCAATGTTCTATATCTGTCTTTAAAGGGCGACCCTTTATTTTTAAGCAGTGACCCCCAATCCTAGATTCTTCCACCAGAGCAAACATCCTTTCCACCCTAGCAATACCCCTCAGGATCTGAAAGCTTTCAATCAAGTCGCTTCTTACTCTTCTAAACTCCAGCAGATACAAGCCTATTCTGTTCAACCTTTCCTCATAAGACAACCCTCCCATTCCTGATATTACACTGCCATGATGTGGAGATGCCGGCGTTGGACTGGGGTGGGCACAGTAAGAAGTCTCACAAGAAGTCTTAAAGTCCAACAGGTTTATTTGGAATCGTGAGCTTTCGGAGCGCTGCTCCTTCCTCGGGTGAGTCTCAGAAGATGTCAGGCGGTTTAGCAGGGTAAATGTGTGGGATTACGAGAATTGGGCCTGGGTGGGATGTGGTCAGTACAAACTTGATGGGCCGAATGACCTCCTTCTGCACTGTAGGGATTCTATGTGGTCTCACCAATGCCCTGTATAATTGAAGCACAACCTCCCTACTTTTGTAATAAATGATAACATTCTTGTTAGATTTCCTAACTACTTGCTATAGCTGTATATCACTCTTTTGTGATTCATGAACTAGGACACTCGGATCCCTCTGCATTTCTGATCTCTGCGATCGATAATGTGCTTCTTTTTTATTCTTTCTGCCAAAATGGACAATTTCACATTTTCTCACATTGTACTCCATTTGCCAGGACTTTGTCCACACATTTAACCTATCCATATCCCTTTATAGCCTCCTTACGTCTTCTTCACAATTTATTTTCCTACCTATCTTTGTACAATCAGCAAATTTAACAACCATACCCTCAGTCCCTTCATTCATGTCATTTATATAAGTTGTAAACATTTGAGGTCCCAGCACTGATCTCTGCAACACCACTTGTTACACCTTATCAACCAGAAAATGACCCTTTTATGCCTACTCTCTGTTTCCTGTTAGCTAGCCAATCGTTTATCCATGCCAATCTGTTACCCTCTACATCTTCTGGAAATCTAAGTACAGTACATCCACTGGTTCCCCTTTATCTACAGTACATGTGACTCCTTCAAAAAGCTTCAATAAATTGGTTAAACATGATTTCACTTTCACAAAACCATGTAGACTTTGCCTGATTACCTTAATTTTTTTCAAATGCCCGATTATACTTAAAGGCAATTAGAATCATAGAATCTGCGCAACACCTCACACTCACTGTGTAACACCTCACACTCACTGTGCAACACCTCACACTCACTGTGTAACACCTCACACTCACTGTGCAACACCTCACACTCACTGTGTAACACCTCACACTCACTGTGCACAACATCTCACACTCACTGTGCAACACCTCGCACTCACTGTGCACAACATCTCACACTCACTGTGTAACACACACTCACTGTGCACAACATCTCACACTCAGTGTAACACCTCACACTCACTGTGTAACACCTCACACTCACTGTGCACAACATCTCACACTCACTGTGTAACACACACTCACTGTGCACAACATCTCACACTCAGTGTAACACCTCACAGTCACTGTGTAACACCTCACACTCACTGTGCACAACATCTCACACTCACTGTGTAACACACACTCACTGTGTAACACACACACTCACTGTGTAACACCTCACACTCACTGTGTAACACACACTCACTGTGTAACACCTCACACTCACTGTGTAACACCTCACACTCACTGTGTAACACCTCACACTCACTGTACACAACGCCTCACACTCACTGTGTAACACTCACTGTATAACACCTCACACTCACTGTGCACAATGCCTCACACTCACTGTATAACACCTCACACTCACTGTGTAACACAGTCACTGTATAACACCTCACACTCACTGTGTAACACCTCACACTCACTGTGCAACACCTCACATTCACTGTGTAACACACACTCACTGTGCACAACATCTCACACTCATTGTGCAACACCTCACACTCACTGTATAACACCTCACACTCACTGTACACAACACCTCACACTCACTATGTAACACCTCACACTCACTGAACAATACCTCACACTTGCTATGTAACATCTCACACTCACTGTGCAACACCTCACACTCACTGTGCAAGGCAACCTTACACTTATAGTGTGTAACAGCTCTGAATCAAAGCACAGCATCTCACACCCTAACCCTTGCGTACACTAAGCACAGGACACAGCATGCTCAATGTTCGCAACAGGAAACCATTGTTTTTTAAAAAATTTTCTAAAGAGTTTCTCTTGTGATTTAGAGAACAGCGACTTTCCAAATCAGGCAAAGGATTCCAGTGGGGGGCCCGCGCGTTAAGTCTATTAATTTAAGGCTCTGGGGTAATAGGGCACTCCTTATCGCAGGCACAGTCTGCTTGGGAAAAGATGTGGAATTGGAATGGGATTATCTGTAGCTGGTGCGTGTCACTTGAATTGGGATGGGGCTCATTTCAGCAGCTGTTAATTTGCTCCGTCCTTTGAGAAATGAGCCAGGTTTATAATTCCACACGCAGCTTACCCTCCCCCGCTGGCACCCCATCGCCCCCCAAAGCACTTTCTTAACTCCGGGGTAATTCCACTGGACGTTAATGAGGAAGGAACAAGATAGCCATCTTGGCTGTATTGTAATAAATCTACAACCCAAATGGCCAGACCCTAAACCCACTGGCACTGACTTTAATATGATTGCCTCAAAGTTATTAAAAAAAAATCTGCAGTAAGCTCTCTTGATATAGCTTGCAATTAAACGACTGTGTTATAAATCATTTTAAAATTAACTTAATTATTGTCAGTACAAAATTTCATGTACTTAAGACACAGCTTGGACATTACATGGCCACTTGGAATACCATGAAGCTCTTAATTAGATCAAGTAAATATTTTTTAAAAGCCTCTAAGACACCACAGTTTCTAAATGCACGTAATTTGATTTTGTGCTGCTCTTAGCACTTCCCGTCTTCCCTTTGTCAGTATGGATGCCATACGGTGCCCTGTGCCCTGTACATGGGAAGTTAGGACTTGGTGAACAAGGGTTCAGACCAGGGGTTAAGTAGACCAGGTGCACAGATACCACTCAACCCATTTCAATTCATACTTCTTTCCATTATTTCAAATGATAGTGGGTGGCATGGTGGCTGGCACTTTAGCTGTCAGAAGAGGATGAAGAAACTTGGTTTGTTCTCACTGGAACGACGGAGGTTGAGGGGCGACGTGATCGAAGTCTACAAGATTATGAGAGGCATGGACAGAGTGGATAGTCAGAAGCTTTTTCCCAGGGTGGAAGAGTCAATTATTAGGGGGACATAGGTTTAAGGTGCGAGGGGCAAGGTTTAAAAGGGATGTACGAGGCAGGTCTTTTACACAGAGGGTGGGTGCCCGGAACTCGCTGCTGGGGGAGGTAATGGAAGCAGGTACGCTGGTAATTTTTAAGAGGCGTCTGGACAAAGACATGAATAGGATGGGAACAGAGGGATATGGCCCCCGGAAAGGTTTCAGTTCAGATGGGCAGCACGGTCGGTGCAGGCTTGGAGGGCCGAAGGGCCTGTTCCTGTGCTGTAGTTTTCTTTGTTCTTTGTTCACTGCTGTCTCGCAGCGCCAGGGATCCAGGTTCAATTCCTGGCTTGGGTCACTGTCTGTGCAGAGAATGCGCGTTCTCCCCGTGTCTGCGTGGGTTTCCTCCGGGTGCTCCAGTTTCCTCCCACAGTCCGAAAGAGGTGTGGGTTAGGTGCATTGGCCATGCTAAATTCTCCCTCGGTGCACCCGAATAGGCGCCGGAGTGTGGCGACTAGAGGATTTTCACAGTAATTTCATTGCAGTGTTAATGTAAGCCCACTTGTGACGTAATAAATAAATTTAAAAAAAAACTGATATTTTGAGAAACTAGTTCTGGAACTTGGGGAGTAGAGATGGTTGGAAGAGGTGGGGAAACCCAAAAGTTGTGGTGTTACATTGCCATCACTGGTGGGAAGCTATAAACACGCCGTGACATGTTTACATAGTGAGTTTGTATTATAAGTGTGGGCACAGAGATTTATGACTCGAAGTTTGGTCATAAGTAAGGCTGGTGCCATTGTCAGCTGCTAAAAAAATCTATGGGGGTGATCTTACCAAATAAATTCGAAGTGCCGAACGAGCGTGAAAATGGGAGAGTTTCAGACCCTTTTTTTTGGTGAGAGAAAAATTAAAATCTTGTGCCACTTAGAGAAACAAATGAGGCAAAGTGTGATTCTCACCAGAAGGAGGAGTGGACAGAGTCTATTCACACTGGGAAGCCGGCTGCTGACAGCTAGAGGACACCATTGTGCGTGCGTCTGATCAACCAATGCAGTAACTGTTTAAAAGTTAGTGCAGTGGGAGAGATCTCACTCCCCCACCCCTCGGACATCCCACCCCCAACCACCCAATAACCCCTCTAATCACCCCCCCATCCCTGGACCTCACATCAATCACTCCCCGCCCCATTCAACTCCCGGCCAATTCCCCCCCCCGCCCCCATCCACCACATTATCCCCTCATTCCCCCCACCTTTGTTCAACACCCCCCACCCTCACTGCCGTCCTCCCTGGTCGGTTGCCCTGCCCCAGTTGATTGCTCCTGTTCAACATACCCTATCGGTCATCGCCCCAGCAATCCTCCATTACAGAGTGCACAGCTCCCCATATGCAGAGTCCCCTTAGCCCTCTTCCCTCCCATCAAGCCCTTACCCCTTGGCACTGCCCACTGGACAGTGCCAGGATGTCAGACTGGCAGTACCAGAGTGCCCGGTAGGCAGTGCCAGCATGCCAGGCTGGCAGTGCCAGGGTCTCAGGCTGGCACTGTCCAAGGGGCAATGATTCCCCATCCCTAACCAACTGGGGGGACTCAAAGGCCTCTGGCGCGAGGCTATTATGTCTGGCCCCTGTTGCTGGGGTCCATACATGATTCTCACCAGCGAGGGCCTCCACCAGCGAGGCCTTTAAGGCAAGTAAGCCCGGACAGTAGTGTCCTAGGCACGAGGCTGATTACTCTGACAGATTGGGACCAGTAAGATCGTGGGAGGCCAGAAATTGGGCACGAACCCAGTTTTTCGCATTTCTCACGATCTTACCAGCTCGCCACGCCGATCTCCCCCTATTGGTTTAGTTTCCACCGCCTGCTACATTCGGCTTGTAGTTTTAAAACCAACTGTCAGGCATTATCAGAAAAGATAATCAGAATATCAAAACAAACATGACAAAGGTAAGAAATAGCTTCCTGTATATTGTACAGAGCGTGTTCTAAATCACCAGAATGGCCCAGGGTTAAGGAGAATAATAAATCACTTAGGATTGAGAATATATCATTCCAATGTGTGTGAGACTTGCACAGCTGCTGTAGTGAGGGTCACACAGAATGGTGGCAACATTGAGTGTCTGCACACTGCCTCTGCTCTGTGTCAAACCCTGTCCTGTATCTCAGCCTCTGCTATTGTGTACCTCACACATACTGACCTGTATCTCACACACTGTCCCATATATCACTCACTGTCCCGTATCTCACATCCTGTCCCGTATCTCACACACTGTCCCGTATATCACTCACTGTCCCGTATCTCACATCCTGTCCCGTATCTCACACACTGTCCCGTATCTCACACACTGTCCCGTATATCACTCACTGTCCCGTATCACACACACTGTCCCGTATATCACACACTGTCCCGTATCTCACACACTGTCCCGTATCTCACACACTGTCCCGTATCTCACACACTGTCCCGTATCTCACTCACTGTCCCGTATCTCACACACTGTCCTATATCCCACACACTGTCCTGTATCTCACACACTGTCCCATATATCACTCACTGTCCCGTATCACACACTCTGTCCTATATCTCACTCACTGTCCCGTATCTCACTCACTGTCCCGTATCTCACTCACTGCCCCGTATATCACTCACTGTCCCGTATATCACTCACTGTCCCGTATCTCACACACTGTCCCGTATCTCACACACTGTCCCGTATATCACTCACTGTCCCGTATCTCACACACTGTCCCATATCTCACACACTGTCCCATATCTCACACTCTGTCCTATATCTCACACACTGTCCCGTATCTCACACACTGTCCCGTATATCACTCACTGTCCCGTATCTCACTCACTGCCCCGTATATCACTCACTGTCCCGTATCTCACACACTGTCCCATATCTCACACTCTGTCCTATATCTCACTCACTGTCCCGTATCTCACACACTGTCCCGTATATCACTCACTGCCCCGTATCTCACTCACTGTCCCGTATATCACTCACTGTCCCGTATCTCACACACTGTCCCATATCTCACACACTGTCCCGTATATCACTCACTGTCCCGTATCTCACACACTGCCACTGTCGTGTGCCTCACACCCTGTTCTGTATCTTACACTTTGTCCTGTAACTCTCACTCTGCCATTGTCGTGTACCTCACACACACTGACCCGTATCTCACACACGGTTCCATACCTCAAACCCTATCCCGTATCTCACACATTATCCCGTATCACGCTCATTGTCCCGTATCTCACACACTGTCCCGTATATCACTCACTGTCCCGTATCTCACACACTGTCCCGTATATCACTTACTGTCCCGTATCTCACACACTGCCACTGTCGTGTGCCTCACACCCTGTCCCGTTTCTCACACACTGTCCCATAACTCTCAGTCTGCCATTGTCGTGTAGCTCACACCCTGTCCCATATCTCACCCACTGTCCTGTATCATACTCACTGTCCCGTATATCACTCACTGTCCCGTATCTTACACTCTGCCACTGTCGTGTACCTCACACACTGTCCCATATCTCACACACTGTCCCGTATCACTCACAGTGTCCCGTATCTCACTCACTGCCCCGTATCTTACACTCTGCCACTGTTGTGTACCTCACACCCTGTCCCATATCTCACACACTGTCCTGTATCATACTCACCATCCCGTATATCACTCACTGTCCCGTATCTTACACTCTGCTATTGTCGTGTACCTCACACTCTGTCCCATATATCACACACTGTTTCGTATCACACATACAGTCCCATATCTCACTCAGTGTCCCGTATCACACACATTGTCCCGTATCTCACACACTGTCCCATATATCACTTACTGTCCCGTATCACACACACTGTCCCGTATCTCACACACTGTCCTCTATCTCACACTGCGTCTTCTCTCTCATCCCGTGCCCTGACCCATCTCGGTGTTATTTAGATTTCTGATCCCTCTCCGAGGTTTGGGATCTCAGGGACGACAGGAGCTCAGGGTTGGGAGAATCCAGAGCTATAACGCCACATGAATCTCCCAGATATTAGTCCTCTAATGATACAGCTTTCACCTGATGGCGGCTCTTGCCTAATGGAGAGCTGCTTCTGCCTAATGGAGAGCTGCTTCCCTTTGTTTTAAAGATGTCAGGCATTTCAGGTTATGCCTTCAAAGCATCTCTTGCAAGCACTGAGATCTCAAACAATCAGTAACATGTTCTCCATTACTGGGGAACAGCGGGGGGGTTCCTCACTCTATTGGTTTGTTTCTAAATATAGTCTCTGTGCAGACTGTAACCTGTGCAAGCAGAACCCAGGACCCCGACTGTTCGCTGATATTGAAGGCCTTACAGGTGATTGCTTCATATTCCAGTTTACAGCTGATGGACTGATGTCTCTTCATAAAACGCACAATCTCTTCGTACTTCACTCGATGCCTATAAAACTTTAACTATCTGCTGGAATCTCCCACAGCGCAGTAAACCCTTCAGATGTAGTGTGGTACATTGCCTCATAATATCTCCAGATCATCATTTCTTGTAACTCTTTCTGTTTTTGTGTTTTTTTACTCAATAGATATTAGGAAGACAGAAGGTTATTGTGAGCGTTAGGCGGCAAATAATCTCTCACTGCAATTCCCCAGGCCGAGCATAGCGCCTCCTACTGCTATCGCCAGCCCTCCTGTGTCCTCCATGCAGGCCCCACCATCCGGGTCCCACCATGCAGGTCCCATTGTGCAGGTCCCATTGTGCGGGTCCCACTGTGCGGGTCCCACTGTGCGGGTCCCACTCTGCGGGTCCCACCATGCAGGTCTCACCGTGCAGGTCCCACCATGCAGGTCCCACCGTGCGGGTCCCACTGTGCGGGTCCCACTGTGCAGGTCTCACCGTGCAGGTCCCACTGTGCGGGTCCCACTGTGCGGGTCCCACCGTGCAGGTCTCACCGTGCGGGTCCCACTGTGCAGGTCCCACTGTGCAGGTCCCACCGTGCGGGTCCCACTGTGCAGGTCCCACTGTGCGGGTCCCACTGTGCAGGTCTCACCGTGCAGGTCCCACTGTGCGGGTCCCACCGTGCAGGTCCCACTGTGCGGGTCCCACTGTGCAGGTCCCACCATGCAGGTCCTACTGTGCGGGTCCCACCATGCAGGTCCCACCGTGCGGGTCCCACTGTGCGGGTCCCACCGTGCAGGTCCCACCATGCAGGTCCCACTGTGCGGGTCCCACTGTGCGGGTCCCACCGTGCAGGTCCCACTGTGCGGGTCCCACCGTGCAGGTCCCACTGTGCGGGTCCCACTGTGCGGGTCCCACCGTGCAGGTCCCACTGTGCGGGTCCCACTGTGCAGGTCCCACTGTGCGGGTCCCACTGTGCGGGTCACACCATGTGGGTCCCACTGTGCAGGTCACACCATGTGGGTCCCACTGTGCAGGTCACACCATGTGGGTCCCATCCCAGTGGGTAGTGTGGAGGCTGGATGATTGAATGTATCCAAGATTTTTGATTGACAAGGGTGTCAAGGGTAATGGGGGGTGGGAACCAGAAAAGTAGAGTTGAGGCCAAAATCAGATTAGCTATGATCTCATTGAAAGGCAGAGCAAGCTCAAGGGGCCGAATGGCCTACTCCTGCTCCTATTCCAAATGATTTTAGGAAAGTGTTACCCACTCAGCCACACTAAAGCAGTCAAGTCACCAACACGCCTGCCCTTTGTGGAGCTGTTACAAAATATTTACTACAAAGTGCAAGTTCTTTTCAAGTATTTACACCTCTCTTCTCTACTCCCGTAGAATAGAACAGAATCCTACAGTGCAGAAGGAGGCCATTTGGCCTGTCAAGTCTGCACCGTCTCTCCGACAGAGCGACCACCCAGGCTGTATCCCTATAACCCCATCTATTTACCTCGCTAATTCCATCTAACCTATACAACTTGGGAATCTAAGGGTCAATTTAGCACGGCCAATCGACCTAACCTGCACATCTTTGGAGTGTGGGAGGAAACCGGAGCACCCGGAGGAAACCCACGCAGACACGGGGAGAACGTGCAAACTCCACACAGACAGTGACCCAAGCTGGGAATTGAACCCGGGTCCCTGGCGCTGTGAGGCAGCAGTGCGAACCATCACTGGGATTCTCGCAATGACTGATTCCTTATTGATTGGCAATGACTTGCTGCAGGAGTGGCATTTCGCTGGCAGGGAGAACCTATCGAGAGACTATCGAGACACTTCCTCTAGTCTTCCATCTCTCTCACTCACGGGATCTTGCTGGGCGCGAAACAGTTGCTGGGTCTGCACTTCCATTTGACCTGGAAGTGGTTTGAGACGTGAACACAAAAGGCTTGACCGTTCCCTCTCTTACAGGGGCCCTGGACACAACTCTGTGAGAAACGTGGTTGGACATCCGCCTTGTTACAGTGGGAACTGGGCTGGGCTAATTGCCGACCTCTCCCACCCCTTACTCCTCCTCAGGAGCCTCCAAACGCCGGCACTAAACGCCCTCCCCGGACCTGCCGCGCATGTTGTGAAGTGACAGCCTTGCTCTACACATGACTAACAAAGAGCTTCGGAGCCAGAACTGAGTCATTTCCTTCTTCAGTTACAAGGAGGTTCCCCCACAGAGATGATGCATCATCAACATAAACCTACCTCCTCACCCAGATACAAAATTCTTCTGTCAGTTTAATTTAATTTATAAGAACATTTCCTTCTAGTTTTACGTAGAATTGTACAACAGAGAAGCAGGCTCGAATACAAGAGCAGGGATGTACCTCTGAGGCTGCATAAGGCTCTGGTCAGACCCCATTTGGAGTACTGTGAGCAGTTTTGGGCCCCGTATCTAAGGAAGGATGTGCTGGCCTTGGAAAGGGTCCAGAGGAGGTTCACAAGAATGATCCCTGGAATGAAGAGCTTGTCGTATGAGGAACGGTTGAGGACTCTGGGTCCGTACTCGGAGTTTAAGAAGGATGAGGGGGAATCTTATTGAAACGTACAGGATACTGCGAGGCCTGGATAGAGTGGACGTGGAGAGGATGTTTTCACTAGTAGGAAAAACTAGAACCAGAGGGCACAACCTCGGGCTAAAGGGACGATCCTTTAAAACAGAGATGAGGAGGAATTTCTTCAGCCAGAGAATGGTGAATCTGTGGAACTCTTTGCCGCAGAAGGCTGGGGAGGCCAGGTCATTGAGTGTCTTTAAGACAGAGATAGATAGGTTCTTGATTAATAAGGGGATCAGGGGTTATGGGGAAAAGGCAGGAAACGGGGATGAGGAAAATATCATGATTGAATGGCGGGGCAGACTCGATGGGCCGAGTGGCCTAATTCTGCTCCTATGTCTAATGGTCTTATGTTCGGGTCTTTGCGTCTGTGCTGACTCTTTAATAGAGATGGTTAACATCAGAGTCCTTAGCCCGGGATACTCTAGAGCAGGAGTTGTCCAGTGCAGCCGCTCTCATTGTCACCGCCAACGCCACTTTACAACCAGTTCTCTCTGTCAAACAGATTGACAGTAATAGACACAAACTATCACCTTCTGTCACTGCTTGTCAGAACTATTTTCGACTTCGATATGGTTTTAAATATCCCCACAGCAAGACTCATCCTCCCAAACCCCTGCTCATGCTGCCTTCTGTCTATTTTAAGTCTGCGCTTTCGGAGTGTTTTCACATTTGCATCAAACTAGACTTGTAACTTGCTCACAGATCATAAAAGCAAAATACCGCAGATGCTGGAAACCCGAAACAACAGCAGAGAATGCTGGAGAGACTCAGCAGGTCTGGCAGCATCTGTACCGAGAGAAACAACGTCGGATTCTCCGACCTCCCTTGTGGCTGGGATTCTCCAGTCCCGCTGCCGTGAACAGAATTCTGGCTGAGTGTTAAATTCTTCCTTCTCGCTGGCAGCGGGGTGAGAACAGCTGGAGAACTCCGGCCAACGTTTCGAGTCCGTTTGACTCTTCTTCAGAGTTAAAGAGAGGAAGATCCCTGAAAAGGGAGGGGGTAATTTGAAGTACTGTGAGCAGTTTTGGGCCCCATATCCAAGGAAGGATGTGCTGGCCTTGGAAAGGGTCCAGAGGAGGTTCACAAGAATGATCCCTGGAATGAAGAGCTTGTCGTATGAGGAACGGTTGAGCACTCTGGGTCTGTACTCGTTGGAGTTGAGAAGGATGTGGGCGGGATCTTGTTGAAACTTACAGGATACTGCGAGGCCTGGATAGAGTGGACGTGGAGAGGATGTTTCCACTAGTAGGAAAAGCTAGAACCAGAGGGCACAACCTCAGGCTAAAGGGACGATCCTTTAAAACAGAGATGAGGAGGAATTTCTTCAGCCAGAGAGTGCTGAATCTGTGGAACTCTTTGCTGCAGAAAGCTGTGGAGGCCAGGTCATTGAGTGTCTTTAAGACAGAGATAGATAGGTTCTTTATTAATAAGGGGATCAGGAGTTATGGGGAAAAGGCAGGAGAATGGGGATGAGAATAAAATCAGCCATGATTGAATGGCAGAGCAGACTCGATGGGCCGAGTGGCCTAATTCTGCTCCTATGTCTTATGGTCTTATGGGTTGGACGGATGGAGAAAAGGGGAAGGTCAGGGATAGGTTATAGAGCCGGGTAGATTAAATGACAAAGATGTCATAGAGTATAAGATAAACAGTTATTTTGCTTTCATAGAACCCTACAATGCAGAATGAGGCCATTCAGCCCATCGGATCTGCACCGACAACAATCCCACCCAGGCCCTATCCCCATAACCCCATTCATTTACCCTAGCTAGTCCCCCAACACTAAGGGGCAATTTAGCACGGCCAATCCATCCAACTCGCACATCTTTGGACTTTGGGAGGAAACCGGAGCACCCGGAGGAAACCCACGCAGACACGGTGAGAACATGCAGACTCCACACAGACAGTGACCCGAGGCTGGAATTGAACTGTGAGGCAGCGGTGCCAACCACTGTGCCACTAGGCAGTGCTGACCTTTATCCTGCTATTAACACATACTCTGGACCAAAGCTTTAGACCTTAATACTATCATTACCACTGCCTTTGTCTTGTGTTCCATGACACCCCCCACAAACACCAGAAGGTGCCTCTGAAATTGGGTGCAGATGTGATGCCTCTACAGTCAAGCAACCCTGATGATAGCCAGGTTCAAATGTGAATACGATCTGCTGGGTTGATAAGAAATATACCTGTCCTGGGTCACAGCGCCAGGGATTCTGGTTCAATTCCGTGTGGGAAGGGTTAACTGTGTGCTTCCAGATCGTGTACACATCCCTGGGCATTTCCTACTCTTCATCCCCATTTACGGCTGTAGTCAGCCTGCTGAGGTCACACTGACCGGATTTCCCAAATTCAAACTGAGTCAAGTATTGATTTGATTTATTATTGTCACATGTATTAACATACAGTGAAAAGTATTGTTTCTTGCGCGCTGTACAGACAAAGCATACCGCTCATAGAGAAGGAAAGGAGAGAATGCAGAATGTAGTGTTACTGTCATAGCTAGGGTGCAGAGAAAGATCAACTTAATATAAGTTGAAATGAATTAAAACAGCAATATCATTTTTTTAAAAAAAATCTTTTGTTCCTATTTCCCCGCTCTTTTGAAGGGACTGAATGCGTCTGGTAGGTGGTGCTGACACATGCCAGATGGGCCGAACGGCCATGTCTCTATTCTGTAAAATTTGATGGTTTGGCAATGAAGCATTCAGATATAGCCAACAAACTGTAAATACTTGGGCACAACACACACACACACACACTCACACACACACACACACCCCCACACACACACCCACCCCCACACACTCACACACACACACCCACCCCCACACACACACACACACTGGCACATACACACACACACACCCACCCCCACACACTCACACACACATACACACTCACACACACACACACACACACACACACACACATACACACTCACACACACTGACACATACACACACCCCCCCACCCTCACACCCTCACACACACACACATAGACACTCACACACACACACTCACACACACTGACACATACACACACACACACCCACCCCCACACACTCACACACATACTGACACATACACACACACATACACATACACACCCCCACACACTCACACACATACACACACACACTGACACATACACACACACACACTGACACATACACACCCCCACACACTCACACACACACACACACACATACACACACACACTCACACATACACACACACTCACGCTCACACACTCACATACACACACACACCCACTCACACACACACACACATACACACACACTCACACATACACACACACTCACGCTCACACACACACACACTCACATACACACACACACCCACCCCCACACACTCTCACACACACACATTCACACACACACCCACACACTCACACATACACGCCCACACAATCCTTCATGAATACTGTACTCCTTTGGCTGTCTCCATAGCAACTTAAATGTCCTCATCATTTAAACACAAGGTTCCGGCTGGGACATAGGAATAAAAGAGACCATTCGGCCCCTCTGGTCTGTTCCACCATTCACTTTAATCATTGGTGATCTGTATCTTAATTCCATCTTGATTCTGGAGTTTGAAGTAACCTTTCCCAACATATCTCAGTCTGCAACTTTTCAAATGTCATCTATTCACTATATCCAACCATGTATAGAGTAGATACGCACAGGAATCCTTCCAGAAACATCTCTCTGAGTTCCAGTGACATGTGACCTGACATCACTCATGATGTAAATTAACTGTTAGCATAATGACTATTAACCTTTATACTACATCTCCCCCAAAGTATTTCATTCTGCTTATTAAATATTTATACGTCTTACGTCCCACTGCACCCACCCACACCCTCACCAGAGACATCAATCTCCAATTGTGTTCCCAGTTCTGCGATAGGAAGTGTAGGGTGTATGCTCTCCAGATTCTTCCTGGACAGAGGGTCGTGTTGCTGAGCTACTGTATAAAGGCAATGAACAGAATTCTCTTTTTTGTATCCCTGGTTATAGGTCGTGCTGCTCTTTCTCAAAGGAATGAGAGTTGCCCGGCCCCTGTTAAGGTTTCGATAGCAGCAGTGGGTCTGCAATCCTCTCATTCAGCTATTTCTCTGCCAGACAAAGACATCTGTTGCTTATCAGAGAATCACAGAATCCCTACAGTGCAGAAGGAGGCTGTTCGGCCCATTGAGTCTGCACCGGCAAAAATCCCACCCAGGGCAGCACGGTGGCACAATGGTTAGCACTGCTGCCTCACAGCACCGGGGACCCGGGTTCAATTCTGGCCTCGGGTCACTGTCTGTGTGGAGTCTGCACGTTCTCCCTGTGTCTGTGCGGGTTTCCTCCGGGTGCTCCGGTTTCCTCCCACACTCCAAAGACGTGCAGGTTAGGTGAATTGGCCGTGCTAAATTCTCCCTCAGTGTACCCGAATAGGCGCCAGAATGTGACGACTAGGGGATTTTCACAGTAACTTCATTGAATGTAAGCCTATTAATAAATAAAACTTTACTTTAACCCCACTATTCCCCCTAACCTATGCATCCCGGGACACTAAGGGACAATTTAGCGTGGCCTATCCACCTAGCTCACACCATCTTTGGAGTGTGGGAGGAAACCGGAGCAACCGGAGGAAACCCACGCAGACACGGGGAGAATGTGCAAACTCCACACAGGCAGTGATCCGAGGCTGGAATTGAACCCGGGGTCCCTGGCGCTGTGAGGCAGCAGTGCTAACCACTCTGAGTTCTCGTGACAAGTGAACTATGTATATTAGCTATTAGCATAATGGGTATTATTAACGCTTTATACTACAGCTGCCACATCTCCTGTGGCTGCTAGCTCTCAGATGCCTCCTTGCGTCCATCAATAGAAGTCACCACGTGGGCTATACTTTAAGGTGTTTGTAACAGATGTGCTGAAGGACAATATTAATGCAAGTCGCTTCAATCCACCATTCAGTCCGAGATTAAATGCAATTATGCTAGTTATGCTGGTTTGGCACAATATTTAGGTTCAATCAGTAAAATAAAGAACCTGCATTTAAATAGCACCTTTCACAGCCTCAGGAGACCTTCGCAAAGCAACACAGTACTTTTTTGTTACGTGGTCATTGTTGTAATGCAGGGGGACACATCAGTCAATTTGTGCACAGCAAGACTCCGCAATGTAGGTTTGATAGATTAGCCGTGCGAAATGGGTGGGGTTACGGGGATAGGGTGGGGGAGGGGGCCTGGGTAAGTAGCTCTGTCAGAGAGTTGGTGCAGACCCGATGGGCCGAATGGCCTCTTCTGCACTGTGGGGATTCTATGAGACGGTAATGACAGGTTAAATTATTTATTCTTCGGGAAGATGATAAATCCTGGTCAGGACACTGGAGGCAAACACCCCATCGCCTGCCCCGGTGGGTCCTTGAAATGGGATCTTTGCTGTTTGTCTGAGAGAGCAGACTGGGGGCTGGGTTTAAAGTCAGTGGTCCGTCCGCTCTTCACTGCCCCGCACAATGCAACACCCCTCAGGCACTGAGATAGCCAGCAACAGACAGAGACACAGAGCAGAGCAGGGAGCTCGGGGCATGTTATTAAAACAAATCTGTACTCGGTACAGATGGATTGAAGTTGTCATTTGTTTTTTTATGTATCAGTCCCTTCCAAAGGCTTTAAGAGATAGATTATATATTTGACTCAGTCTGAATGGCTGGTTAGTGGCAACCAATCATTATGGGTCACACATTGTGAGAATGTGTTTAGAATCGGGATTTGCCGTTCTGTATGATACATCTCACTAATGTCTGCACAGTCGACTTTGACATGCTCCAGTCAGCAAGAGCAGTCCTTGAACACATTGAAGAGCGAGGCAGTTGGCTTGTTCCCTAATCAGCGCTGTAGCTGTTGGAGGCTGTTCCAGAATCTTCCTAAAGGAAAGGTCATGGCTCAAGGATAGTCACTTAGAAACATAATAAGGAATTCACGCTTTAGCCAGCAAGAGGTTAGAATGGGGATCGCGCCGTCACGGGGAGAGGTTGAGGTGATTGACAGTGATGCAGTTGTCACAAGTAGGCTTATATTAACGCTGCAATGAAGTTACTGTGAAAATCCCCCAGTCGTCACACTGTTCGGGTACACTGAGGGAGAATTTAGCACGGCCAATGCACCTAACCAGCATGTCTTTCGGACTGTGGGAGGAAACCGGAGTACCCGGAGGAAACCCACGCAGACACGGGGAGAACGTGCAAACTCCACACAGACAGTGACCCGAGGCTGGAATTGAACCCGGGTCTCTGGCGCTGTGAGGCAGCAGTGCTAACCACTGTTCCACCGTGCACAGATGTAGCACAGAAACAGGTCGGTTAGCCCAACTGCCCAGTGCAGCTAATTGTACATTCTGCATGAACCTCTTCCCAGCTTGATTTCCATCATCATCATCATAGAGTCCCTACAGTGCAGAAGGAGGTCATTCGGCCCATCGAGCCTGCAGTGACAACAATCCCACTCAGGCCCTAATCCCTTAACCCCACGTATTTACCCTGTTAAATACGTGGGGTTAAGGGATTAGGGCCTGGGTGGGATTGTTGTCAGTGAAGGCTTGAAGGGCCCTGTTCAAGAAGGCATACGGCATGCTTGCCTTCATCGGCCGGGGCACTGAGTTTAAAAATTGGCAAGTCATATTGCAGCTTTATAGAACCTTAGTTAGGCTGCATTTGGAATATAGTGTTCAATTCTGGTCGCCACACTACCAGAAGGATGTGGAGGCTTTGGAGAGGGTACAGAAAAGATTTACCAGGATGTTGCCTGGTATGGAGGGCATTAGCTATGAGGAGAGGTTGGAGAAACTCGGTTTGTTCTCACTGGAACGACGGAGGTTGACGGGGCGACCTGATAGAAGTCTACAAGATTATGAGAGGCATGGACAGAGTGGATAGTCAGAAGCTTTTTCCCAGGGTGGAAGAGTTAATTACAATGGGGCATAGGTTTAAGGTGCGAGGGGCAAAGTTTAAAGGAGATGTACGAGATAGATTTTTTACACAGAGGGTGGTGGGTGCCTGAAACTCGCTGCTGGGGGAGGTAGTGGAAGCGGATACGGTAGTGATTTTTAAGGGACGTCTGGACAAATACATGAATAGGATGGGAATAGAGGGATATGGTCTCCGGAAGGGTCGGGGGTTTTAGTTCAAATGGGCAGCATGGTCAGTGCAGGCTTGGAGGGCCGAAGGGCCTGTTCCTGTGCTGTAATTCTCTCTGTTCTTTAATCCCCCTGATACTAAGGGGCAGTTTTGTCAGGAATCACTTGTCGGTTAAAGAGCCAGGTCGAGTCAGTGAACTGACCAGCTGTTGGTATCCATCTCCTCCCCCCACTGCCCCCCCACCCCCCCCCGCCAAGGTTGTCACGGGTCAGCAGCCTCTCCCCCCGTTACCAATGGACCAATGTCACCTTCGAGTGGACTTCACCCAACTCTATTGGTATATTCTTCAACTCCTTTCTCTCTCACACTCATCTCGCTTCCCCTCAACACCCCGGCGTGGGGCGGCACGGTAGCACAGTGGTTAGCACTGCTGCTTCACAGCTCCAGGGTCCCGGGTTCGATTCCCGGCTCGGGTCACTGTCTGTGTGGAGTTTGCACATTCTCCTCGTGTCTGCGTGGGTTTCCTCCGGGTGCTCCGGTTTCCTCCCACAGTCCAAAGATGTGCGGGTTAGGTTGATTGGCCAGGTTAAAAATTGTCCCTGAGATGTGTAGTTAGAGGGATTAGCGGGTAAATATGTGGGGGTAGGGCCTGGGTGGGATTGTGGTCGGTGCAGACTCGATGGGCCGAATGGCCTCCTTCTGCACTGTAGGGTTTCTATGATGATTCTATGATGATTCTATGATTTCATAAAACATGGCCCTGGTGATCGGAATGGCAGCAAAGATCTCTCCCTTTGCAGCGAAGCCTCTGATTTACTGCAGATAGTTACAGTGATTTAGTTGTCTGTATTGTTCTTGTTCAACTTCATTCTACTGTGTGATACATCCATTTGCTTAATCACGGCATTAATTTAATTAAGTAAATGGATACATTACACACTAGATCGCACTCAAAAGGAAGAGGAGAGGTAAGTTCGAAAACTGACATTTATCGAACTGAGCTCCAACAGCTAGTAAAGTTGTTCAAAATATGAAAGAACAATCATTGCACTGTCTCCAAGTAAACGTCTCAGGTTACCCCAGTTAAAGGCATTTTTATCAGTTGCTTGGTAACAAAGGGCATGGTGGCACAGTGGTTAACACTGCTGCCTCTCAGCGCCAGGGATCCGGGTTCAGTTAAAGTTTATTTATTAGTGTCACAAGTAAGGCTTACATTAACACTGCAATGAAGTTACTGTGAAATTCCCCTAGTCGCCACACTCCGGTGCCTGTTCGGGTCAATGCACCTAACCAGCACATCTTTCAGTCCTTCAATTCTGGCCTCAGGTGACTGTGTGGAGTCTGCGCGCTCTCCCCGTGTCTGCGTGGGTTTCCTCCGGGTGCTCCAGTTTCCTCCCACAGTCCAAAGATGTGCGGGTTAGGTGGATTGGCCGTGCTGAATTGCCCCTCAGTGTCAGGGGGATTAGCAGGGTAAATATGTAGGGTTACAGGGATAGGGCCTGGGTGGGATTGTTGTTGGTGCAGGCTCGATGGGCCAAATGGTCTCCTTCTGCACTGTAGGGATTCTATGATCTGCTATGATTTCCCCACTTATTCAAGGGCATGATGGGGAAACGCTTCGGAGTGTGTGAAGAGCCCTCACAGTGTGTAACCTTACTGAAGCACCGCAGAGTGCAACATGACCGGCGTATATAGTTTGGAAAGAATTTTGGACTTTGTCATGAAAAGATTGGAATCTGTGCAATGTTCTCAAACTGAAATCAGCGTGAATTTTGTTCTCGGGAGAAAATGTAAATATCTGTGAACTTTCCTGCTGTAATAATTGGAAATGTTTTGTAATGTGTTTTTTCAGATTTTCTGTGAATAAAGTATATTTTTGCAACAAAAAGAAATGATGGGGGGAGCAGCACAAGTGATTGGCAAACAGCGATGGGGGGAAGGGGGAAAGTAGTCCATGCAGAGAATGTGGAAAAACAGAGGGAAAGTAGGGAAGAGTGAAGTAAACAAAGTGAAGGACGACCGAGTGGGAAAACAGAGTGAGACAGAGAGAGAGAAATCACAGGGAGGAGTTTTCCCGTCCCGATCTCGGGGAGGATTTTCCGGTTTTGGGGTGAGCGTGGCTGGAAAATCTCGCCCATAGAGTAATTCAGCAGGGAACAGGCCCTTCGGCCCAACTGGTCCATGCTGACCATGGTGCCCTCCCAGTTAGTCCCAATTGCCCACATTTGGCCCATATCCCTCTAATCCTTTCCCATCCATGTACTTATCCAAATGCTTTTTAAATGTTGCTATTGCACCTTCCTCAATCACTTTCTCCGGCAGCTCATTCCACACACACACCACCCTCTGCCTGAAGAAGTTGCCCGTCAGGTTCCTTTTAAATCTTTCACCGTAAACCAATGCCCTCTAGTTTTCAATTCCCCTTCCCTGGGAAAAAGACATGTCCCGAAACAGGAAAATCCCACCCGAGGTCAACGGACCTTTCCATGGTCTGCCCCTCGCCCGCTCCGATTCCCGTGACGGTAAAATTCCGGCCTATGTGTGTTCATCCTATCTGAGCCCCACATGGTTTGATGCACCTCAATAAGTTCACCTCTCATTCCCCTACGTTCGAAGGAATAAAGTCCTGGCCTGGCTGACCTCTCCCTGTAACTCAGGCCCATTAGTCCTGGCAACATCCTCCTAAATCTTCTTTGCACTCTTTCCGGTTTATCAATGTCATTCCTATAAACAGGGTGACCAAAACCGTCCACAATGACTGTACACAACTCTACACAAGAGAGGGACGGAAAGAGGAGAAATGTAAAGTGAAAATGGAGAGCAAAAACAGAAAGGTGGAAGAGGGAGAGACAGAAAACACTGACAGTTCACACAGAGAGGGGGAAAGAATGAAGTGAAGGATATGAGTGGAAGAATAGACAGCGCCAGCCTATGGCTCGGATTTGGCACTGAGAATGGCAGTGGGGCTATCAGTGTTCTCCACTATTATGGCCTCAACTAGATTGCGGATGTGGTTCCTATTTTCAAGAAGGGGAATAGGGATAGCCCAGGAAATTACCGACCGGTGAGTCTAACCTCAGTGGTTGGTAAGCTGATGGAGAAGATCCTGAGGGACAAGATTTATGAGCATTTAGAGAGGTCTAGTATGCTCAAGAATACTCAGTATGGCTTTGTCAAAGGCAGATCATGCCTTACGAGCCTGGTGGAGTTCTTCGAAAATGTGACTAAACACGTTGACGAAGGGAAGGCGGTAGATGTGGTTTATATGGATTTTAGCAAGGCGTTCGATAAGGTCCCCCATGCAAGGCTTCTAGAAAAAGTGAGAGGGCATGGGATCCAAGGGGCTGCTGCCCGGTGGATCCAGAACTGGCTTGCCCAAAGGAGGCAGAGAGTGTGTATAGATGGGTCTTTTTCTAAATGGAGGTCGGTCACCAGTGGTGTGCCCCAGGGATCTGTTCTGGGACCCTTGCTGTTTGTCATTTTCATAAATGACCTGGATGAGGAAGTGGAGGGATGGGTTGGTAAGTTTGCCGACGACACGAAGGTTGGTGGGGTTGTGGATAGTCTGGAAGGATGTCAGAAGTTACAGAGGGACATAGATAGGATGCAAGACTGGGCGGAGAAGTGGCAGATGGACTTCAACTCAGATAAATGCGTAGTGGTCCATTTTGGCAGGTCAAATGGGATGAAAGAGTACAATATTAAGGGAAATACTCTTAGTACTGTGGAGGATCAGAAGGACCTTGGGGTCCGGGTCCACAGGACTCTAAAATCGGCCCCGCAGGTGGAGGAGGTGGTTAAGAAGGCGTATGGTGTGCTGGCCTTTATCAATCGAGGGATTGAGTTTAAGAGTCCGGGGATAATGATGCAGCTATATAAGACCCTCGTCAGACCCCACTTGGAGTACTGTGCTCAGTTCTGGTCGCCTCATTACAGGAAGGATGTGGAAAAGATTGAAAGGGTGCAGAGGCGATTTACAAAGATGTTGCCTGGATTGAGTGGCATGCTTTATGAGGATAGGTTGAGGGAGCTCGGTCTTTTCTCCTTGGAGAGACGTAGGATGAGAGGAGACCTAATAGAGGTATATAAGATGTTGAGAGGCATAGATCGGGTGGACTCTCAGAGGCTTTTTCCCAGGGTGGAAATGGCTGCTACGAGAGGACACAGGTTTAAGGCGCTGGGGGGTAGGTACAAGGGAAATGTTAGGGGGAAGTTTTTCACACAGAGGGTGGTGGGTGAGTGGAATCGGCTGCCGTCAGTGGTGGTGGAGGCAAACTCAATAGGGTCTTTTAAGAGACTCCTGGATGAGTACATGGGACTTAATAGGATGGAGGGTTATAGGTAGGCCTAAAAGGTAGGGATATGTTCGGTACAACTTGTGGGGCCGAAGGGCCTGTTTTGTGCTGTTGTTTTTCTATGTTCTATGTTCTAAACTGCAACTTCTGGACTCCACACATGTGCAGGTAAATGGATATCTGGAAACTGGTGTCTGAGCTACCTGCTACCCCACAAGCTTTGCTACACGGCCAGCTTGCTGATAGACTTACGATTTGAGCCATGCCGCTGTAAGGATTCTCCAATCGGATTGGCTGCTGTGTACCCTGCTCACAGAGGGCCCCAGTACTGCACAGGATCTCAAAATACTTTTATTTCCCAAATTTTTATTCACTCAAAATCTCAATTGAATCCAATCCGTGGTACCCGCAAGAGAGACAAACAAGATCCAAGCTGACAAGATAAGGCATTGCATCCCACCCTGGAATCATAGAATCCCCGCAATGCAGAAGGAGGCCATTCAGCCCATTGAGTCTGCACTGACTCTCTGACAGAGTATCGTTCCTAGGGCCTATCCCCGTCACTCCACATATTTACCCTGTTAATCCCCTTAACCTACACACCTTTGGACATTTAGCATGGCCAATCAACCTAACCAGCACGTCATTCAGACTGTGGGAGGAAACCGGAGCACCCGGAGGAAACCCACGCAGACACGGGGAGAATGTGCAAACTCCACGCTGACAGTGACCCAAGCCGGGAGTTGAACCCAGGTCCCTGGCGCTGTGAGGCAGCAGTGCTAACCCACTGTACCGCCGTGCCGCCCTGGGCTTGATCTGATGTTTCATCTTAGCCAAAAGGCCGAGACGTCTTTGAAAAATTGCATCAGGTAATACCTCGGTCTAACCTCATCGGTTACCCTGAGTATTGATTCCACCCTAGCCTGGGAGATCACAGAATAGAATCCCTATAGTGCAGAAGGAGGCTATTCAGCCCATTGAGCCTGCACAGACAACGATCTCACCCTATCCCCTAACCCCACATATTTACCCTGCTAATCCCCCTGACACTAAGGGGCAATTCAGCATGGCCAATCCACCTAACCCATACATTTTTGGACTGTGGGAGGAAACCGGAGCACCCGGAGGAAACCCACGCAGACACGGGGAGAACGTGCAAACTCCACAATAGTGACTTTTAAGGGGCGTCTGGACAAATACATGAATAGGATGGGAATAGAGGGATATGGTCCCCAGAAGGGTGGGTTTTAGTTCAGCCGGGCAGCATGGTCGGTACAGGCTTGGAGGGCCGAAGGGCCTGTTCCTGTGCTGTAATGTTCTTTGTTCCACACAGACAGTGACCCAAGCCTGGAATTGGACCCGGGGTCCCTGGCACTGTGAGGCAGCAGTGCTAACCGCTGTGCCATCGTGACGCCATAATCCCGGCAGCAGGAGAAAAAGAGAAAAGAATGGAGCCAATTCCTCAGGGCGGGTCGCCACCGATCGATCAAATCTCAGGGTCTGTTTCACTTAACCCTGCCCTACACACACACTATTCTGCTAGCCAGTGAAAATCATTAAACACAGTTAATCAAAGGCACATTACAGTGATTAAAACCCACAGAGATTGGAGAGGAGGACGTCTCGCCCTTGGCCTGCATCACAGAAAAGCTGGTTTCGGAACATAAGTCACTGTCACACAAAATCAATATGAATAGCAGATCAAATGAGGCTGCCTGGATATTGATACACAGTGCGTGTGTAAATGATCATTGGATCATCTCTCTTGCAGGGTAGAATAACGCCCCTGCATCAATCCTCGGGCCAGTTTCTACCGCCTATTCTCAGAGCTGTGATTTACCTGTGGGCCCAGCCCCTGGGGCAGTGGGTACCTGCCTCCCCACACCCACCCCCCCCAAACACCCACACACACACCCACCCACCCACCCACACACACACACACACACACACACACACACACACACACACACACACACACACACACACACACACACACAGTTCCAGGGCAATCCCAGTCTGAGCTTTCAGTATTTCACTTCCTCCACCTCACACACAGCATGGAGGCGAGGCAGTGCCAGCATGGCACTGCACCCAATTTCACACAGCTGAGGGGCAGGATGCAGGCTCCTGTTTATGGAGTTTCTGATTGTAGTTATACTTCTGTGTGTGGGAACAGGGAGGGAAACACTGGCTAAACTCGCCAACATCTTTTGAGAGAGTGTAGCATTCCTTCTGTACTGCATTCACTGAGACAGTGTAACACTCCGTCTGTGCTGCACTGAGACAGTGTAACACTCCGTCTGTGCTGCACTGAGACAGTGTAACATTCCGTCTGTGCTGCACTGAGACAGTGTAACACTCCGTCTGTGCTGCACTGAGACAGTGTAACACTCCGTCTGTGCTGCACTGAGAGTGTAGCACTCCCTCTGTACTCACTGAGACAGTGTGGCACTCCGTCTGTACTCACTGAGACAGTGTGGCACTCCGTCTGTACTCACTGAGACAGTGAACACTCTATTGCACTGCGACAGTGTAACACTCTGTAACACACTGAGACAGTGTAGCACTCCCTCTGTACTCACTGAGACAGTGTAACACTCTGTAACACACTGAGACAGTGTAACACTCTGTAACACACTGAGACAGTGTAACAACCTGTAACACACTGAGACAGTGTAACACTCCCTCTGTACTCACTGAGACAGTGTAACACTCTGTAACACACTGAGACAGTGTAACACTCCCTCTGTACTCACTTACACAGTGTAACACTCTGTATTGCACTGAGACAGTGTAACACTCTGTACTGCACTGAGACAGTGTAACACTCTGTACTGCACTGAGACAGTGTATCAAGATCATTATCAGGACTGGCTCCCTGTGAGCTGGCTTTCTGGAATAGAACAAAGACATCCTTTAAAATCTGCATTTCCATTTGTCTTAATATCTCCTTCTGAAGTGCAACGTTAGATATTTCTCTCTTTGTATTCCCACATTCCAGTTTGCTTCACTGCATTAAAGTTGTTACGTAAATGCAATCTGTTGTTGTCCTCGTCAACATTAGCCCCTCTTGCAAGATTGCCAAATACTTGGTTGCTTGGGAGTACACAACGTGAGTATTGCTGAAGAAAGAGACATGTTTTCACCCTGCACTCATCAGGACAGATGCAAGAGTATCAAATTTCAAAGCAAACAACAATTTATACTGCAGGAGAAGAGAGTGCTTAATGATTATCAAGTCAACTCTGATTGGTCAAAGCGTTGCCATGGAGAATGCACCAGGGAATTATTGTCCCCAAAGCTTTTGTTTTATTCAGAAAAGGTGGAAATGCCTGGACATGTTTCTTTTGCTTGCAGAAGGTCCTTGCGTGTAAATGTCTGTAGAAAGTGTTAATGAACCAATTTGCCAGCCCGACTGATGGAATTAATTAGTTTAGCCTTTTATTCATGTTTGTGATCTTTCAGCTCAAAATGGCTGCTGCCATTATTGACCTAAGCAACAGCCACTGAGTTTCAAAAGCAAATCATCAGGTGAACTGCTCAGAATTGCAGTAAAAACAGGTTTTATTTTGAATCACAAGAACCCTTCAGCCTCCCACTACACCGGGTCCCTCTGCACTGCACGTACCTCACACCTGTCAACATCTGGCATCTTCCAGCCCCCCCCTCACTGACTGACTTCACTTTTCAATGGATCTGTCAATGGACTAAAGACCAGCATTTAATGAGGGAGCAGAAACACAACAGGCTGCTAAGGTGGGCACAGGGGTGTGTGTGTAAGTGAGTGTGAGTGTGAGTGTGTTTGTGTGTGTGAGTTGGTGTATGTGTGTCTGTGTGTATATGGGTCTGCATCTGTGTGTATGTATGGGCGTGTGTGTGTCTGTGGGAGTGTGAGTGTGTATGTGTGTGTGTGTGTGTGTATATGGGTGTGTGTGGGTGTGTGTCAGTGTGTGTGTCGGTGTGTCAGTGTGTGTGTATATGTGTGGGTGTGTGCGTATGTATGTGTGCGTGGGTGTGTGTGAGTGGGTGTGTGTGTATGGATGAGTGTGTGGGTGTGTGTGTGTGAGTGTGTGTGTGTGTGGGTGTGTGTGAGTGAGTGTGGGTGTGTATGGGTGTGTGTGCGTGTCAGTGTGTGTGTGTGTATGTGGGTGTGTGTGGGTGTGTGTGTGTGTGGGGGTGTGTGTGTCTGTGTGTGTGTCAGTGTGTGTGTGTGGGTGTGTGTGTGTGGGGGGTGTGTGTGTGTCAGTGTGTGTGTGTGTCAGTGTGTGTGTGTGTGGGTGTGTGTGTGTGGGGGTGTGTGAGTGTGTGTGTGTCAGTGTGTGCGTGTGTCAGTGTGTGTGTGTGTCAGTGTGTGTGTGTGGGGGTGTGTGTCTGTGTGTGTGTGTGGGGGTGTGTGTGTGTGTGTGGGTATGTGTGTGTGTGTCAGTGTGTGAGTGTGGGTGTGTGTGTGTGTGTGGGAGTGTGTGTGTGTGTGTGGGGGTGTGTGGGTGTGGGTGGGTGTGTCAGTGTGTGTATGTGGGTGTGTGTGTGTGGGGGGGTGTGGGTGTATGTGTCAGTGTGTGTGTGTGGGGGTGTGTGAGTGTGGGGGTGTGTGGGTGTATGTGTCAGTGTGTGTGTGTGGGGGTGTGTGAGTGTGTACCATTCTATAGAGCAGGAATATCAGTCACTCTGGGTGAATCTTACACATTCAGTTCCAGTCGGAGAATCCAGTGTTTCCGGCATTTTCCTGATTCGAGACAAATTCAGAAAGATGCTGATGTTTGGGCGTGCCCTGTGCTCGGAATACATTCCCCCTTCATTTTCCAGCATTCCCTCTCCCTTCACAGTTATTCAATTCACAAAGAAATACTCCAGGGTTGTGCTGTCAAACAAGAGGCAGCAGTAGCAGCTGTGTCTCCAGTTTATTCTTTTCCATAGATTTTGGTTTCCCATTCATTCATGAGAACTTTGTAAAGCTCTTGTCCAAAGCAACATTGCCCAACTCCCTGGGTACTGACCCTCTGACAGTGCAGCACTCCCTCAGCACTGACCCTCTGACAGTGCAGCACTCCCTCAGTACTGACCCTCTGACAGTGCAGCACTCCCTCAGCACTGACCCTCTGACAGTGCAGCACTCCCTCAGTACTGACCCTCTGACAGTGCAGCACTCCCTCAGCACTGACCCTCTGACAGTGCGGCACTCCCTCAGTACTGACCCTCTGACAGTGCGGCACTCCCTCAGTACTGACCCTCTGACAGTGCAGCACTCCCTCAGCACTGACCCTCTGACAGTGCGGCACTCCCTCAGTACTGACCCTCTGACAGTGCAGCACTCCCTCAGTACTGACCCTCTGACAGTGCAGCACTCCCTCAGCACTGACCCTCTGACAGTGCGGCACTCCCTCAGTACTGACCCTCTGACAGTGCAGCACTCCCTCAGTACTGACCCTCTGACAGTGCAGCACTCCCTCAGCACTGACCCTCTGACAGTGCGGCACTCCCTCAGCACTGACCCTCTGACAGTGCAGTACTTCCTCAGCACTGACCCTCTGACAGTGTGGCAGTCCTTCAGTACTGACCCTCTGACAGTGTGGCAGTCCTTCAGTACTGACCCTCTGACAGTGTGGCACTCCCTCAGTACTGACCCTCTGACAGTGTGGCACTCCCTCAACAATGACCTTCTGACAGTGCAGCACTTCCTCAGTACTGACCCTCTGACAGTGTGGCACTCCCTCAGTACTGACCCTCTGACAGTGCGGCACTCCCTCAACAATGACCTTCTGACAGTGCAGCACTTCCTCAGTACTGACCCTCTGACAGTGTGGCACTCCCTCAGCACTGACCCTCTGACAGTGTGGCACTCCCTCACAATGCCATCAGCAATGGGTTTGATTCCCGTTCTGGGTGGGATGGATTTGTCTCCTTGCCTGCCCCATGGCGGAGGTTGTTCTACAGACCTGCCTTCAGGCAGAGAACTGAAAATTATTACATTGTTGTTTGTGGGAGCTTTCTGTGCACCAATTACCTGTGCTGTGTCTCCTCCACTGACTGACTATCCTTTAGGGAAGTATTCCAGTGGCTGTAAAGAAGTTTGGAATCTCCCGAGGATGTGAAAGGCGCTATAGAAATGTAAAATAGAAATGTTCATCCCCACAGTTCAGAATCTCGGATGGAAAATGGCCTCTTGGCTCAGATCGTTCCCCAGCAACAGTCAACATCTCCAGGAATCACGTCAGGCTCACGATGCTTTTCACGCAAACCAGCCTCCCATCCATTCACACTGTCTCCACTTCCCACTGCCTCGGCAAAGCAGCCAGCATAATTAAGGACCCCATGCACCCAGACATTCCCTCTTCCACCTTCTTCCGTCGGGAAAAAGATACAAAATTCTGAGGTCACGTACCAACCGACTCGAGAACAGCTTCTTCCCTGCTGCTGTCAGACTTTTGAATGGACCTATCTCGCATTAAGTTGATCTTTCTCTACACCCTAGCTATGACTGTAACACTACATTCTGCACTCTCTCGTTTCCTTCTCTATGAACGGTATGTTTTGTCTGTATAGCGCGCAAGAAACAATACTTTTCACTGTATACTAATACATGTGACAATAATAAATCAAATCAAATCAAATGACTCCTTGAATAGTTCATCTCCTGTTAACAACCCTCCACGATTGCCCTGGAGACTCCATGAATTAAAGATTAATCGCCAGAACACTGCAGAGAAATCACAGAGGATTTAAGGGACTGTGCGAGATTTTTTTCCCGTTTTCTCTGGAAGCTTTCTTTTCATTAACTCTAAAAATAAGGTGGAGAAATCTGAGAAACTGACTGATCAACGAAGTGAGATGGTCGGAGGCCATGGGGTACAGCGTCACGGTGGCACAGTGGGTTCGCACTGCTGCCTCACAGCGCCAGGGACCCGGCTTCGATTCCCGGCTTCGGGTCACTGTCTGTGTGGAGTCTGCACGTTCTCCCCGTGTCTGCGTGGGTTTCCTCCGGGTGCTCCGGTTTCCTCCCACACTCCAAAGATGTGCTGGTTAGGTGGATTGGCCGTGCTAAATTGCCTCTTAGTGTCAGGGGGACTAGCTAAGGTAAATGCATGGGGTTAGGGGGATAGGGGCTGGGTGGGATTGTAGTCAGTGCAGACTCGATGGGCCAAATGGCCTCCTTCTGCACTGTGGGGATTCTGTGATAAATCTATGATAAATGCGATGCAATCTCCAGGAGTACCTCCAGGGAGAGTTGGCAACCCTGTGGAGAGTATGATTTTTTATTCAGACCCAAGACAGAGCAGTCTGAGGTGATGGATTCGAGTGCATAAATTATCTTTTTAAATTAATAATTTAGTCCAGTCCCCAGAGAGCAGATGGTAAAGTTCTGGATGTTGTGCATAACAAATTGCTCTCATTAATTACCAGTGGCTGTGTGGCTGGGAGTCCTGTCTGGGTAACGCTATTGTCCACTGGGCATTGTCCTCCTGTATTGCCGTGTTCCACACGAAGCAGTTCAGAACAGCACAGAAACAGGCCATTCAGCTCCACGCCAGGGTTTATGCTCCCGTTTCCTTCCCCTACTCTTCATCCCACTCCATCAACATACTCCTCAATTCCTTTCTCCCTCAGGTGACTCACCAACCTTTACAGATGCACCATAGAAAGCATTCTTTCTGGTTGTATCACAGCTTGGTATGGGCTCCTGCTCTGCTCAAGACCGCAAGGAACTACAAAGGGTCGTGAACGTAGCCCAGTCCATCGCTCAAACCAGCCTCCCATCCATTGACTCTGTCTACACTTCCCGCTGCCTCGGAAAAGCAGCCACTATTATGAAGGACCCCACGCACCCCGGATATTCTCTCTCCCACCTTCTTCCGTCAGGAAAAAGATGCAAAAGTCTGAGGTCACGTACCAACCGACTCAAGAACAGCTTCTTCCCTGCTGCCGTCAGACTTCTGAATGGACCTACCTCGCATTAAGTTGATCTTTCTCTACACCCTAGCTATGACTGTAACACTCTCACCTTTCCTTTTCTATGAACGGTATGCTTTGTCTGTATAGCGCACAAGAAACAATACTTCTCACTGTATGTTAGTACATGTGACAATAATAAATCAAATCAAATCAAATCAAATCTAAAATCCGGTTTCCCCTAAATGTATCCACGCTGTTTACCTTAACGACTCTCTGTGGTAGAGAGTTCCACAATCTCACCACTCTCTGAGTAAGGGCGTTTCGCCTGGATTCCTTACTGGATTTATTCGTGACTCTCTTGTATTTGTGGCCCCACAGCTTTGACCGCCTCCCGCAACAAGAGGAAAGTCTGCTTGATCTACCCTTAAATGAGGTCAGCTCTCTGTCTCTTCTATTTCTAGTGAAAAGGGTCCCGGCCTGTTCAATCTTTCTGGAAAGGTATCAACTCGGAGTTCTGGGATCATCCCTGTAAGTCCTTTTTGCACCTTCTCCAGAGTCTCCATACGCTTTCTAAACTGTTCGTGGCACTCCAAGTGTGGTCTAGCCAGGTTTCTATCAAAGTTGAAGATGACATCTCTGTTTTTCAATGCCATCACTCTGGAATTGCAGTCCTTATTTTTATGGCCTCGTTAACCTGCATCAATATTTTTCATGATTTGTGAACTGTGCCCAGTTCCCGCTGCTCCTTTACCTCATTTAGAATCAGAGAGCAGGTGGCACGGTGGTTAGCACTGCTGCCTCACACGTCAGGGACCCGGGTTCAATTCACTGTCTGTGTGGGGTTTGCATGTTCACCCCGTGTCTGCGTGGGTTTCCTTCGGGTGCTCCAGTTTCCTCCTACAGTCTAAAGATGTGTAGGTTATGTGGATTGGCCATGCTAAATTACATAGAACATAGAACAGTACAGCACAGAACAGGCCCTTCGGCCCACGATGTTGTGCCGAGCTTTATCTGAAACCAAGATCAAGCTAGCCCACTCCCTATCATCCTGGTGTGCTCCATGTGCCTATCCAATAACCGCTTAAATGTTCCTAAAGTGTCTGACTCCACTATCACTGCAGGCAGTCCATTCCACACCCCAACCACTCTTTGCGTAAAGAACCTACCTCTGATATCCTTCCTATATCTCCCACCATGGCCTCAGAGTGCCATCAGATGCCATCCGGGGGGCAGATGGATCTTTGGTGGGGGGGACGGGGGGCAGGGGGGTCCGCTGCTACTCTGCGGGTGATTGGGCCATCAGAACCTACCTCTGATATCCTTCCTATATCTCGCACCACGAACCCTATAGTTATGCCCCCTTGTAATAGCTCCATCCACCCGAGGAAATAGTCTTTGAATTGTCCCATAGTGTCCAAAGATGTGTAGGTTGGGTGGATTGGCCATGCTAAATTGCCTCTTAGGGCCCGATTTTATCACTGCATCGGGTGCGAAAACGTGGTAAAGTCGGGCGTGAGGCCATTAACGCGATCCGCGCCCACGTCCACGCAGGTGGCCACTTTTCATGCACTTAAATTGAATTAATGAACTGCCCGCCCAACTTTATCAGCATTTCCCCCTTTACCACCGCGTTCGCCGATCCGGAATCGCACCAAAATGAACCTGCTGAATAAAAGTCTGAATCGGGCGCTGCAGCTGCTAAAGAGGTGAGATCAGAGCTTCCAACAGCTCCCTGACTCAGATCGGTGGTGAGGGGGGGAGGGGGAGGTGGGCCAGATCGTTATCTGGTGGGGAGGAGAGAGGAGGGCAGGTCGTTGTCTGATGGTGGTGGTGGTGGTGGTGGGGGGGGGGGGAGGCGGGCCTGATCATTCTCGGGTGAGGGGGTGGGGAGGGAGGAGGAGGCTGATAAAATGTACCTGGGGGTGGGGGGGGGGGCGGTGAGGGAGACCAGATCGTTCTCTGGTTTGGGGGGGGGAGGAGGGAGGTGGGTAAGATGTATCTCTGGTTTGGGGGTTGGCGGGGGAGGCCCGATCACTCACTGGTGGGGGGGGGGGGGGGGGGGGGGGGGGCAGATGGATCTTTGGTGGGGGGGACAGGGGGCAGGGGGGTCCGCTGCCACTCTGCGGGTGATCGGTGCGGGGGAAGGGGGCAGGGGGGTTACGATCAGTCTGGGTAGCGGGGGGGGGCTCAAGTTGGGTGGATAATGGGGACAGTTATGTTGTGGGGGTGGGGGCGATGTCTGTGGGGGCCATCGCTCCCGTTTTTCGCTCCCGGGCCGCTTTCTCCGCTTTCTGCGGCCCGGGAGCAATCTGACACGGGCGCGCTTTTTCAATTTTTTTTCTGACTGCGCATGCGCAGTTCAGAGCTCTGATCGCTTCAGGTGCACTAAGCCCACAGCCCGATGCAGACCCGCGATTTATTTTTCAAGTTAAGTGCTAATGGGGGTGCCTGAAAGCAGATTTCCAAGTCGGATCTGAATTGTGCCCAGATTCAGCACTTAGAATGAAAATGGTAAAATCGGTGCCTTAGTGACCAAAGATGTGCAGGTTAGGTGGACTTGCCATGCTAAGTTGCATCTTAGTGTCCAAAGATGTGTAGGTTAGATGTATTAGCCATGAATGTGCAGGGTTATGGGGATAGCGGAGGGGAGAGGGCTTAGGTAAAATTCTCTGTCAGCGAGTCAGTGCAGACTCAATGGGCAGAATGGCCTCCTTCTGCATTGTAGGGATTCTATGGTTCTATAGCCCACAAGGAGGCCTTTTGGCCCTTATGTCTGTCTGGCTCTCTGCAAAGGATGCTTGCTTTGAAGGGACTATGTGGCCTCCTTATTCTTTCTACCAATATGCACTAATTCACACTGACCTATGGGTGGTCTTGTGGCACAATAATAGTGCCCCTGCCTCTGAACCAGAAGCTCCAGGTTCGAATCCCACTCCAGGACTTGATGGCCAAGGAAGATGTGTTCATAATACGGCCAAACAGGTTGATTATCAGTCTGTAAATCCTTCCCACACACACCAATGGCTGGTGGTAAGAGTGAGAGTGACTCCTGCTTGGCCATGTTATGGAAAGAATGTTGGAGCCTTGACCATTACTGTTGATAGCTCCAGACTACAACATGCACGCTGCAGAAACTCACCAAGGCTCCTAAAACACCATCTTCCAAACCCACAACCGCTACACCCAGAAGGACAAGGGCAGCAGACACACGGGAACACCACCACCTGCAAGTTCCCCTCCAAGTTACTCACCATCCTGACTTGGAAATATATCACCGCCCCTTCACTGTCGCTGGGTCAAAATCCTGGAACTTCCTCTCTAACAGCACCGTGGATGTACCTACATCTCAGGTACTGCAGTGGCTCAAGAAGGCGGCTCACTACCACCTTCTGAAGGGCGATCAGTGATGGGTAATAAATGCTGGCCTGGACAGCGATGCCCACATCCCATGAATGAATAAAAATATAAAGGTGCATGTTGCCATAGCAACTCAGACTGCAATACCACCACCAGATTAACAGGTTTTTTTTGCATCTAAATCTATGGCTGTTCTATAGGTTAATTGCTAATTCTATATATTGTCACAGTCCTCCTTTTAATTGACTACATCCACCTCCCAGCCCCCAATTTGGTACCATTCACAAATTCCACTTCCAATTCCAGGATCTAAATCATTTATGCAAATGACGAACGGTGCCTATTCTTGTGGAGACCACTTCCCACCTTTCACCAGACTGATAATTGTCCTTTAATCTTCACTCTCTTTTGTGTTTTGCTTGTTATCTATTCTGCTACTTGCCTCTTCCTGTTTCAGTCACAACCCTGCTATTCAGTAAGGGATATGAGGCGGCACGGTAGCACAGTGGTTTGGGGCGGCACGGTAGCATATTGGTTAGCACTGCTGCTTCACAGCTCCAGAGACCTGGGTTCGATTCCCGGCTCGGGTCACTGTCTGTGTGGAGTTTGCACATTCTCCTCGTGACTGCGTGGGTTTCCTCCGGGTGCTCCGGTTTCCTCCCACACTCCAAAGATGTGCGGGTTAGGTTAATTGGCCATGCTAAATTGCCCCTTAGTGTCCTGGGATACGTAGGTTAGAGGGATTAGCAGGTAAATATATGGGGATAGGGCCTGGGTGGGATTGTGGTCGGTGCAGACTCGATGGGCCAAATGGCCTCTTTCTGCACTGTAGGGTTTCTATGATTTCTATGATGGCCTAGTGGCATTATCGCTAGGTTAGTAATTCAGAAACTTAGCTAGTATCTGGGGACCTGGGTTCAAATCCCGCCACGGCAGATGGTGAAATTTGAATTCAATTAAAAATATCTGGGATTAAGAATCTACTGATGACCATGAAACCATTGTCGAAAAAACCCATCTGGTTCACTAATGTCCTTTGGGGAAGGAAATCTGCTGTCTTTACCTGGTCTGGCCTACATGTGACTCCAGAGCCACAGCAATGTGGTTGACCCTCAACTGCCCTCCAAGAGCAACTAGGGATGGGCAATAAATGCTGGCCAACCAGCGACACCCATGTCCCATGAATGAATTAAAAAACCTTATCGAAGGCCTTTGGAAAGTCCAAATATAACATGTCTAGATGCAGATGCAGGGAGGATGGTGTCCAGAACCAGGGGTCACAGTCTGAGAATTTGGGGTCAACCATTTAGGATGGAGATGAGGAGACATTTCTTCACCCAGAGAGTGGTGAGCCTGTGGAATTCATTACCACAGGAAGTAGTTGATGCCAAAACATTGAATGTATTCAAGAGGCAGCTGGATATAGCACTTGGGGCGAACGGGATCAAAGGTTATGGGGAGAAAGCAGGATTAGGCTATTGAGTTGGACGATCAGCCATGAAAGTAATGAATGGCAGAGCAGACTCGAAGGGCCGAATGGCCTCCTCCTGCTGCTATCTTCTATGTTTCTATGTCAATGTTACCTTTTCAGAGAATTCATTTCAAACTTGACAATCCATTCTTACTACTCATTATATATTCCTTATCCAGATACTTTTCTATTAAAATTGTAAGTAAGGATTCCATTATTCTTCCTACCAAAGGTCTTTAGCTGACTGGTCTATACCTTTATTGTTCTAGCTCCCTTTTTAAAATATAGCTATCGTATTAGCTGTCCTCTCATTCTCTGGCACTATTCCCTTTTCTAATTAATTTAGATATTTACGTGATTGAGCTTTTTGCTATCTCTTCCCTAACTCATTTGAATGTAACACGGTGTTGAAGGATGAGCGAACTGCATGGAAACTGGACAAGGGAGAGGGAGGGAGAAGGGGACTGATAGGCAGTGAGAGAGGAGGGTGAGGAAATAGGAGGGAGGAGGGGGGGCGGGGTGGGGGGGGCAGGTGGGGGACCGAGGAGAGAAAGGGAGAACAGAGAAGGGAGGGAGAGAGGAGGGGGAAAGAATGGAGGATGTGGGGAGAGGACAGGGAGGGAAGGTAGGAGAGAGGGGGAGGCAGTGGCGTAGTGGTGTTGTCACTGGGCTACTAGTCCAGAGAGCCAGAGCAAGATCTGGGGACCCAGGTTCAAATCCTGCCCAGGCAGATGGTGAAATGTGAATTCAATATAAGTCTGGAATAAAAGTCTACTGATGACCATGAAACCATTGTCGATTATTGAGAGAACCCATCCGGTTCACTAATGTCCTTTAGGGAAGGAAATCTGCCGTCCTTACCTGGTCTGGCCTACATGTGACTCCAGAGCCACAGCAATGTGGTTGACTCTCAAATGCCCTCTGAAGTCGGGGGCAGTTAGGGATGGGCAATAAATGCTGGTCCAGCCAGTGACGCTCTCATCCCATAAATTTAATTTTGAAAATGAGAGTGGAGAAGAGGGTGAGGCAGAAGAGAAAGGGGAAAGGTCAGGAGGGGTAAGACGGGGGATAGGAAGGCCACAATTGGGCAGTGAGGTGACATGAGAATCCTCCTCGGCCCAGGGAGGCCAAGTCTTCAGTTTGGAAGGGAGGAGAGTGAGAGGGTGCCTTACAGAGGAGTGTAAGACCAGAGATAACTCTGAATGAGTAAACCCTGAGCACTATTTGAAGTCAGACCAAGATTCTAAGGCACGGAGACATGGACTTGAACTGGTAAAAAGCAGTGAAAGCAGAAGGTCTAGGATCATTCAAGAAGCCTTTACATGCTGCACGGAGCAGGGAAAATTGTAGGCCTGTATAGAAGGAAGCTAGATGGGTTCAATGGCCTTCACCCTTGGTCTCTATTGCTACATAAACCAATCCTTGAGAGTTAACCTGCTCCACATGGGTTATTCCTAGCTCCCTTACGCACTTCCTACATCAATAGAACTCCAGTAAGTTACAAACCCTCCCCTGAGGTATTTGGCAGACGCAGTGGCCGGAATTTTACCGGTCCGCCCGCGACGGGCACTGGAGCGGTGAGGGGCGGAGCATGGTGTGTCCGTTGAGCTCGAGCGGGATTTTACAGTTTCGGGACGAACGAGGTCGTAACATCCTGCCCAGCGTCCAGTGTGATATGGAGTCTGACAGAGCGGGGAAGCTGTGACACTGCATTACTTTGGGGATCCTAAGAATTTGTTATTTCAGGGCATGGAGCTTTTTCAATGTAAATAGATCATACAAGAATCCAGAGGAGGAGTTGGATAAATCACCTTGCAATGAAATGTGCTGTCACTTAAGTTGCCAGGTTAACTCCTCTGGAACTCTCGTGCTAAGCTTTATCAATGGGTGCAGTTAGCAATTTTAGTTTGATTTATTATTGTCACATGTATTAGCATACAGTGAAAAGTATTGTTTTTTAGAGTGCTGTACAGACAAAGCATACTGTTCATAGAGAAGGAAAGGAGAGAGTGCAGAGGGTAGAGTTACAGTCATAGCTAAGGTGTAGAGAAAAATCAACTTAATGCGAGGTAGGTCCATTCAAAAGTCTGATGGCAGCAGGGAAGAAGCTGTTCTTGAGTCGGTTGGTACGTGGCCTCAGACTTTTGTATTTTTTTCCTGACGGAAGAAGGTGGAAGAGAGAATGTCCGGGGTGCGTGGGGTCCTTAATTATAGAATCATAGAAACCGGTAGTGCAGAAGGAGGCCATTCGGCCCATCGAGTCTGCACCGAACACAATCCCACCCAGGCCCTATCCCCACAACCCCATGCAGTTACTCTAGCTAGTCACCCTGACAATAAGACAATTTAGCTTCTCCAATCCACCTAACCTGCACATCTTTGGACTGTGGGAGGAAACCGGAGCACCCGGAGAAAACCCACGCAGACATTGGGAGAACGTGCAGACTCCGCACAGACAGTGACCCGAGCCGGGAATCGAACCCGGGTCCCTGGAGCTGTGAGGCAGCGGTGCTAACCACTGTGCCGCCGTGCTGCCCCATGTGCCACCGAGCTCTTTTTGCGTGCTGGCAGATTTTCCCGAGGCAGCGGGAAGTGTAGATGGAGTTAACAGATGGGAGGCTGGTTTGCGTGATGGACAGGGCTTCGTTCAGGAGCCTTTGTAGCTTTGGGGAAAGCTCTATATAGTAAAGCATCAGGAGGCCACGGTGACCTACTCTGGGCCTCAGAGCGAGCCTGAGATTCCTGCGTTCATGTACATCCAGCCAGTTGCTGGTGAACCTGAGCTGAGCACAAATCGCCCCCTGATTTGGCATCACTCCCTTTCCGACAGTATTAGACAGCGCTGAATGCATTCTGTTGATCTTTCATCATGCATAATGCAAAATCCGAGCTCTTAAGCTGCAAGTCAACAATTAATGTCAAGCCACAAGTAACAGAGAGAAGTAGATGTTTAAAAATATAACAAGGTCTCCCTTTACTAGAACTCTCATTTATTAGCGGCTGTCCCGTAATCTTAGATCACAATGTGTGTAGTAACTGGTGTTGGTTCCACTCTCACATCTGAGTCAGAAGTAGTGTCGCCAGCTCTGCAGGATTGGCCTGGAGTCTCTGGGTATTGAAGATTAATCTCCAGGACGCTGCTGGGTGCCACCCCCTGGAGAAAAATCATCGGAACATTAACAAGGATTGGGCTTTTTTTATGTCATTTTCTTTGAACATTTCTCTTTACCAGACAGAAAAATATTGAGAATGGGGGGAAAGTGCCGTTTGGCTGACAGTCAGGCATCATCCAATGGGGTAATGAGTCTTTTTGCTTTCCAAATGGTGTAGGAAGGTTACACCAGGGGTGGATGTGTTGACCGAATAATGGCTGGAGGTTGGGGGCAAGTCCTGTGATACAAGTCCAGCCTCCCATCCACTGACTCTGTCTACACTTTCCGCTGCCTCGGAAAAGCAGCCGGCATAATCAAGGACCCCACGCACCCCGGACATTCTCTCTTCCACCATCTTCGTTCGGGAAAAAGGTACAAAAGTCTGAGGACACGTACCAACCGACACAAGAACAGCTTCTTCCCTGCTGCTGTCAGACTTTTGAATGGACTTACCTTGCATTAAGTTGATCTTTCTCTACACCCTAGCTATAACTGTAACACTACATTCTGCACCCTCTCCTTTCCTTCTCTATGAACAGTATGCCTTGTCTGTATAGCGCACAGGAAACGATACTTTTCACTGTGTACTAATACATGTGGCAATAATAAATCAAATCAAATCAATTGAAATCTCCAGGAATACATTTAATCACATTTGGCAACCCTAGTCAGCAAGCTGTGAATTCAAGTCCACTCCAGTGACCTGAACATGTCGCCTAGACTGACACTCCCAGTGCTGTACTGAAGGAGTTCTGCACTGTCGCAACTCATGTCTTTTGGATGAGGTATTAAACTAAGACCCCGTTTTCCCTCCCAGGTGGACGTAAAAGATCTGTGGTAGTATTTCAAGAAGGGGAATTCTTCAAATGCCTTGATCAATATTAACCCCTGAATCAAAATCATGGATTACCTTGCCATTTATCTCAGTGTTGTTTGTGGGAGTTTGCTCCGTATAAATTGGCTTCATGACAACTACTGAAACTACTTCAGTGGTTGTAAAGTGTTTTGGGATGTTGTGAGGGATTTGCAAAATTGCAATTCTTTCTTATTGTTTCTGTTGTTTCAAGTTTAACTTTGAGCATGCTGGGAGTCACGTGATACAATGACAGTGGTCACGTGATACAATGATTAGTTGTTGACGAGCACGGCATCTCTGTTGGCACCTTCCCATTTTTGAAAGATGGTGGACACACAGCACTGTAATAAGTCTTCGTAGGCAGAGCTCCTTCCCCAAAATCCCTTCATTTACAATTCCAACAGCAGTACACAGAGTGCTATCAGTCAACAGTCTACCTTCAGGAGTGCCAGAGGAACTGACACGCTCGGTTAAATATAAGGAAAAGACTCCCTGATTGGCCCATCAATGGACTCCTCAATCAAGGAGTTCATATTCCAATAGGCCAACCTCAGTGGCCTGATTGAAGTAATTACAAGCACCAAATCAAGTTTTTAGGTGTCCAGATCACCAACAACATGTCCTGGTCCCCCCATGCCGACACTATAGTGACGAAAGCCCACCAATGCCTCTAATTTCTCAGAAGATTAAAGAAATTTGGCATGTCAACTGTAACTATCACCGACTTTTACAGATGCACCATAGAAAGCATTCTTTCTGGTTGTATCACAGCTTGGTATGGCTCCTGCTCTGCCCAAGAACGCAAGGATGTACAAAAGTAGAATGTAGCCCAATCCATCACGCAAACCGGCCTCCCATCCATTGACTCTGTCTACACTTCCCGCTGCCTCGGCAAAACAGCCAGCATAATTAAGGACCCCACGCACCCCGGACATTCTCTCTTCCACCTTCTTCTGTCGGGAAAAAGATACAAAAGTCTGAGGACACATATTAACTGGCTCAAGAACAGCTTCTTCCCTGCTGCCATCAGACTTTTGAATAGGCCTACCTTGCATTAAGTTGATCTTTCTCTACACCCTAGCTATGACTATAACGCTACACTCTGCACCCTCTCCTTTCCTTCCCTATGAACAGTATGCTTTGTCTGTATAGCGCGCAAGAAACAATACTTTTCACTGTATACTAACACATGTGACAATAATAAATCAAATCAAATCAAATCTATTTCTGGTGGGATGTCTGCATTTGGTGAACCTTTGCGGATGGCTAGGGAGACCAATCTTTGTGAGACAGGTTCCGCTGCAAGTGCTGCGCATGAAGCTGAGTATCGCTGTGGAGTGCTGGCTTTAGTGTTGGCACCTGTTGCCAAGTCACTGGAGCCACTGGTCAATGTGGTGTTTGATGCAACCCACAGGAGGTTTCGCCGTTTCCCTTTGTCGTCGGCCAGTGACTCCCAGGCGCGATAATTAATGTCTGCTCGAGGGATTTCACTTCCTAAAAGCATTCTTGAAGCAGGGCTTTGGGTGTCTCACTGGTCCATGTCCGCCCTGTAGCCCACATTCCATTTATAGCTGGCTACCTCACCGTGCAGGATGTCCTTGTGTAAGCTTCATCCAGCTGATGGAGCCGCTTCTGTTTGATGAGTGCTACCAACCTCAGGAGCTCTGTCTGTGACAGAACCTCTGCAATCACGATTTTGCCTTGTCGGGATGCACTCCTAATGCTAATGCGCTGCAGACAGGAACGGGGCAAACTACCGAGCTTCCTTTCCCGATAGCTGCATGGCGTCCACATTTAACAGCCGTACAACCAGGTGCTGAGAACACAGGCCTTAGAAAGCACCGGCCTGGTCTGAAGGATCAGCTTGATGCAATTCCGTGTGTATTTTGTGCATTGGCCAAAGGTGGTAGCTGCTTTTCCCATACGTCTATCAGGTTCTGCATCAAGGCAGCAGATTGTCACTGTGCGCCTGAGGTGGCAGAATCTGTGAACCACTTCCAGCGGGTTGTTATTTAGTGGGATCAGGAGCAGAGACGCAGCATCTTGCCCCATGACCACAGTTTTCTTGACGTTTCTGGTTGGGGAGAACAGATTAGAGTCACGAGAGGAACAGTCCATGAGTTTTCATAGCCGTGTTTCCGTGTGGGCGACACGTGCAGCATCATCAGTGTAGAGGAGCTCTCTGATTGGGTCTTTCTGTATAGAATAGTATCACTGCAGGGCAGAAGGAGGCCATTTGGCCCATCGAGCCTGCACCAACAGCAATCCCACCCAGGCTCTAACCCCGTAATCCCACGTATTTACCCTGCTAGTCCCCCTAATCCACCTAACCTGCACATCTTTGGACTGTGGGAGGAAACAAGAGTACCCAGAGGAAACCCACACAGACACCACTGTGCTGCCCAATAGAAGGAGGCCATTTGGCCCATCGAGTCTGCACCAATTCTCTGAAAGAGCATCTTACCCAGGGGAGCACCCCATCTCCTGCCCCATCCCCGTAATGCCACACATTTACCATGGCCAATCCACCTAAACTATGTATCTTCGCAGTGAGGAAGGAAACCGGAGCACACGGAGGAAACCCACGCAGACGTGGGGAGAATGTGCAAACTCCACACTGACAGTGACCTGAGGCCGGAATAGAACCCGGGTCCCTGGCGCTGTGAGGCAGCAGTGCTAACCACTGTGCCACCGTGCCGCGCTAGCATGTCTTCACTTTCAGTCTTGATGGATTGTAGAACTCGCCGTCTGGTGAGGAAGAAAGCTCCTTCCCTGTCTGTGGGGAAGAAATAGTCGGGCGCCCAGGGAAGAGGATGCCAGGTGGGAGCAAGGACTCAGCCCTGTTTCACTCCATTCTTCACTCAGAAACTGTCAGGAGCGGGGTAGTTAAACCACACAGTGCAGCGCATGTCGTCATGGAAGAAGCAGATGGGACTGAGGAGTCTTGGTGGACAGCGGATTTTCCCCCAGATCTTGCAGAGTCTCTCTCTGCTGATGGTGTCAAACATCTGAGTGGGATCTCCGAACGTAGGGTCGAGGGTGCACCCTGTTCCCGACACTTTTCCTGTAATTGGCTCTGGAGAAGATTGTATCAACAGTGGATCTTCCATCATGGAACCGCACTGTGCTCCAGGGTATTCCTGGTCTGCACGTGGATGGGACTCATTTAAATCAGAGCCTAGCGGCACGGTGGTCAGCACTGCTGCCTCACAGCGCCAAGGACCCGGGTTCGATTCCTTGCTTGGGCCACTGTCTGTGTGGAGTCTGCACGTTCTCCCCGTGTCTGTGTGGGTTTCCTCCGGGTGCTCCGGTTTCCTCCCACAGTCTGAAAGACGTGCTGGTTAGGGTGCATTGACCCGAACAGGCGCTGGAGTGTGGCGACGAGGGGAATTTCACAGTAACTTCATTGCGGTGTTAATGTCAGCCTTACTTGTGACTCATAAATCAACTTTACTTTACTTTAGCAAAGGGCATTTCCCCGTGAGGTGAAGGAGTGAGGTGGCTCTGCAGTCGTTGCTGTCTCCTCTGGTGTCACTGTTTATGTGAAATCGGTCTCTGTCAATCCGTGTCATGCCTCGAATAACTCAAAGAAAAAGACTTGGTTTTTAACAGCGCGCGGATGTTGAAATGGGATTACTGTTGTGATGTGGGAAATGTGGCAGCCAATTTGTGCACAGCAAGCTCCCAAATACAGCAACGTGATAATGATCAGTGAGTCTGTTTTTTTTTTACTGCTATTGACTTCGGGGCAGACACTTGGCCAGGACAAGCGGGGGGAACTCCCCTACTCTTCTTAGAAGTAGCGTCATGCGATCCACCTAAAAGACATGACACGTCCCAAGTTTAATTTCTCATTCAGAAAGCAATAACAATCGGACGCGATCTGACCGGCTCGACGTGCCGATCGAACAGTATGGTGAGCCAGGAAGATAGCGTGCAAGGCTAATAACCCAGCACAAACTGGATTGCTATTTTCCCGGCCCGGAGTTGCCGGCGAGAGTGGCTTTGCTGTTTAGGTGGAATTGGCTACATTTAAGTGTAGTTACCGAGTTCGGTTGCTTCCGCCCTCCCGGGTGCTTCCCCTCTCCGGGATGCTTCCCTCCTCACCAGTGAGAAGTCATGCCAGTGAGAATCACCACTGCTCTGCAGTAGTAAAGACCAGGCACCATGCCGGGGTGATTGGAGGCCACTGGGTAGTCGGGGTATGGCCGGGCAATGCCCATCGGGCATTGTCAGTGTAGAATTGCCAACCTGGCAGTGCCCACCTGGTACCCTGGCAGTGCCCACCTGGCACCCTGGCAGTGCCCACCTGGCACCCTGGCAGTGCCCACCTGGCACCCTGGCAGTGCCCAACTAGCAGGATGGCAGTGCCCACCTGGCACCCTGTCAGTGCCCACCTGCCACCCTGGCAGTGCCCACCTGGCACCCTGTCAGTGCCCACCTGCCACCCTGGCAGTGCCCACCTGGCACCCTGTCAGTGCCCACCTGCCACCCTGGCAGTGCCCACCTGGCACCCTGGACGTGCCCAACTGGAAGCCTGGACGTGCCCAACTGGCAGCCTGGCAGTGCCAGTAATCATCATCACCGTCGTCGGCCAGGACAAAGATGTCATGTTACTCTTGTGCCCGGTTGGGCAGCTCCCAGCTGTCAGGAAAACTGGCAGAGTGCCGGAAGATTGCAGAACCGAGCTCACCCAAAAGATTGGCATGGAGGACTCCTGTTTTCACGCTGTTCCGACACTTCGGAACCTTTTGGGAAAATACCACTTAAAGTGTCTTAAATGTCATGCTTCACAGGAGCATTATAAAACAGAATGACACTGGACCACACCAGGAGATACTGAAGTCAGATAAACTAAAGCCTGGTCAAAGCGGTAGGTTTTAAAGCATGTATTAAAGGAGGAAAACAATATATAGAGATAGAGAGGTGAAGGGAGGGAATTGCAGAGTTTGGAGCACAGATAACTGAGGGCAGAGCCGCCAATGGGGAAACAATTAAAATCCTCAAAAGGCCAGATTGGAGCAGGGCAGAGGGTTGTGAGGCAGGAGGAGATTGGGATGTGACTGGGAGCCAGTGTAGGTCAGCAAGGGGGGGTGAGGGAACAGGCTTGCTGTGAGTTAAGACAGCACCTCCAACAATGCTGCAGCACCTCAGTGATGTATTGGAGTGTTAGCCTCGATCTTTGTGCTCCACACTCTGGAGTGGGATTTGAACCCTCAACCTTCCACCTTGGAAGGGAGAGCACAACCCATGGACATGCAGGTTAGGTGGATTGGCCATCCATGCTAAATTGCCCCTTGGTGTCAGGGGAACTAGCAGGGTAAGTACGCTACAGGGATAGAGCCTGGGTGGGATTGTTGTCGATGCAAGCTTGATGGGCTGATCGGCCTGCACTGTAGGGATTCTATTTACCCACTGAGCCAGGGCTGACACAGGACTGTCTACCACCCTGGGCGGTGCATCTGTCCATTGAGCCATCGGAGGCGCCTGGGAAAGTTTCAGCTCCAGTGACGTGCATCCCGAGAGTTGTTCTGAGGGAGGATTTCCTTTCTAGTGCCTGTTAGCCTGCGTCGACAGCTTTCTGCTGATCTATCTCCCCTGGAGGAGCTAAACCTGAGCTCTGCTGGGCCAGGAGTCGGCAATTTAATGTCAAGCTGCATGTAAGGGCGAGAAGCAAGATGTTTAAAAATACAACAGTGTTTCCCTTTACCAGAACTCCTCTGAATGAATGTTATTGACTGCTCTGTAATATTGCACTGCAAGTGCATGATATCATAGTTAACCATCCACTGACTGGGCTGTAAGAGTGATTCTTACATTGTGCATATCACCAAACCCAACAGAGCTCTCACTGTGTAATCTTGTACACAATAAGTACATTTCACAATGTTCTTAAACTCTTGCTTTCGAGTCAGAAGGTTGTCAGTTCAAATGGTCACTCAAGGGTTTGACACTCGCAGTGCAATACTGAGGGAATGCTGTCAGAGGTTGCTACCCTTTGGTTGAGATGTTAAACTGAGGCCTTTCCTAGGGGAGGCGATGGCCTAGTGGTATAATCTTTCGTCTATTAATCCAGAAACTCAGCTAATGTTCTGGGGACCTGGGTTCGAATCCCACCACGGCAGATGGTGGAATTTGAATTCAATAAAATGCATCTGGAATTAAGAATCTACTGATGACCATGAAACCATTGTCAATTGTCGGAAAACCCATCTGGTTCACTAATGTCCTTTAGGGAAGGAAATCTGCTGCCCTTACCTGGTCTGGCCTACATGTGACTCCAGAGCCATAGCAATGTGGTCGACTCCCTCTGGAGTAGGGCATCTAGGAATGGGCAAAAACTGCTTGTCAATTGTTGGAAAAACCCATCTGGTTCACTAATGTCCTTTAGGGAAGGAAATCTGCTGTCCTGACCTGGTCTGGCCCACATGTGACTCCAGAGTCACAGCAATGTGGTTGACTCTCAACTGACTCTGGAGTAGGGCAACTAGGGATGGGCAAAAAATGCTGGCCAGCCAGCGATGCCCATGTTCCACGAATGAATAAGGAAAAAGATCCCTTGGCACTATTGTGAGGAAGAGTGGGGATATTGACCCTGGTGCCTTGCCAATATTTATCCCTCAACCAACTCCTTTTGCCCAAAGACTGGCACAACTCAAAGCCTGAGGTCAAGAACCAGAGGACACCAATTTATGGTGAATGGTAAAGGGAGTGCCATGAGGAGGAGGTTTCTAACGGCGAGTGGTTAGGATTTGCCTGATACTGTGCTGGAGGCTGGCTGGTTTTCAGGTAATTATCTGAAGAGAAAAAAACCTTCAGAGCTACAGGGCAAAGGCAGGAGAGGGGGACCAGCTGACTCAACTCCACCACATTCTCAGGCAGTGCATTCCAAATCCTAACCCCTCGTTGTGTCCAAGATATTTCTCATGTCGCTGCATGATCTCTTGCCAATTATCTTAAAGCCGTGCCCTCACATTCTCAATCCTTGCGCCAATGGGATCAGTCTCTCCCTTCTACCTCGTCCCGATTCCTCATGATTTTGAACACCTCCATCAAATCTCCTCTCAGCCCTCTCTTCTCCAAGGAGAACCACCCCAGCTTCTCCAATCGACCCATGTCACTGAAGTCCCTCATCCCTGGCGAGGTTAAAAAACAATTCCCAGGGTGTAGACATCAAGGCCAGTTACTTATTGCACATCCCTTCAGAAAATGGGGTCAATCTTCCTGAACCACTGCAGTCCTAATGGTGAAGCTGTTCCCCTAGTGTGGTTAGGTAGAGCTGAAGGATTTCAACCTGGAGACGATGAAGGAACAGCCAATGTGTGCCCAGGGTAGGATGGAGCGTGACTTGGGATCTCAGTGATAGTGAAGGTGTATCCACGCACATGTTGCCTCTGTGTGGTGGTGGCGGGCAGGTTTGGGAGGCGCTGTCGGGGGAGAGGCTGGATAGACTGGGACTTTTTCCCCTGGACCGTAGGAGGCTTAGGGATGATCTTATAGAGGTCTATAAAATAAGAGGGGCATAGATCAGCTAGATAGTCAACATCTGTTCCCAAAGGTAGGGGTGTCTAAAACTAGAGGGCATAGGTTTAAGGTGAGAGGGGAGAGATACAAAAGGGTCTGGAGAGGCAATTTTGTCACACAGAGGATGGTGAGTGTCTGGAACAAGCTGCCAGAGGTAGTGGTAGAGACGGGTACAATTTTGTCTTTTAAAAAGCGTTTAGACAGTTGCATGGGTACGATGGGTGTATGGGCCAAATGCGGGCAATTAGGACTAGCTAAATGGTAAAAACTGGGCAGCATGGACAAGCTGGGCTGAAGGGCTTGTTTCCATGCTGTAAACTTCTATGACTCTACGGCTGGAATTTTACCACCACGTCCGCCCCGATTCCGAGGGCGGGTGAGGCTCGGAGAACGGCATTCTCCGTTGGCCTCGGGCGGGATTGTCTGAACCTCGGGCGGACGTGCCGGTAAAATTCCGTCCTCTGAAACTGGATAACTCTCTCAAAGGCCAGACGGGTCGAGTGGCCTCTTCCTGTGATGTCTGAATTTCTCATGCAGCTGGGGACAAGAAGCTCAGCTGAAAGGTTCTGCTGCTCGAGGGAAGATTTACAGTGTTTTCATTGCTGTGTTATCATTGGAATTCAGACAGCCTGCAATCAATACCGCAACTTTACAACAGCATCAGGAAGATGAGACGCAGGATATGTCTGAGATTTTAATAATGATGAACAGTGTGTGACCTGGAGAACAGCAGCATTGTTTAACAGCCCTGTCTGTGTCCCTTCTGTACATAACTGTGGGCCATTTACTGGAATGATAGTGAACCATCTAACTTTAGCTACATGTGGAGACGTGGAGATGGTGGGGTTGTTTTCTGTACGGCAGGAAAAGTTACGGCGAGATTTAATAGAAGCTTTCAAAATTATGAGGGAATTTAATAGAGTAAATAAGGAGAAAATGTTCCCAATGGCTGAAGGATCAATAATCGGCGAACACAGATCTAAAGCAAAGAAAACACAGAAACATCGAGTTTAGGAGGAGTAGGCCACTCAGGCCTTGACCCTGCTCCGCCATTCACTATAATCATGGTTCATCCTCTATCTCAACGCCATACTCCCGCTCTCTCCATTCCCCTTGACACCTAGAAATCTATCTATTTCCTTCTTAAATATATTCAGTGATTTAACTTCACAGCCTTCTGTGGCAGAGAATTCCACAGGTTCACCACACTCTCTGTGAAGAAATCTCTCAGTCCCAAATGGGACTGGGGCGGCACGGTAGCACAGTGATTAGCACTGCTGCCTCACAGCGCCAGGGACCCGGATTCAATTCCAGCCTCGGGTCACTGTCTGTGCAGAATTTGCACATTCTCCCCGTGTCTGTGTGGGTTTCCTCCAGGTGCCCCGGTTTCCTCCCACAGTCCGAAAGACGTGCTGGTTAGGTGTATTGGCCGTGCTAAATTCTTCCTCAATGTACCCGAATGGGCACATGTGTGGCGACTAGGGAATTTTCACAGTAACTTCATTGCAGTGTTAATGTAAGCCTACTTGTGACAATGAACAACACCTTTTGTTTAAATTTGCCATTCAGGTTACCAACTGTGTTCCGGGAGGTTTCACCAAATGACTTGCCCCCATTGGTCGGCCAACACATCCATCCTTGTGACATACGGCCTTCCTATGCCAATTGGAAGGCAAAGATGACACATTACCAGGAAAGTGGATGAAGGGAAGGCGGTGGATGTTGTCTACCTGGATTTCAGCAAGGCCTTTGACAAGGTCCCTCATGGGAGGTTAGTTAGGAAGGTTCAGTCGCTTGGTATACATGGGGAGGTAGTAAATTGGATTAGACACTGGCTCAATGGAAGAAGCCAGAGAGTGGTTGTGGAGGATTGCTTCTCTGAGTGGAGGCCTGTGACTAGTGGTGTGCCGCAGGGATCGGTGTTGGGTCCATTGTTGTTTGTCATCTATATCAATGATCTGGATGATAATGTGGTAAATTGGATCAGCAAGTTTGCTGATGATACAAAGATTGGAGGTGTAGTGGACAGTGAGGAAGGTTTTCAAAGCTTGCAGAGGGATTTGGACCAACTGGAAAAATGGGCTGAAAAATGGCAAATGGAATTTAACGCAGACAAGTGTGAGATATTGCACTTTGGAAGGACAAACCAAAGTAGAACGTACAAGGTAAATGGTAGGACTCTGAAGAGTGCAGTTGAACAGAGGGATCTGGGAATACAGGTACAGAATTCCCTAAAAGTGACGTCACAGGTGGATAGGGTCGTAAAGAGTGCCTTTGGTACATTGGCCTTTATAAATCGGAGTATCGAGTATAAAAGTTGGAGTGTTATGGTAAGGTTATATAAGGCATTGGTGAGGCCGAATTTGGAGTATTGTGTACAGTTTTGGTCACCTAGTTACAGGAAGGATGTAAACAAGGTTGAAAGAGTGCAGAGAAGGTTCACAAGGATGTTGCCGGGACTTGAGAAGCTGAGTTACAGAGAGAGATTGAATAGGTTGGGACTTTATTCCCTGGAGCGTAGAAGATTGAGGGGAGATTTGATAGAGGTGTATCAGATTTTGATGGGTATAGATAGAGTGAAAGCAAGCAGGCTTTTTCCGCTGAGGCTAGGGGAGAAAAAAACCAGAGGGCATGGGCTAAGGGTGAAAGGAGAAAAGTTTAAAGGGAATATTAGGGGGGGCTTCTTCACGCAGAGAGTGGTGGGAGTGTGGAATGAGCTGCCGGATAAAGTGGTAAATGCAGGGTCACTTTTAACATTTAAGAAAAACTTGGACGGGTTCATGGATGAGAGGGGTGTGGAGGGATATGGTCCAAGTGCAGGTCAGTGGGACTAGGCAAAAAATGGTTCGGCACAGACAAGAAGGGCCAAAAGGCCTGTTTCTGAGCTGTAATTCTCTATGGTTCTATGGTTCTATTACCCAATTAGATGTTGCCTGACTGACTGTCAGCTAAACAACTCACCATTATCAGTGCTTTTCTATCTGCTAAAAAGAAATGTTTAAAAATGAAAAAAAGGAAACAATCTTTTTAATGTCCTGATGATTTTTCTCCAGGGTTGCACACAGCAATGTCGTAGAACCCCTACAGTGCAAAAGGAGGCCATTCGGCCCATCGAGTCTGTATCAACCACAATCCCACCCAGGCCTGATCCCCGTAACCCCATGCATTTACCCTGCTAATCCCCCTGACACTAAGGGGCAATTTCACACGGCCAATCAACCTAACCCACACATCTTTGGAGTGTGGGAGGAAACCGGAGCACCCGGAGGATACCCATGCAGACACGGGGAGAACGCGCAAACACAGACAGTGACCCGAGGCTGGAATTGAACCCAGGACCCTGGCGCTGTGAGGCCTGGCGCTGCTAATTACTGTGCCACCGTGCCGCCTTAGAAATACTGGGCTTGTCCGGGATTTGAACCCGGGACCTCTCGCATTTTAATGCCATTGCCCGAAGCGAGAATCATACCCCTAGACCAACAAGCCAACCGCCAATCATCCTGAAGATTGATCTTCGATTCCCAGAGACTCCAGGCCAACCCTCAAGGGTTGGCACATAAGGAAGCCACTTGATCCATCAAATTCACACCCTTCCTTTGAAAGGTTCTTAAAATCTCTCTCACTGACCACAATTTGTGCGTGTAAGTTTGTTTCTGGCCACCGCTCAGTGTGCCCCTCTGTCTCTTACAAACCGATCTCTGGCAGGAGAGACTTTAGAACGTTCCGGAAATGCAAGTTGTGTTTGAAAATCACTTTCCGCCGCAGAGACTGGGCACTGCTGCACTTGAACAAGACAAGGCCAGCCCCTGCTCCAGAATAGCTTGCCTAGTGAGTTTTATGTTGGTAACTGTGGCTGTACTTACGCATCCACTTCCTGGAAAAGCCGGAGTTTGTCTGGGAAGATCTCAGATAACAGGACAATGACGTACGGCACTTGGAGAGCCTGGAGCTGGGATTCCATATGCTGACAAATAGGAATGGAAAAACAGTCAACAAAGGTCAGCAGTTAATACAACAACACTCACACAGTGCATTTAACAACAACCTGCGCTTATATAGAATCCCGACAGGGCAGAAGCAAGCCACTCGGCCCATCAAGTCTGCACTGACTCTCCAACAGGGCACCTTACCCCAGGCCCTATCCCTATAACCCCACGTATTTACCTCGCTAATCCCCCTAACCTACAGATCTTGGGACACTAAATGGCAATTTATCATGGCCAATAAACTTAACCATCTTTGGAGGATGGGAGGAAACCAAGTAGGCTTACATTAACACTGCATTGAAGTTATTGTGAAAATCACCTAGTTGCCACACTCTGTTCGGGTACACTGAGGGAGAATTTAGCATGGCCATTGCACCTAACCAGCACGTCTTTCAGACTGTGGGAGGAAACCGGAGCACCCGGAGGAAACCCACGCAGACACGGGGAGAATGTGCAGACTCCGCACAGACAGTGACCCAAGCCGGGAATCGAACCCGGGTCCCTGGCGCTGTGAGGCAGCAGTGCTAACCACTGTGCCACCGTGACATATAATGTCGGAAAATACCCAAAGGGGCTGGACAGGAGTGCAATCAATGCCAAACCAAAGGGAAGATGTTAGGAGATTTGCAGGTAATCCTGACAAGGTCACACGGCTGAAATCCACATGCTGTCTTTCTGGGCATAAGCTGGGGACTGACTGAAGTGATGAGATCAGGAATGGGGCCTCTCATCGAGACTGAGTGTAATCATTATCTGCCAACCAGCGGCACTGTTCCGGGATCAAATCCATGGGGGCTTGCTACACTGTACAGGCCAAAGTCACACCGCTTTATTGCTTAGCATGGCAGTATAATTGTTCTGGCAAGAGAATACTAGAAATAGAGCAGGGGTAGGCCATTCAGCCCATCAAACCTGCTTCACTATTCAATACGATCGTTCCTGATCTTGGGCTTCAACTCCACTTTCCCACCCGCTCCCCATATTCCTTAATTCCCCGAGAGACCAAATATCTGTCTGTCCCAGCCTTAAATATATTCAACGATGGAGCATCCACAACCTTCTGGGATGGAGAATTCCAACGATCCACAACCTTTGAGTGAAGAAATTTCTCCTCATCTCAGTCCTAAATGATCAGCACGTTATCCTGAGACTGCGCCCCCGTGTTTTAGGTTCCCTGACCACAGGGAATAATCTCTCAGCATCCACCCAATCAAACCCCTTCAGAATCTTGTGGGTTTCAATGGAATCACCTCTCATTCTTCTGAACTCCACAGAATATCGACCCAATTTACTCAGCCTCTCGAGGACAACCCGACTCATCACAGGCACCAGTTGAATGAGGCAGCACGGTGGCACAGTGGTTAGCACTGCTGCCTCATAGCGCCAGGGACCCGGGTTCAATGTGGAGTTTGCACGTTCTCCACGTGTCTGTGGGTTTCCTCCGGGTGCTCCGGTTTCCAACCACAGTCCGAACGAAGATACGCGGGTTAGGTGGATTGGCCATGCTGAATTGCCCCTTAGTGTCAGGAGGACTAGCTAGGATAAATGCAAGGGGTTATGGGGATAGGGCCTGGGTGGGATTGTGGTTGATGTAGACTCAATGGGCTGAAGGGCCTCCTTCTGCACTGTAGGATTCTATGAACACCTGCTGTACCAGCTCCAGTGCAAGTAAATCATTTCCTAAATGTGGAGCCCAAAATTGTGCACAGCATCCCAGATGTGGTCTCACCAAAACTCTGGATGCGTGTATTTGGATTTTCAGAAGCTTCTGATAAGCTCCCACATAGGAGGTTTGTAAGCAAAATGAGAGCACACGGGATTGGGGATAGTACACTGACGTGGATTGATGATTGGTTAACAGGCACAAAGCAGAGAGCCAGAATAAACAGGTTGGCAGGCTGTGACTGGTGGGGTGCCACAAGGATCAGTGCTTGGCTCCGGATATCCACAATCTATATCAATGATTTGGATGTGGGGATTAAATGTAATATTAGAAAGCCCTCCTACTTTCTCAGGAGACGGAAGAAATTTGGCATGTCCGCTACAACTCTCACAAACTTTACAGATGCACCATAGAAAGCATTCTTTCTGGTTGTATCACAGCTGGGTATGGCTCCTGCTCCGCCCAAGACTGCAAGAAACTACAAAAGGTTGTGAATGTAGCCCAGTCCATCACGCAAACCAACCTCCCATCCACTGGCTCTGTCTACACTTCCCGCTGCCTCGGAAAAGCAGCCAGCGTAATTAAGGACCCCACGCACCCCGAACATTCTCTCTTCCACCTTCTTCCATTGGGAAAAAGATACAAAAGTCTGAGGTCACGTACCAACCGGCTCAAGAACAGTTTCTTTCCTGCTGCTGTCAGACTTTTGAATGGACCTACCTCGCATTAAGTTGGTCTTTCTCCACACCCTAGCTATGACTGTAACACTACATTCTGCACTCTCTCCTTTCCTTCTCTATGAACGGTATGCTTTGTCTGTATAGCGTGCAAGAAGCAATACTTTTCACTGTATGTTAATACATGTGACAATAATAAATCAAATCAAATATTTCCAAGTTTGCTCATGGCACAAATCTAGTTGGAATGTGAGCTGTGAGATTGATGCAAAGAGGCTTCTTGGGGATTTGGATAAGCGAGTGGGAAAGGAACATGGCAGATGGAATATAATGTGAATAAGTGTGACGTTATCTACTTTGGCAGAAAAAAAGAGGAATGCAGAGTATTTTTTAAATGGTGAGAGATTGGGAAGTGTCGATGTACAAAGGGACCTGGGCATCCTTGTTCATAAGCCACTGAAAGCTAACATGCAGATGTACCGAGATGGCAGGAAAAGTCGGTATGGAAAGAGAAGGAACATAACAAAGAAACAACGTGGCATGGTGGCACAGTGGTTAACACTGCAAGCAATGAGGAAGGTGTGTTGGCCTTTATTGCAAGAAGGTTTGAATACACGAGAAGTTTTGCTGGAATTGTACCGGGCCTTGGTGAGACCATCCCCAGAGTATTGTGCAAAGTTTTGGTCTCCTTATCCAAGGAAGGAAAAAATAGAGGGATTGTAACAAAGGTTCACCAGACTGATCCCTGGAATAGTGGGATTGTCCTGTGAGGAGAGATTGAGAAGGCTGGCCATATTGTCTAGTGTTTGGAAGAATGAGAAGGTGATTTCATTCCCGAGAACCATAGAATCCCTACAGTGCGGAAGGAGGCCATTCGGCCCATTGAGTCTGTACCGACTGTCTGAAAGAGCACCTTACCCAGGCCCACCCCCCGCCACCCTGTAACCCCACGCATTACCGATGAGTGTTTCCTGGATTGTGTGTCTGTCAGCCCCCCCACAGACAGTCAGGATAGGATGAGGGTGGCTATTGGGAAGAGTAGGAAGAGACGTGGCTCATGGTTACCCGGGAAGTGTTGCCACCTCGGCAAACAACAGATGTACCGAGGTGGCAGGAAAAGTCGGTATGGAAAGAGAAGGAACATAACAAAGAAACAACGTGGCATGATGGCATAGTGGTTAACACTGCTGCCTGACAGCGCCAGGGACACAGGTTCAACTCCGGCCTCGGGTCACTGTCTGTGTGGAATTTGCACGTTCCCTCCATGTCTGCGTGGGTTTCCTCTGGGTGCTCCGGTTTCCTCCCACAGTCCAAAGATGTGCTGGTTGGGTTGATTGGCCATGCTACCCCTTAGTGTCAGGGGGCTTAGCAGGGTAAATACGTGGAGTTACAGGAATAGGGCCTGGGTGGGATTGTTGTTGGTGCAGTCTCGTTGGGCCTAATGGCCTCCTTCTGCACTGCAGAGATTCTATGATAAGCTGTTTGGTCAAATGAGGCAAAATAGATTAAGGACCAAATGGGAACAAGAGTCAGGAAGCTAACTCTGTTCTATTGGAACTGACAGTTAATCGTCATTCACTTATTTGCACCAAGCAATTTCAATTAAGCATCGTCAACAGTACCGTATATAGGTCAGTGAACGAGACCTAGCAGTCTATTTTTATTATTAATTTTATTTTACTTTTAATTAGGGAGGGGGCATAAAGAGACATCTTCATAAAGGAGAGATGAGATTTCTCTGACATGATATGAGGCCAGCTGGGCTATTTTACACATCATTTATATTTTCTCTTAAGAAACCCAGTTCCAATTTCCATTCCACAATTTCTTAGAAATTACACAGCAGAGACAGGCTCTTCAGCCCAAGACCTGCATGCTAGCCCCAACAGGTTCAGAGGGCATTTATACTCTTGTGCGCATCTCTCTCCACCTCATTTAATCTCACTCCATCAGAATATCCTTCCATTTCTTCCTCCTTGAGTTGATGGCGTTTCCTAGGAAACGCACGTTCAGATGCTCACCATTACTCAGCGAAAGGAGCTGCGGGGAGCCAGTGAGACGATTTTGCAGGTTCTGCATAGATGCTACAAGGACTGAGTGAAGGGTTACCTTCCTGAGGGCAAAGCACTTTATAAGACACGTGATTTGATTTGATTTATTATTGTCACATGTATTGGGATACAGTGAAAAGTATTGTTTCTTGCCCGCTATGCAAAGCATACTGTTCATAGAGAAGGAAAGGAGAGAGTGCAGAATGTAGTGTTACAGTCATAGCTAGGGTGTAGAGAAAGATCAACTCAATGCAAGGTAGATCCATTCAAAAGTCTGACAGCAACAGGGAAGAAGCTGTTCTTGAGTCGGTTGGTACGTGACGTCAGACTTTTGTATCTTTTTCCCGACGGAAGAAGGTGGAAGAGAGAATGTCCGGGGTGCGTGGGGTCCTTAATTATGATGGCTGCTTTGCCAAGGCAGCGGGAAGTGGAGACAGAGTCAATGGATGGGAGGCTGGTTTGCGTGATGGATTGGGCTACATTCACAACCTTTTGTAGTTCCTTGCGGTCTTGGGCAGAGCAGGAGCCATACCAAGCTGTGATACAACCAGAAAGAATGCTTTCTATGGTACATCTGTAAAAGTTGGTGAGAGTCGTAGCTGACATGCCAAATTTCTTTAGTCTTCTGAGCAAGTAGAGGCGTTGGTGGGGCTTTCTTAACTATAGTGTCGGCATGGGGGGACCAGGGGGGATTGTGTTTAAAGCTGTGAGAGGAAGGGGCAAAGGGAGAGTTTAAATAAAGTGAACTGGAGAGCATAACCAGTGGAGATGGGAGAGTGAAAACTCCTAATAAACGATTGGAAAGGTCTATCCAGCAAGGGCCGCAGATGTTTGGAGTAAGCAGTCACGGAACATGATGAGTGCAACAGGAGCTGTGTTTGAGACCAAGTGTGGCTCACCTTCTTCCTGCCAGAAGGCTCAGAGAGATGACAAGTACCAAGTAGATTAGGGTGAGGTAATCAACAAGATTAAAACAGTTGGAAATAAATCAGAATTAACTGGATGAAAGACAGAATGGAAATTGAGATGCAAATATGTGAGGCTGCACTGTGGGATAGCACGCTGCCCTTTCATCTCCGTTGGCCTGTATTCAAAGGCAGCCCTGATCGTCTAGAAGGACTAGGGCAGCAGATACATGGGGACACCCCCACCTGCAAGTTCCCCTCCAACTCACACACCATCACTGTCACTGGGTCAAACTCCTGGAACTCCTTCCCTAACAGCACTGTGGGTGTACCTACACCACATGGTGTGCAGTCGTTCATCACCACCTTCTTGAGGGCGATTAAAAATGGGCAACAAATGCTCGCCGAACCAGTATTGTCCAACATTTGTGTAAAAATAAATGAAAATTAAGAACCAAAGTTGTGTCTGTGAATGTGGCACGTGGACAATTTCCCCTCCTCCACCCACTGTGCCCCTGAATGCAATCCAGCCTTTTACTAGAATGTGAATGTAACACGCTATTTGACTGCAATAGGCATCACAGACAGTTCCCTCTTTACACGAGCACACACCATTCATCAGGGTCAGAAGTGCGCATGCTGATTATCCCTCCCTCCAACTCCGTCTTCTGTCCCCCGCCACCCAAACCCCAGAGCGGGGGGCACTAAGGGTAATTGGAAGCCCCACCCACACCTATCCCCCAGTGATACATAAGAACTAGGAGCAAGAGTAGGCCATCTGGCCCCTCGAGCCTGCTCCGCCGTTCAATAAGATCATGGCTGATCTTTTTGTGGACTCAGCTCCACTTACCCGCCCGCTCACCATAACCCTTAATTCCTTTACTGTTCAAACATTTATCTATCTTTGCCTTAAAAACATTCAATGAGGAAGCCTCAACTGCTTCACTGGGCAGGGAATTCCACAGATTCACAACCCTTTGTGTGAAGACGTTCCTCCTCAACTCTGTCCTAAATCGGCTTCCCCTTATTTTGAGGCCATGCCCCCTAGTTCTAGTTTCACCTGCCAGTGCAAACAACTTCCCTGCTTCTATCTTATCTATTCGCTTCATAATCTTTTATGTTTCTATAAGATCTCCCCTCATTCTTCTGAATTCCAAAGAGTATAGCCCCAGTCTACTCTGTCTCTCCTCATAAGCCAACCCTCTCAACTCCGGAATCAAACTAGTGAATCTCCTCTGCACCCCCTCCAGTGCCAGTATATCCTTCCTCAAGTAAGGAGACCAAAACTGTACACAGTATTCCAGGTGGCCTCACCAGCACCTTATACAGCTGCAACATAATCTCGCTGTTTTTAAACTCCATCCCTCTAGCAATGCCTTCTTAATTATCTGCTGCACCTGCAAATCAACTCCTTGAGATTCCTGCACAAGGACACCCAGGTCCCTCTGCACAGCAGCATGCTGCAATTTTTTACCATTTAAATAATAGTCCATTTTGCTGTTATTCCTACCAAAATGGATGATACAATGACTGAGATTCATTCCACGCACAGTCAGACTCTCAGTCTTTCGCAATAACATGGGTCAAGCTAGTAGAAGCTTGGGAACAAAGAACAGACAGCACAATGTGAGTTTAACTATCTTCAGACGCTGTCAGTAATCTCAGCCCTCCACTAATAAACAGCAATGTTAACTCTCACTGTCAGCTGAGCAGTGGCGGGTGGTGAATCAGCCACTGGTTTTATACCTGGTCAGATTTGGGAAGGGCGATTGAGGCTGGGTGTAAACCAGCTAATTCCCTATCACTAATGGCTGGTGAGGGATAAACATTACACTGACCCCTCCTGCAGTGTGCTTCTGAAGCAGTGCACAGAGAAAGGAGAAGAGAGCGGTGAAGGACAAGACTGAATGTCAAATCCATTAATCTCCCAGTTTATCCTCAGTAAGGTGACACAGTGCACGCTAAGCCCCTTTCTGTTGTTCAGTCGCAATGCACAGCAACGCGAATCCTGCACTCCCTCCATCTCCCCTCGCCCTCTTCACTCGGCTAGGGCAGTGTCGAGGGGGTGTGGGGGGGGGGGGGGGGGGGGGGGGGGTGAGGGAGGGGAGAAGACAATGAGAGATGGGCAATAAATGCTGGCATAGCCAGCAATGCCCCCATCCCGTCACAGAATAAAAAAGACTCAGCTAATCCCACTTCCTTCCCGTCGCCTTGAAAATATTTTCTCTTTAGGTGGGCGGCACGATGGCACTGCTGCTTCACAGCGCCAGGGCGCAGGTTCAATTCCCGGCTTGGGTCACTGTCTGTGCGGAGTTTGCACGTTCTCCCCGTGTCTGCGTGGGTTTCCTCCGGGTTCCCCGGTTTCCTCCCACACCCTGAAAGACGTGCTGGTTAGGGTGCATTGACCCGAACAGGCGCCGGAGTGTGGCGAATCGGGGAATTTCATAGTAACTTCATTGCAGTGTTAATGTAAGCCTTACTTGTGACTAATAAATAAACTTTAATTTTAACGATGCAATTCCCTTTTGAAACCCACATTTAAAACTTGCTCCACCATCCACTCAGGCAGAACATTCCAGATCCTAAACACTCGCTGCGTAACAGGGTCTTTCCTCATGTCTCATGATTATATTCATTGGAGTTTAGAAGAGTGAGAGGGGATCTCATAGAAACTTATAAAATTCTAACAGGATTAGACAGGGTAGATTTAGAAAGAATGTTTCCAATGGTGGGGAACAGAACTAGGGGGTCATAGTTTGAGGATAAGGGGTAAACCTTTTAGAACTGAGGTGAGGAGAAATTTCTTCACCCAGAGGGTGGTGAATGTGTGGAATTCACTCCCACAGAAAGTAGTCAAGGCCAAAACATTGTGTGATTTCAAGAAGAAATTAGATATAGCTCTTGGGGCTAAAGGGATATTGGGGGGAAGTGGGGATCAGGATATTGAATTTGATGATCAGTTATGATCAAAATGAATGGCAGAGCAGGCTCGAAGGGCCGAATGGCCTCCTTTTGCTTCTAGTTTCTATGTTTCTGTGTCTCCCTTGGTTCTTTTGCCAACCACCTTACATTTAATGTCCGCTGGTTCTCGATCCTTTGTCAACAGGAACAGCTACTCTGTCCAAAATCCTCATAATAATGAACGCCTCTATCAGATCTCCCCTTCATCTCCTTTCCTCCATTGAGAACAGGCCTAAGTTTGCCAGTCTATCCTTAGAACCATTCCCGGGAATCCTTTCTGCACCATCCCGAATGGCTGCACATACTTCCCAAAGTGTGGTGCCCAGAATTAGACACAATACTCAATGTAGTTTGCATTTAGGACACTGAGGTGTGATCTGACTGAGGTGTTTAAAAAGATTTGATGTAGTGGATATGGAGAAACTATTTCCTCTGATTTGATATGATTTGATTTATTATTGTCACATGTATTGGTCTCCAGTGAAAAGTATTGTTTCTTGCGCACTATGCAGACAAAGCATACCGTTCATAGAGAAGGAAAGGAGAGAATGCAGAACGTAGTGTTACAGTCATAGCTAGGGTGTAGAGAAAGATCAACTCAATGCAAGGTAGGTCCATTCAAAAGTCTGACGACAGCAGGGAAGAAGCTGTTCTTGAGTCGGTTGGTACGTGACCTCAGACTTTTGTATCTTTTTCTCGACGGCAGAAGGTGGAAGAGAGAATGTCCGGGATGCGTGGGATCCTTAATTATGCTGGCTGCTTTGCCGAGACAGCAGGAAATGTAGACAGAGTCAATGGATGGGAGGCTGGTTTGCGTGATAGATTGGGCTACGTTCATGACCTTTTGTAGTTCCTTGCAGTCTTGGGCAGAGCAGGAGCCATACCAAGCTGTGATACAACCAGAAAGAATGCTTTCTATGGTGCATCTGTAAAAGTTGGTTAGAGCCGTAGCTGATATGCCAAATTTCCTTAGTCTTCTGAGAAAGCAGAGTCGTTGGTGGGGCTTTCTTAACTATAGTGTCAGCATGGGGGGGACCAGGACAGGTTGTTGGTGATCTGGGCACCTAAAAGCTTGAAGCTTTTGACCCTTTCTACTTTGTCCCCTGGTGGGGAATGTTGTGTTTTTATCATGATATAAAAGCACCAATCACTCAGAGGGATTGGATAAACACCATGCGGGTTCTTTTATTAATCCTGGGCACTTGTGAACAGGTATACCTGGACAGAAAGCTTGAAGACATCAGCGCTACACGGTTGTGTGTGTGTGTGTTCCCTGCTGAATGCAAAAGAGAAATTAAAAATGAGATCGCATGACACACTTCCTTTTGAGTGATGTCACGTTTCAATCCCCTAAAGGTATATCACAACAGGGAAGTCAAGAATAAGGGGGCGTGATCTTGAAATTAGAGGCAGAAGTAAATTCAGGTAGCATTTTTTCAAACAAAAGGTGGCAGAGGGGTGGCACGATGGCACAGTGGTTAGCACTGCTGCCTCACAGCTCCAGAGACCTGAGTTCAATTCCAGCCTCAGGTGGCTGTCTGTGTGTTTGTACGTTCTCCCCTGGTTTCCTCCGGGTGCTCCAGTTTCCTCCCACACTCCAAAGATGTGCAGGGTAGGTGGATTGGCCTTAGTGTCCAAAAATTGCTCCTTAGTGTCCAAAGACATGTCAGTTCGGGGGATTAGCGGAGTAATTTTAAAAAAATTAATTCATGAGACATGGGCTGGCCAGCATTTATTGCCCATCCCTCGTTGCCCAAGGACAGTCGAGAGTCAACCACATTGGCTGCGGCTCTGGAGTCACATGTAGGCCAGACCAGGTAAGGACGGCAGATTTCCTTCCCTAAACGACAATCGTGAACCAGATGGGTTTTCTTCACAATCGACAATGGTTTCATGGTCATCAGTAGATTCTTAATTCCAGATTTTTAAAAATTGAATTCAAATTCCACCATCTGCCGTGGTGGGATTCGAACCCGGGTCCCCGTGTCTGGATTAATAATCTAGCGATAATATCACTAGGCCATCACCTCCCCAGCCGCATGGGGTTATGGGGATAGGGCAGGAAGCGGGTCTGATTAAGACGTCAGAGAGTTGGTGCAGGCTCGATGGGCCAAATGGCCTCCTTCTGCACTGTAGGGATTCTATTCGATGAAATCTGGAACTCTCTACCAGAAAAAGGTTGCAGGTGCTGGTGGGGGCAGGGGTGGGGTCGGGTGGGGGGAGAAATTAAGAGCTGTCAAGACTAAGATACATAGCTTTTTTGGTGGGTAGAAGGATAAAGGGTACAGAGCAAAGGCAGGAAAATGAAGTTGACGTGCATATCAGCCCTGATCTAACGGAATAGGGAAGAAGCTTGAGGGGCTGAGTGGCCTCCTACTGTAAGACAAGGTGCATTATGTTCACTGGAGTTTAGAAGAGTGAGAGGGGATCTCATAGAAACTTACAAAATTCTAACAGGGTTAGACAGGGTAGATTCAGAAAGGATGTTCCCGGTGGTGGGAGAATCCAGAACTATGGTCATAGTTTGAGGATAAGGGGTAAACATTTTAGAACTGAGTTAAGGAGAAATTTCTTCACCCAGAGGGAGGTGAATGTGTGGAATTCACTGCCACAGAAAGCAGCTGAGGCCAAAACATTATGTGATTTCAAGAAGAAATTAGATATAGCTCTTGGGGCTAAAGGGATCAAGGGATATGAGGGTACAGGTACAGGTCACTGAAAGTGGCAATGCAGGTGGAGAAGGTAGTCAAGAAGGCATACGGACGGCATGCTTGCCTGAGGGCTGAAAGGCCTGCTCCTGTGCTGTAATTTTCTTTGTTCTTTGAGGGGAAGAGGGATCAGGATATTGAATTTGATGATCAGCCATGATCAAAATGAATGGAGGAGCAGAGCAGGCTCGGAGGGCCGAATGGCCTACTCCTGGCTTCTGGTTTCTATGTTAACAGGATCAATGCCTAGTCCCAACAGGGTACCACACCCCAGAGGCACCAGCCAGTGGCCGATAGAGGGGGCAGGGAGGATGAATTTGATGGGTACAAGGCTCCAAGTCCTCCATCCCCTTCCCCAGCCAAGAAAGCCAGATGTTGATGTTTCAGACTCCTGACTTCATACAGTGTGTTGATGTTTCACATCAGATGGAATGACACAGGCCGAATGGTTTCTGTGGCAGACGCAGAATTAAAAAAAAACAGCACAATTCAGCAGAAATATTGTAAACTCCTGGAGGCTAATCCCAGGAGGCGATGCTGTTTAAACTCTAATGACTAACGCTGCAAATGAAACGCGTCACGAATATACAAGCAACAAATAAGTCGCGTTTTCACCTTTTCATTTTAAGCAACATCTTTCCAGGGGATTTTTCCAGCGCTTGGCTGTTAATTGATTTCTGGCAAGTGTAAAGCAGAGAAAATACAGCAGACGCTCGGAGCGACTGAGATCCTGAAGGTGACGGATGATCCAACTACCTCCTGTGCAATGTGCTTCACCGCTTCCCAGCTGGAACTCTGGTTGTGGTCCCGGCCAGTCAGAGTCACAACGTACAGCCTCGTGTTCTCTCACTCCTTGTGTTTATCCTGTTTTAGTGACTCACCCACTCCCCACCGCCCTCCAAATGTCTGACGGAGACAAGGTGAAGAACGATACAGAAAGAGAGAAAGAGAGAGAGGGAGAGTGTGAGAGAGAGAAGGACAAAGTAATGGGCGGCATGGTGACACAGTGGGTTAGCACTGCTACCTCACACCGCCAGGGACGCAGGTTCAATTCCCGGCTTGGGTCGCTGTCTGTGTGGCGTCTGCACGTTCTTCCCGTGTCTGCGTGGGTTTCCTCCGGGTGCTCCTGTTTCCTCCCACAGTCCAAAGATGTGCAGGTTAGGTTGATTGGCCATGATAAAAAATTGCCCCTTAGTTTCCTGAGATGCGTAGGTTAGAGGGATTAGTGGATAACATATATAGGGATATAGGGGTAGGGCCTGGGTGGGATTGTGGTCGGTGCAGACTCGATGGGCCGAATGGCCTCTTTCTGCACTGTAGGGTTCTATGATTCTATAATAGGTAGGAAGAGGGGACAGAGAGAGAAAAGGGTAGGGCCATGAGATTCATAGAATCCCTACAGTGCAGAAGAGGACATTCGGCCCATCGAGTCTGCACTGACTCTCTGACTGAGTATGTCACCCAGGGCCTCTCCCTCGGCCTATCTCTGCAACCCCACATATTTCCCATGGCCAACCCATCTAACCTACACATCTTTTGGACACGAAGGGGCAATTTCCCATGGCCAATTCATCAAACTACACATCTTTTGGACACTAAGGGGCAATTTAGCATGACCAATCCACCTAACCTGCACATCATTACGGCATACAAGGAGGCCATTCAGGCCACCGAATCTGTGCTGGCACTCTGTTAAGAAATTCAGGTAGTGAAAGGAAAAAGGGCTGAAGAGGAGAAACAGGTAGGCAGGGGGAAAAGTGGAGACAGAGTTGAAGGAGGGCGTTAGGAAGGGGAAGGAACGTGGGATCTCAGTAAGTTGTCAAGAGGGAAAATGTAGGGAAGAGATGGTGGAGAAGAAGGCGAGAGAGCAGGGAAAAGAAAGTGAAAGAGATAGAAGGGGGAAGAGGACCGGGCAACTAGAGAGGGGGAGAAGAGGGAGAGAACAGGGATGAGGGAGAGAAGGAGCAGAAGGGGAGCATGGAGAAACAGACTGGGATGAGGGAGAGGAAGAAGGGGCAAGAGCAGAAAAGAGTCAGGAACAAGTGGGTGAAGGAATTAGAAATAAAGAATAAAAGACAGAGAAAGGAGAGAAAAAGGAAGAGAGGGAGTGACAAACACAAAAAGGACGCTTGGAACGGGAAACAGAGGGTGAGAAAACAGAGAACAAGAGCCTGAAAGGTCTTTATGCAATCCCTCAAGTGATTCATTTTAAATTCAAAGTATGCAAAGCAAAAGAGACCCAGCTGAAAATAATATTAAAACATATTCTGTACTAAGGCATGAAATTAAACGCTTCGAGGGAACTAAATACCTTTAGCTCAGAAAGAAAAGCTAATTTCTGAAGCCAAATAAGGCATCTGCTTAAATCAAAACTGAAAATAAATCTTCAGCCTAAATGACTAATCTAAATTCTTAATCAAATTATGCTAATAGATTAACAATTCTGAACATACATCCACAAACAGTCAGTGTAATGTTCCTCCATTATAAATTCCAATGTCCACACAGTAAATGGAGATTGCCAATAAGAACGTGTCATTACACACTGCCACCTGTGGCGGCGCTGCTGGGAGGTTGTTAATTACACCGTGACGTTTACATTGCTAGTTTCAATACAATGGTAGGAGGTTGATAATAAATCCGTGATGTTTGTAACGTTTCAATATAAGTACAAAAATAACAATTTACGTTTGAAAAACAGGAGTGAGCACAGTATGCATGACTTCATGAACTTTGTGTCGTTTTACAAGATTAAAGGCGCTATATAAATGTTACAAGTTGATGCTGGTGCTGTTTATTTGGCCACATCCTCAGTGTGTTCCCCAGGATGTTGCCTGGAGGGTATTAGCTATGAGGAGAGGTTGGATAAACTCGGTTTGTTCTCACTGGAATGACGGAGGTTGAGGGGTGACCTGATAGAGGTTTACAAGATTATGAGTGGCATGGACAGAGTGGATAGTCAGATGCTCTTTCCTAGGGTAGAAAAGTCAAGTACTAGGGGACATAGGTTTAAGGTGCGTGGGGAAAAGTTTAGAGGAGATGTGCGAGGCAAGTGTTTTTACAGAGGGTGGTGAATGTCTGGAACGTGCTGCCCGGGGAGGTGATGGGAGCGGGTACGATAGCGACATTTAAGGGGCAACTAGACGAATACATGAATAGGATGGGAATGAAAGGACACAGACTCCGTAAGTGCATACGGTTTTAGTTTAGACAGGCATCATATTCGAAGCAGGCTTGGAGGGCCGAAGGGCCTGTTCCTGTGCTGTACTGTTCTTTGTTCTTTATTCTTGTGAATCTTTCACTAGATGATGAAGAGGGATTATGAGTTGCTTAATTTGGAACATCGTCAATGGGAAAGCCCATTTTTAAGTTTAAACCCATTCTCCATGATCTCGCTATCCTGTATTCCACCCCCCCTTTACCCGAGTTCCACACTTGCCCTCAAATCCCTTTGTTTGATGCTCAGGGAGATCAACAAATCATACATTTTCATTCTTTTTCTCTCCATCCCACCCCCAAAATTCTAGGATTTTGACCCAGTGGCAGTGAAGGAACAGCTGATATATTTCCAAGTCAGGATGGTACGTGACTTCGAGAGGGACATGATCATCTATTTTAATCAGGTTGGTGGTTGGGAGATAAATATTGGTCAGGACTCTGGGAAAGAGTGGCCATGGGATCTTTTATGTCAACCTGGGAGAGCAGACGGGGGTTCAGTTTAAAATCTCAGCTGCAAGGCGACACCTCCGACAGTGCGGCATCCCCTCAGTACTGCACTGGGTCGGGGGGGGAGGAGATTGGCACTTGAGCGTACAACATTCCGACTCATTCTGACAGAATACAGGAAGGGGTTGGAGAATCTGCTGAAATGGTGCGATGACAATAATCTTCCCCTCAATGTCAGTAAAATGAAGGAGATTGTCATTGACTTCAGGAAACATAGTGGAGAACATGCCCTTGTCTACATCAATGGTGATGAAGTGGAAATGATCAAGAGCTTCAAGTTTTTACATGTTCAGATCGCCAACAATCTGTCCTGGTCCCTCCATGCGGGCGCTATAGTTAAGAAAGCCCACCAACGCCTACTTTCTCAGAAGGCTAATGAAATTTAGCATGCCCACTACGACACTCACCAATTTTCACAGACGCACCATAGAAAGCATTCTTTCTGGTTGCGCCACAGCTTGGTATGGCACCTGCTCTGCCCGAGACTGCAAGAGATTACAAAGAGTTGTGAACGTAGCCCAGTCCATCACGCAAACCAGCCTCCCATCCATTGACTCTGTCTACACTTGCCGCTGCCTCAGAAAAGCAGCCAGCATAATTAAGGACTCCAAACACCCCGGACATTCTCTCTTCCACCTTCTTCCGTCGGGAAAAAGATGCAAAAATCTGAGGTCACGTACCAATCGACTCAAGAACAGCTTCTTCCCTGTTGCCATCAGATTTTAGAATGAACCTACCTCACACTGAGTGATCTTTCTCTACACCCTAGCTATGTAGTAACACTAAATTCTGCACTTTCTCGATTCCTTCGCCCCTGTGTACTCTATGAACGGTATGTTTTGACTGTATAGCGAGCAAGAAACAATACTTCTCACTGTATCCCAATACATGTGACAATAATGAATCAAATCAATTCAATTCAGCAATGCGAGGGTTACCCACTGAGCCAGGACTGGCATTGAGCAGTTCACTCAATTGGGTAACTCTTGGCGAAACGGCAGGATGTTATAGATCCATGGAAAAAATAATCAACCTGACGGTACAGTTAATCGGGACTGCCTCAAAATTCAATCTGAAGAGAAAATAGTCAAACACCCTCTAATTATGCAGTGTTATGCATGATAATCACACTGCCTGACAGCCTCATACCTGTTAAATACGTACTTTGCAAGCGAACAGAAAGTGATTAATTACAGATCCACGCCAAGGTTTTACAATAATGTAGTGGTTTACATTAACTGAAACAAGCATGATGAACTGGTTTTGTCTCACACATCCTCTTGTCTACCTATCTCCCTCCCCGCCCCTCCCCCCACCACCTCACTTCCCCGAGAGAATTAAGTTTATCAGAAATTATAATGGAACATTCTGCTACAGGGAAACTATATTCCGGGATTTATAGCCCAGAAACCAGCCATTCAGCTCAACTGGTTGGTGTTAATGCTTCACACGAACTTGCTCTCCCCTCCCCCTTCCCCTATATCTCACTCTATCATCGTATCCTTCTATTTCTTTCTCCCTCGCCTGCCTATCTGCCTTCCTCTTAAATGTATCTGCGCTAATTGCCTTGTGAGTTCAGCATCATATTCTACCCATTCTCAGGGTAAAGAAATTGCCCTTGAATTCCCGGTTGGATTTATCAGTGACTGTCTTATATTTATGGTCCCTGGTTTTGGACCCCCTCCACGCGTGGAATTGCCTTTCATACGTCTACCCTATCAAATCCCTTCAATATCTTAAAGACCCCTTCCTTTCTTTGATTATTTTTTATGACTATTAATGTCACAAGTAGGCTTACATTAACACTGCAATGAAGTTATTGTGAAAATCACCTAGTCGCCACACTCCGGCGCCTGTTCGGGAACACTGAGGGAGGATTTAGCACGGCCAATGCACCCTAACCAGCACGTCTTTCAGAATGTGGGAGGAAACCGGAGCACCCGGAGGAAACCCACGCAGAGACGTGGGAGAACGTGCAGACTCCACACAGACAGTGGAATCCTTCTTGTTTGTGTGCTTTATACTTGCCACAGCAGAGGTATTTTCCAGTGGCGGCTGCCACGCCATTACCCATTTTGGTGGGTTTCGGCTTTCCCTTTTATGGCCTACTAACTGAATGGTCTCACTCAATCTTCACAAGACCTGGGCTTCCTCTCGAACAAACACCTGATTCTATATCCTCAGCTCCATTTAACTCACAATCTCCAAACAAAACCCCATCGTGTCTTGTTAGAGATCTGATAACATGTCATCTCGGACCCTGCTATGCTTTTGTCAAAAATCAGCTCACCTTGTAACATTCTATAAACTCAGTTCCCCGCCAGCCAAGAGAGATGTTGATGACAAATCCTTGCTTTGCCTGATCTTTGTCATCTTCTATTAAGATTAATTTAATCCTTTCGATTATTAAATTCTAACGGACGCTGAAATAAGAGTTGATAATTTGCAGGAATTCTTCATAAGTTTGCAAAGTGTCACCAACCCCTATCTTGCTATCATGTGATCAGTGATACATCCCACTGCATAGAGGTGAGTGCTGACCTGGTCTCTTTCATCTTTTTATGTGATCCTGAGGCAGTTCTGTATCTTGTGAACCTTTTTCGACAACACACACACCCCTAATGTCCAGACCCAACATGTTCACGCACTCAACATACCCACTCAACACACACACCCAACACATACACACATCCAACACACACATCCCCAACACACACCTCCCCAACACACATCCCCAACACACACCCCCCAACACACATCCCCCAACACACATCCCCAACACACAGCCCCCCAACACACACCCCCCAACACACATCCCCCAACACACATCCCCAACACACACCCCCCCAACACACACCTCCCCAACACACACCCCCCCAACACACACCCCCCCAACACACACACCTCCCCAACACACATCCCCAACACACAGCCCCCCAACACACACCCCCCAACACACATCCCCCAACACACATCCCCAACACACACCCCCCCAACACACACCTCCCCAACACACACCCCCCCAACACACACCCCCCCAACACACACACCCCCAACACACACCTCCCCAACACACATCCCCAACACACACACCTCCCCAACACACATCCCCAACACACACCTCCCCAACACACATCCCCAACACACCCCCCCCCAACACACACTCCCCCAACACACACCTCCCCAACACACATCCCCCAACACACATCCCCAACACACACCCCCCCAACACACACCTCCCCAACACACATCCCCAACACACACCCCAACACACAGCCCCCCAAAACACATCCCCAATGCACATCCCCAACACACAGCCCCCCAACACACAGCCCCAACACATACCCTCCCAACACACCCCCCCAATACAAACCCCCCCAACACACACCCCAACACACAGCCCTAACGCACATCCCCAACACAGCCCCAACACATACCCTCCCAACACACACCCCCCAACACACACCCCCCAACACACAGCCCCCCAACACACACCCCAACACATACCCTCCCAACACACCCCCCAATACACAACCCCCCAACACACACCCCAACACACAGCCCCCCAACACACACCCCCAACACACATTCCCAACACACACACACCCCCAACATACCCAACACACATGCACACACACACACACCCACCCAACATACATGCAGGTTACACACACACACTTGATCCAACACGCTTACACACCCAATGCACACACACTCATCTACCAAATACAAAGCACACATACTCACCACACACATATGTACGCACTCACATGCACAGCATACTGACCCAACACACACCCAATGCACACACACATATACCCATCCAACAAATATTCAACAAATGCAAATACACTCACACAAGCCCAATACACACATGCACTCAAACATACACACGCACAGATCCACATTCATCCAATACACACACACCCAACACATGCATGAACTCACACACAAATCCATACTCACACACATGTACGCACTCACACACATCAACTCACACCAGACACAACAGTCATCTCAGCTCCAGGACATCTCTGCAGGAGTTCCTCAGGGTAGTGTCCTAGGCCCAACAATCTTCACCAATGACCTTCCCTCCGTCACAAGATCAGAAGTCAAGATGTTCGCCGATATTTGCACAATGTTCAGCAACATTCGCAACTCCTCATACACTGAAGCAGTCCATGTTCAAATGCAACAAGATCTAGAACATATCCCGGTTTGGGCTGACAAGTGGCAAGTAACATTCGCGCCACACAAATGCCAGGCAATGACCATCACCAATAAGAGACACTCTAACCACTGCCCCTTGATATTCAATGGTGTTACCATCACTGAATCCCCCAGTGTTGACATCCTTGGGGTTACCGTAGACCAGAAACTTAACTGAACTCACCACATTAATACAGTGGCTACAAGAGTAGGTCAGAGGCTAGGAATACTGCGGCGAGTATCTCACCTCCCCACTTGCCTGGATGGGTGCAGCTCCAACAACACGCAAGAAGCTTGACATCATCATGGACAAAGCAGCCTGCTTGATTGGCATCCCATCCACAAATATTCAATCCCTCCACCACCAAAAGACCATAAGACATCGGAGCAGAATTAAGCCACTCGACCCATCGAGTCTGCTTCGCCAGTCAATCATGGCCGATATTTCTCTCATCCCTATTCTCCTGCTTCTTCCCCATGACCCCTGACCCCCTTATTAATCAAGAACCTATCTATCTCTGTCTTAAACGCTCAGTAGCAGCAGTGTGTACTATCTACAAGATGCACTGCAGCAATTCACCAAAGATCCTTAGACATAACCTTCCAAACCCACGACCACTTCCATCTAGAAGGACAAGGGCAGCCGACACATGGGAACACCACCACCTGCAAGTTCCCCTCCAAGCCACTCTCCATCCTGACTATCGCCGTTCCTTCACAGTCGCTGGGTCAAAATCCTGGAATTCCCTCCCTAACGGCATTGTGGGTCAACCCACAGCACATGGACTGCAGCGATTCAAGAAGGCAGCTCACCACCACCTTCTCAAGGGCAACTAGGGATGGGCAATAAATGTTGGCCTAGCCATGTCCCACAAATGAATAAAAAAGAACACACACCCAGCACACTCTCACATACATGAACTCACACACACATCCACCCACACTCACTCACACACACACTCATAAAACTCACAGTCTTATGTACATTTGCTATTTTCCTTCTTTCGATTAATGTTCTAACCGTACACATATGAGCCGGTAGCTGGTTAACAAAAGCTTTCAGCACATTCTGCTGCACACTGCAAACTTCATTATATTTCATTAATTGAAGAAAATGGAAAAAATAGAAAAAAGGTTAAACATTAGCATTTTGCACTTGAGAAGGAAATGGAACAAGGAACGGAGGAAATTGATTTCTGGCTCCAGAGGAGAAGCTTAACCCTTGGTGAACCAGAGAGGAAGATGTCTGCGGTAGTGAGAAGTGCTGGCGAGTAAAACGCAGTTTCCAGTGTGTCATCACCATGGAGAACTGGGCAGCTTCTCAGTCCAACCAATGCTGGCTTGCTGCTGGTGTCAAATTTCATTCTCCTCTTCCTCTTCATTTTCTCTTAGAAGTCTAAATGATAACGAGTATGCTTTAAATAATGTAAAGCGATGTAATGTGTGCGCATTCTCCAGCCCAATACTCACACTTACTCAGCCCAGGCTTACTCTCTCACTCTGGGGCTGCTACTCTCTGTCAGCACTGATGCTTCACTGTTCAGACGAAAGGCTTCGACCCGAAATGCTAACTTGCCCTTGCTCTTCCAGATGCTGACAGGCCAGTGAGACAATGTTCCCTCTTCATACTGCCTGTTTATTGCACCGTCTGGTACACTGTACATTGCTCTGTGACCGTGTACCTGTCTCACTGTGCGGTACACTGTACATTGCTGTTTGGCCGTGTACCTATCTGTCCCACTATGCAGTACACTATACATTGCTCTGTGACCGTGTACCTATCCGTCTCACTGTGCGTTACACTGTACATTGCTCTGTGACCGTGTACCTATCCGCCTCACTGTACGTTACACTGTACATTGCTCTGTGACCGTGTACCTATTCGTCTCACTGTGTGGTACACTGTACATTGCTGTGTGACCATGTACCTGTCTCACTGTGCGTTACACTGTACATTGCTGTGTGGCCGTGTACCTGTCTGTCTCACTGTGCGGTACACTGTACATTGTTCTGTGACCGTGTATCTGTCTTACTATGTGGTACATTGTACATTGCTCTGTGACTGTGTACCTGTCTGTTTCACTGTGCGTTACACTGTACATTGCTGTGTGGCCATGTACCTGTCTGTCTCACTGTGTGGTACATTGTACATTGCTGTGTGACTGTGTACCTGTCTGTCTCACTGTGTGGTACATTGTACATTGCTGTGTGGCCGTGTACCTGTCTGTTTCACTGTGCGTGACACTGTACATTGCTGTGTGGCCGTGTACCTGTCTGTCTCACTGTGTGGTACATTGTACATTGCTGTGTGGCCGTGTACCTGTCTGTTTCACTGTGCGTTACACTGTACATTGCTGTGTGACTGTGTACCTGTCTGTCTCACTGTGTGGTACATTGTACATTGCTGTGTGGCCGTGTACCTGTCTGTTTCACTGTGCGTTACACTGTACATTGCTGTGTGGCCGTGTACCTGTCTGTCTCACTGTGTGGTACATTGTACATTGCTGTGTGGCCGTGTACCTGTCTGTTTCACTGTGCGTTACACTGTACATTGCTGTGTGACTGTGTACCTGTCTGTCTCACTATGTGGTACATTGTACATTGCTCTGTGACTGTGTACCTGTCTGTTTCACTGTGCGTTACACTGTACATTGCTGTGTGGCCATGTACCTGTCTGTCTCACTGTGTGGTACATTGTACATTGCTGTGTGGCCGTGTACCTGTCTGTTTCACTGTGCGTTACACTGTACATTGCTGTGTGACTGTGTACCTGTCTGTCTCACTGTGTGGTACATTGTACATTGCTGTGTGGCCGTGTACCTGTCTGTTTCACTGTGCGTTACACTGTACATTGCTGTGTGGCCATGTACCTGTCTGTTTCACTGTGTGGTACACTGTACATTGCTGTGTGGCCGTGTACCTGTCTGTTTCACTGTGTGGTACACTGTACATTGCTGTGTGGCCGTGTACCTTACTACTTATAGAGTTATTATGTTGTTGGACAGAGTCACGAGCACACAGAAGGAGCTATTCGGCTCATTGTGTCCATATGGCTCGCTGTACAGCAATCCAGTCAGTCCCACTCCCCACTATATCCTCCATTACCATTCTGGGAAATCTCCCTCGCGAGGATTCTCACATCTTAAAGAATTATCTATGCAATACACGAGTTGTGGCCTGAGCAATGCTTCATAAATAGCTAGCTCCCTCCTTTCGAACTCAATACCCCGATTTATGAAGCTTGCGGTCTCACGTGCTCCGCTAACCGCTCCCACAATTTGTCCTGCCACCTTCAAGGATCGATGCATGTGAACCTCCAGCTCCCTCAGTGCCTGTGCACTTTTTAAAGTTTATTTATTAGTCACAAGTAAGGCTTATATTAACACTGCAATGAAGTTACTGTGAAATTCCCCTAGTCGCCACAGTCTGGTGCCTGTTTGGGTCAATGCACGCTAACCAGCACGTCTTTCAAACTGTGGGAGGAAACCGGAGCACCCGGAGGAAACCCACGCAGACACGGGGAGAACGTGCAAACTCCACACAGACAGTGACCCGAGCTGGGAATCGAACCCGGGTCCCTGGCGCCGTGAGGCAGCAGTGCTAACCCACTGTGCCACCGTTAAAAACATGCCATTGACTCTTGATTGCCTCTCCGTGTCTGGATTGGTTTAATTTGATTTATTATTGTCACATGTATTAACATACAGTGAAAAGTATTGTTTCTTGCGCGCTATACAGACAAAGCATACCGTTCATAGAGAAGGAAAGGAGAGAGTGCAGAATGTAGTGTTACAGTCATAGCTAGGGTGTAGAGAAAGATCAACTTAATGCGAGGTAGGTCCATTCAAAAGTCTGACAGCAGCAGGGAAGAAGCTGTTCTTGAGTCAGTTGGTTGGTGACCTCAGACTTTTGTATCTTTTTCCCGGCGGAAGAAGGTGGAAGAGAGAATGTCCGGGGTGCGTGGGATCCTTAATAATGCCGGCTGCTTTGCCGAGGCAGCGGGAAGTGTAGACAGAGTCAATGGATGGGAGGCTGGTTTGCGTGACGGATTGGGCTACATTCACGACCTTTTGTAGTTCCTTTTGTAGTCTTCTGCATCAGCTCACACTTCTCTGTATTAAATTCCATCTGCCACTTGTCTGCCCATGCTGCCGGCCTATCAGTGCCCTCTTGCTGCTGACTGGCATCAGCATGGCATGACAGAGACTAATCCCTGCCTGGTTTGACTCAGTATCGCTCTGGCCATTGCTCAGTCAGCTGCTGCGTCGAGAGGATTCTATAATCTGCCTGCTTTAATGATGGCCTCTTGTTCTCGATCTGCTGGGACGTGATTCATGTGCCATTTCTACGCTGCCTGCTGCATCCTTCCCCAATACTTCACATCCATCTCCTTCCGTCCATTGTTTTTCTTATGATCTATAAATGTTTACTGCAGAATATTAGCTCATAAAAAAATAATAAGAATCTCTCTTTAGTTTATGAGCCCAGGTCCTTTAGCGGGTTTGAGGACACAGGTAACGGAGCTGAGAGTGTTACAATAAAGATATTCCTCCCCGAGTTCACTTCTAAAATCCATAATCAAATTAAATTTCTCCATTCCTGTAACCAACACCCTTCCCCCCCTCCCTCCTCAAAACTGAAACTTCTCCCTCCTGGCGATTGTCGATTATAAAGAAGCAAATTAAAATAGGCGGCACGGCGGTGAGAAACACGTGCTGTGGACATCAGGCAAGAGTGGCGTGATGCCTCTGCAGTTAAACAGCCAGTTAGAATCAAGTCAAGGGCGGCACGGTGCAGTGGTTAGCACTGCTGCCTCACAGCGCCAGGGACAAAGATAAGTGGAAAAGTGATTCGTGTGGAGGGAGTAGAAGGTCTGCAGAGAGATTTGGACAGGCTGAGTGAGTGGGCGAGGATCTGGCAGATGGAGTATAACGTTAACAAATGCGAGGTTATTCACTTTGGAAGAAATAATAGCAAATTGGATTATTATCTAAATGGAAAGAAATTACAACATGCTGCTGTGCAGAGGGACCTGGGGGTCCTTGTGCATGAGACGCAAAAACCCAGTCTGCAGGTGCAACAGGTGATCAAGAAGGCAAATGGGATGTTGGCCTATATCGCAAGGGGGCTAGAATATAAAAGCAGAGATGTCTTGCTGCATCTGTACAGGGCATTGGTGAGACCGCAGCTGGAATACTGTGTGCAGTATTGGTCCCCTTATTTGCGGAAGGATATATTGGCCTTGGAGGGAGTGCAGAGAAGGTTCACCAGGTTGATACCAGAGATGAGGGGTGTTGATTATGAGGAGAGACTGAGCAGATTGGGTTTGTACTCGTTGGAATTTAGAAGGCTGAGGGGGGATCTTATAGAGACCTATAAGATAATGAAGGGGCTGGATAGGGTAGAGGTGGAGAGATTCTTTCCACTTGGAAAGGAAGCTCGAACTAGAGGGCACAGCCTCAAAATAAAGGGGGGTCAGTTTAGGACAGAGTTGAGGAGGAACTTCTTCTCTCAGAGGGTGGTGAATCTCTGGAATTCTTTGCCCACTGAAGTGGTGGAGGCTACCTCATTGAATATGTTTAAATCACGGATAGATGGATTCCTGATCAGTAAGGGAATTAGGGGTTATGGGGATCAGGCGGGTAAGTGGAACTGATCCACTTCAGATCAGCCATGATCTTATTGAATGGCAGGGCAGGCTCGAGGGGCTAGATGGCCTACTCCTGCTCCTATTTCTTATGTTCTTATGACCCACGTTCGATTCCTGGCTTGGGTCACTGTCTGTGTGGAGTTAGCACGTTCTCCCCGTGTCTGCGTGGGTTTCCTCCGGGTGCTCAGGTTTCCTCTCCCAGTCCAAAAGACGTGCTGGTTAGGTGCATTGGCCGTGCTAAATTGCCCCTTAGTGTCAGGGGGATTAGCAGAGTATATACATGATGTTACGGGGATAGGGCCTGGGTGGGATTGCTGTCAGTGCAGGCTCGATGGGCTGAATGGCCTCCTTCTGCACTGTAGGGATCCTATGCAGAATGAATTGGTACAGCAAAAGGCAGACTTCTGAAATGAGAGTTGAGCCACATCTTTGGGACAGGGTAGAGGGAGCTCTTCACTGCACCCATCCGATAGGGTTGTAGAAAATTTAACATTCTACTTCAGCAGTTGCAGCTGAAGCCATGAGAAGCTTATAGGGCGTCACGGTGGCACAGTGATTAGCACGGCTGCCTCACAGCACAGAGACCCAGGTTCAATTCTCGGCTTGGGTCATTGTCTGTTGAGTCTGCGCGTTCTCCCCGTGTCTGCGTGGGTTTCCTCCGGGTACTCTGGTTTCCTCCCACAGTCCAAAGATGTGCGGGTTAGGTGGATTGGCCATGCTAAATTACCCCTTAATGTCGGGGGACTAGCTAGGGTAAATACGTGGGGTTATGGGGATAGGGTGTGGGTGGGATTGTGGCCAGTGCAGACTCGATGGGCCAAATGGCTTCCCTCTGCACTGTAGGATTTTATGATTCTAAGCTGTTCACCTGAACGAGAGTGGGCTATTCAGCCTCTCAGCCTGTCCTGACTTCAATTAGTTCATTGTTGTTCAAATCCAGTTTGCAAGCAACTTAATTATCGATTTCAAGCGTGGAGTTTTCATTGATTATGTCGAGCTGTTTGTAATCAGAGTAACCGTGGTATTGGCTGAAGGATTTTTTTTCTAAATTGGCAATTTGGTACATCTGTTGTTGTTTATTTGGACGTCTCGCTCTTCGCTACTCTTCAACTCTTAGTGTCATATTTTCTCTGATAATATCCTGGCTTGTACAAAGGGTAACAATGAAATTCTTCCAATTGGTTGTTATGTTTCTGAATGAACATCAGCAAAGCTTTGGAGCCAGCACAGTCGGAGTGGGCCGAATGGCCTCCTCCTGTTTTGTAAATCTTTCGGTTTTCTCTGTAACACAGGTCTCTCATCTCGGGGAGGTGAGCATATGAGATGAGTTCTACGTGATTGGTTCAACCTATAGCTTAGTGAGCAACATCCTGCTCTGCTAAACCATGTAGGGCAGCACAGTGGCACAGCGGTTAGCACTGCTGCCTCACAGCGCCAGGGAGCCGGGTTCGATTCCCGGCTTGGGTCACTGTCTCTCTGGAGTTTGCACGTTCTCCCCGTGTCTGCGTGAGTTTCCTCCTCCAATCCGAAAGACGTGCTGGTTGTGGTAAACCACTGTTAGCTTATTACCTGTATATGTGACATGCCTGGACACATCCCTGCCGGCCCTACCCGAGACTCCTCCCCCCTCTGGTCCAGGTATAAAGGCGACTGCTCCCCACCCCCCTGCCTCAGTCTGGACCAGTTCATCGGCATGGGTGTGCTCCAAGTCTTTTGCTAATAAAAGCCTATTTGTTCTTGCATACAAACTAGTCTTTGCTCGATTGATGGTGCATCACTGGTTAGGCGCATTGGCTGTGCTAAAATCTCCCTCAGTGTACCCGAACAGGCGCCGGAGTGTGGCGACTGGGGAATTGTCACAGTAACTTCACTGCAGTGTTAATGTAAGCCTATGTGTGACACTCATAAATAAACTGAAAACTTAAACTTTGAACGGTGCCAATGTGTTTTCTGAAACCACATCTTAAAAAGTACCAAGGTTCATAAAACTCCTTTAGCAAGGTAAATCATCCCAAAGTGTCACGGGGAACATTGGCAAACAAAATCTGGAATCTGGCCACAAAAGGAGATATTGGTGCATTGACCCAAAGATTTCCTTCAGTGTGTGTGTGTTGTGTGGCCTAATAGCACATTCCCAGCCCTTACTGGATAAAATTCTCCCTAATTCCCTTTTGGATTTGTCAGTGACTAGCTTACATTTACGGCCTCTCGTTCTGGTTCTATTAAAGGGAATATTAGGGGGGGCTTCTTCACGCAGAGAGTGGTGGGAGTGTGGAATGAGCTGCCGGATAAAGTGGTAAATGCGGGGTCACTTTTAAAATTTAAGAAAAACTTGGACGGGTTCATGGATGAGAGGGGAGTGGAGGGATATGGTCCAAGTGCAGGTCAGTGGGTCTAGGCATAAAATGGTTCGGCACAGACAAGAAGGGCCAAAAGGCCTGTTTCTGAGCTGTAATTTTCTATGGTTCTATGGTCTTGCCTACATGTGGAAACCTTTTCTCAATATCCATCCTATCAAACCTGTTCACAATTTTAAGTGGCTTGACACACTGGGCGGGGCTTTACGGCCTCTCTCGTCCCGAAACCATAAAATCCCGCCCAAGGTCAACGGACCGTCTGCCCCTCGCCCGCTCCGATTCCCGTGGCTGGCAGGACGGTAAAATTCTGGCAACTGTATCGGAGGGGCAGTTAAGAGTCAACCACGTTGCTGTGGCTCTGGAGTCAAATGTAGGCCAGACCAGGTAAGGATGACAGATTTCCTTCCCTAAAGGACATTAGTGAACCAGATGGGTTTTTACAATAAGCGGTGATGGTTGTCATGATCTAACGCTTTGACCCTCGACCTTGCGGCAAAGCACGTTCGAAACTGTTGTGAGGAAGAATTTCTTTACTCGAGGAGTGAGAAATGCCCGCAATAATCGGCCTGGCAAAATGGAAGAGACAAAAGCCATTGGGGACATTCCGAATGAAGCGCAATCACAAGCTGCCACTCTCACCTGTGTGGGAAATGGAACACGTGACACGTGTGTTAAGCAGAAAGAAAGCTTTGCTCTGCGGCTAATCCATGTCCTACCTGTCGTGGGAAGTTGTGAGAAAATCCCCTTGGCACCAAGATTTCCCCAGAAACAAACAAACAAAAAAGAAATTTCTGTTCTCCCACCTATCAAGAAATATCTTCACTTGTTGCACAAGAGCATTGGTGAATATTTTAGGTAATAGAGTGAGGGAGGCATGTTTCTCTGACCACTCTTCTCTCGTACATCTGCTTATAACACCTGGTTCTGTTGGTTCAAATTCCAAATAATCATGGCTGGTAGTCCAGTGAGGGAGTGCTCCATTGTCAGAGGTGCAGGGGGCATAAAGGATTGTACAACAACAGCTGCCTGCATCACATAGAATCATAGAATCCTACAGTCCAGAAGGAGGCCATTCGGCCCATCGGGTCTGGTCCGACCACAAACCTACCCAGGCCCTCTCCCCATAACCCCATATATTTACCCTAGCTAGTCCTCCTGACACTAAGGGGCAATTTAGCCTCGCCAATCCACCTAACCCGCACATCTTTGGACTGTGTTTAAATCTTTGGATTGTATTTAAAGTTTATTTATTAGTGTCACAAGTAGGCTTACATTAACACTGCAATGAAGTTACTTTGAAAATCCCCTAGTCGCCACACACTGGTGCCTGTTCGGGTACACTGAGGGAGAATTTAGCATGGCTAATGCACCTAACCAGCACATATTTGGAGTGTGGGAGGAAACCAGAGCACCCGGAGGAAACCCACGCAGACACGGGGAGAACGTGCAGACTCCGCACAGACAGTGACCCAAGCCGGGAATCGAACCCGGGTCCCTGGCGCTGTGAGGCAGCAGTGCTAACCCACTGTGCCACCGAGGGAGAATTTTGCTGCTCGGCTATCTCAAAGAAGAGCAGCAAAGATCCCCCCTCCCTGTCATGATCCATATTTTTCAGCCTCAACCAACATCATTAAGAGGAAAGATGACCTTTCACGTCGCTGTTTTTTGGGAGCTTGCTGTGAACCAATTGGCTGCTGCGTTGACTGCATTTCGGAAGAACTTCAGCGCCTTCCAAAGAGCTTCAGGGCATCCTGCGGTCAGTGAGGATGCTGAATCCCCCGCTGGGCTTTCTTTCTCAGATAAGACGTGCCGTCCTTTATTGAAACTCATTACCCAGGACTCCAATTTATCAAGTGTATCCCCGTGAACCTCCAGTTTGCTGCTGAGCGTTCAAAGCTGAACAGTAATCAGAGCAGAGGAAGCTTTCTTGCACGTGAGGGGTGGAGGTTGGCTATAGGGAAAGGGGGGGGCAGGGAAGCATGAAAGAGAAAATCCCAGGCAAGGAAAAAAAAGGGTCATCGCCAGTGAGAGAACTCATTTGCCTGAGCGCCACCGTCACACAAAGACAGGGAGAGAGAGAAAGAGAGAAGAGCCAGAAAGAGGTCACTGTGATGCACCCTCACTTCATAAATAAGAATAAAAAAATTAATTGCAGAATTATCAAAGCTGCGACGTGAAATGAAAGTTATCTCTCTGTTGAGCTGTTTTAATGAGAGTCGAGATGACTGATTTCACCCCCCCCTCCCCCTCCCCAACAACATCACCCGTTCTCCTCCCCCCCCATAAAGAGTTCCTGAATAGAAGCGTTTAGGCTTTTGCTAATTGTTTGACTGCTCCTCGCTGCTGGGTGAGTGTCTAACTGAAGACTGGGATGAGTGGGCGTGCAGACTAGCAGAGCCTAGTCATTAAATCTAGTCAGGCAGAATGTAGACGGAATTAAAAAAAAGACATATCAATTCCATTAAAGATCCACGAGGCTATATCCAGACTAATGAATGGTTTAAAATGTTTCTCTTGGCTGCTGGTGGAGTGGGGGTAGGGGGAAGAGAGAGAGGGAAGAGGGGGGAGAGAGAGAGGGAAGAGGGGGGAGAGAGAGGGGGGAGAGAGAGAGGGAAGGGGGAGAGAGAGGGGGGGAGAGAGAGGGGGGGGAGAGAGAGGGGGAGAGAGAGGGGGGGGAGAGAGGGGGGGGAGAGAGAGGGGGGGGAGAGAGAGGGGGAGAGAGAGAGAGGGAAGGGGGGAGAGAGAGAGAGGGAAGGGGGGAGAGAGAGAGAGGGAAGGGGGGAGAGAGAGAGGGAAGGGGGAAGAGAGAGAGGGAAGGGGGGAGAGAGAGAGGGAAGGGGGAGAGAGAGAGGGAAGGGGAGGAGGAGAGGGAAGAGAGAGAAGGGAAGAGAGAGAGGAAGGGGGAAGAGAGAGAGGGAAGGGGTGAGAGAGAGAGGGAAGGGGGAGAGAGAGAGGGAAGGGGGGAGAGAGAGAGGAAGGGGGGAGAGAGAGAGAGGGAAGGGGGGAGAGAGAGAGGGAAGGGGGAGAGAGAGAGGGAAGGGGGGAGAGAGAGAGGGAAGGGGGAGAGAGAGAGGGAAAGGGGGAGAGAGAGAGGGAAAGGGGGAGAGAGAGAGGGAAAGGGGGAGAGAGAGAGGGAATGGGGGAGAGAGAGAGAGAAGGGGGAAGAGAGAGAGAGAAGGGGGAGAGAGAGAGAGAGGGAAGGGGGGAGAGAGAGGGGAAGAGAGAGAGGAAAGGGGGGAAGAGAGAGAGGAAAGGGGGAAGAGAGAGAGGGAAGGGGGAGAGGAGGGAGGGAAGGGGGAGAGAGGGAGGGAAGGGGGGAGAGAGGGAGGGGAAGGGGGAGAGAGGGAGGGAAGGGGGAGAGAGGGAGGGAAGGGGGGGGAGAGAGAGAGGGAAGGGGGAGAGAGAGAGGGAAGGGAGGAGAGAAAGAGGAAGGGGGAGAGGGAAGGGGGGAGAGAGAGAGGGAGGGGGAGAGAGAGAGGGAAGGGGGAGAGAGAGAGGGAAGGGGAGAGAGAGAGGGAAGGGGGAGAGAGAGAGGGAAGGGGGAGAGAGAGAGGGAAGGGGAGAGAGAGGGAAAGGAAAGAGAGAGGGAAGGGGGAGAGAGAGAGAGGGAAGGGGAAGAGAGAGAGGGGAAGGGGGAAGAGAGAGAGGGAAGGGGAAGAGAGAGAGGGAGGGGGAAGAGAGAGAGGGAAGGGGGAGAGAGAGAGGGAAGGGGAGAGAGAGAGGGAAGGGGAGAGAGAGGGGAAGGGGGAGAGAGAGAGGAGGGGGTGAGAGAGAGGAAGGGGAGGAGGGAAGGGTGAGAGAGAGGGAAGGGGGTGAGAGAGGGAAGGGGGGAGAGGGGAAGAGAGAGAGGGAAGGGGAGAGAGAGAGAGGAAGGGGGAGGAGAGGGGGAAGAGAGAGGGAAGGGGGGAAGAAGGAGAGGGGGAAGGAGTGAGGAGGGGGAGAGAGAGTGGGAGGGGGGGAGAGAGAGAGGGAGGGGGGAGAGAGAGAGGGGAGGGGGGGAGAGAGAAGGAGGGGAGGGGGAGAGAGAGGAGAGAGAGAGGGGGAGAGAGAGAGAGGGAGGGGGGGAGAGGGAGAGAGGGAGGAGGGGAGAAGTGGGGGAAGGAGGGGGAGAGGGAAGGGGAAGGGAGAGAGAGGAGAGGGCAGGGGGAGAGAGAGAGTGAAGTGGGGAGAGAGAGGGGAAGGGGGGGAGAGAGGGAAGGGGGGGGGGAACTACTGAGGGTGGGTGAGGCTCACACATCGCAACAGAATTCGGACCGAAGGGGAAATGATTATTTTCAAACCAATAGCTATTGTACAGTGAAACTGAACTCTGTGCTTTCCCATTTTTTTCATGTATATATATATGTGTGTATATATAGAAATTTTTTTAAAAGTATAGTGCGATTTTTCCTGGATGTGGAGTATAATTTCAGTTTTGTATTCCCTGCAAAGCCTTGGGCGAAGGTTTATCCAATTATCCAATGTGAGTCTCTACACCGCCACTGATAGATCCTGTACCTTCCCTTGTTGGAGTTTATAAATGGATGATGCAGCGCACAGATAGGCCGTTCGGCCCACCCTGCCTGTGCCAGCTCTTTGAAAGCGCTGTCCAGTTCATTCCCACAGAATCTTGCAAACGACATTGTTACCTGACAGAGGGGTCTTAGGAATAAGTCACCAGTTGGGTCAAATGGTCTGTTTCTGTGCTGCCCACTCAATACAACTCGACGATGTAAAGTGTGCTCTGTTTTAAAGCAAACACCTGTCTTTCATCACCTCAGGATCTCCCAAAGTGCTTTGCAGCCAATAAGGGCGGCACGGTGGCACAGTGGTTAGCACTGCTGCCTCACAGCGTCAGGGACCCGGGTTCGATTCCAGACTTGGGTCACTATCTGTGCGGAGTTTGCACATTCTCCCCATGTCTGCGTGGGTTTCCTCCCACACTCCAAATCTGTGCAGGGTAGGTAGATTGGCTGTGCTAAATTTCCCCTCAGTGTCCAAAGATCTGCAGGTTGAGTGGATTGGCCATGCTAAATTCATAGAATCATAGAATCCCGACAACAATCGCACCCAGGCCCTATCCCCGTAACCCCACATATTTACCCTGCTAATCCCTCTAACCTACGCATCCCGGGACACTAATGTCCAATGCATCTAACCTGCTCATCTTTGGACTTTCTGTCCCTCAGTGTCACAAGATGTGTAGGTTAGTGGGATTTGAGGGGTAAATATGTGGAGTTACAGGGATAGGGTCTGGATGGGATGCTCTGTCAGAGTCAGTATAGACTCAATGGGTCGAATGGCCTCCTTCTGCACTGTACGAATTCTATGACACATGGACGATCAGGCTAGATAGATGAGGTGCTCTCATCCTGAAACACCTCGCTGCATCAGATGGAAGGGTAACCTGCTCGCAGGGCTCCTCCAACACCATTCCTGAGCCTCTGGTTAATGAGGGAGTGATGATAACTATCCCTCATAATTTCCCATCTCCCTATGGGCACAAAAGCCCTTCCTGTCAGTCACACAGCACCCACTCTCTGGTTCCTGACTCTTCCACTGTGCTGCCTACATGGGTCCTAATTAAAACAGTGTGGTTAAGCTCCTCGGGAAGAGGGTGGGGGGGGTGTGAGGAGGCCACAAATCTGCAATGTATTTTTCGATGTTGTTGCATTGGAGGGGGTGCGGGAGAGATTCACCAGGATGCTGCCTGGGATGGAACACCTAGATAACAAAGACACCTATGTCAGACTCCTGTTCATAGGCTACCATTGTGCTACCAAATAAACCTGTTGGACTTTAACCTGGTGTTGTGAGACTTCTTACCGTCCAGTACTTCCCTGGAGCGGAGAAGCTACAACATCTTCTCCGGGGCCTTCAACATGTCATTGATGAAGATGAGCATCTCGCCAAGGCCATCCCCACACCCCCACATCTTGCCTTCAAACAACCGCACAACCTCAAACAGACCATTGTCCACAGCAAACTACCCAGCCTTCAGGAGAACAGTGACCATGGCACCACACAACCCTGCCACAGCAACCTCTGCAAGACGTGCCGGATCATCGACACGGATGCCATCATCTCACGTGAGAACACCATCCACCAGGTACACAGTACATACACTTCCAACTCGGCCAATGGTGTCTACCTGATACGCTGCAGGAAAGGATGTCCCGAGGCATGGTACATTGGGGAGACCATGCAGATGCTACGACAACAGATGAATGAACACCGCTCGACAATCACCAGGCAAGAGTGCTCTCTTCCTGTTGGGGAACACTTCAATGGTCACGGGCATTCGGCCTCTGATCTTCGGGTAAGCAGTCTCCAAGGCGGCCTTCACGACACACGACAACGCAGAGTCGCTGGGCAGAGACTGATAGCCAAGTTCCACACACAATGAGGACGGCCTCAACCGGGATATTGGGTTCATGTCACACTATCTGTAACCCCCACAACTTGACTGGGCTTGCAAAATCTCACTAACTGTCCTGGCTGGAGACAATACACATCTCTTTAACCTGTGCTTAACACTCTCTCCACTCACATTGTCTGCACCTTTAAGACTTGATTACCTGTAAAGACTCGCATTCCAACCATTGTTTTGTAAATTGAGTTTGTGTCTTTATATACCCTGTTTGTGAACAGAAATCCTACTCACCTGATGAAGGGGCAGCGCTCCGAAAGCTTGTGGCTTGTGCTACCAAATAAACCTTTTGGACTTTAACCTGGTGTTGTGAGACATCTTACTGCGCACAGGCTACAGCTCAGCCTCTAACACCATTATTCCTGCAAGACTCGTCTCCAAACTCCATGGCCTGGGGCTCGGCTCCTCCCTCTGCAACTGGATCCTAGACTTCCTAATCCACAGACCGCAATCAGTAAGGATAGGCAGCAACCTCCTCCACGATCATCCTCAACACCGGTGCCCCACAAGGCTGTGTCCTCAGCCCCTTACTCTACTCCTTATACACCTATGACTGTGTGGCCAAATTCCCCTCCAACTCGATTTTCAAGTTTGCTGATGATTTGATATTGATTTGATTTATTATTGTCACATGTATTAACATACAGTGAAGAGTATTGTTTCTTGCGTGCTCTACAGACAAAGCATACCGTTCATAGAGAAGGAAAGGAGAGAGTGCAGAATGTAGTGTTACAGTCATAGCTAGGGTATAGAGAAAGATCAACTTAATGCGAGGTAGGTCCATTCAAAAGTCTGACAGCAGCATCGAAGAAGCTGTTTCTGAGTTGGTTGGTACGTGACCTCAGACTTTTGTATCTTTTTCCCGACGGGAGAAGGTGGAAGAGAGAATGTCCGGGGTGCGTGGGGTCCTTAATTATACTGGCTGCTTTGCCAAGGCAGCAGGAAGTGTAGACAGAGTCAATGGATGAGAGGCTGGATTGCGTGATGGATTGGGCTACATTCACGACCTTTTGTAGTTCCTTGCGGTCTTGAACAGAGCAGGAGCCATACCAAGCTGTGATACAACCAGAAAGAATGCTTTCTATGGTGCATCTGTAAAAGTTGGTGAGAGTCATAGCTGACGTGCCAAATTTCCTGCTGAGAAAGTAGAGGCGTTGGTGGGCTTTCTTAACTATAGTGTCGGCATGGGGGGACCAGCACAGGTTATTGGTGATGACACCACCATAGTGGGTTGGATCTCAAACAATGACGAGACACAGTACAAGATAGAGATAGAGAATCTGGTGAAATGGTGCGATGACAATAATCAATGTCAACAAAAGAAAGGAGATAATTATCGACTTCAGGAAGCGTAGTGGAGAAGATCCCTTTGTCTATATCAATGGGGACGAAGTGGAAAGGGTCGAGAGCTTCAAGTTTTTTAGGTGTCCAGATCACCAGAGAAAAAAGACATTCCGCCCACCACACAACTGAGCAAAGCCACGTACAAATTTCAGTACGTCCCAACAACTGGCTGATCGAATCAAGCAGCTCTGAAGAAGAGTCATTCGGAATCAAAACGTTAATTCTGTTTCTCTCTCCACAGATGCTGAGTTTTTCCAGCATTTTCTGTTTTTATGTTCCTTCAGCTGTTGTTCACAGGCAGAGTCCTGACTGTGCTCACCCAGGCTGTGCTTAGCTGTTAACACATCTCCCGTTAACTGTGATTCCGCGTTTGGGCAGCACTTGCTGAACAATGCTGAGTGCGCCGATAGCTGCACTAACAACCAATGTTAGATAATCAGTTGAGCTGGTAACACGGCTCAGTTACACTTGCTAGAAGTGATAAACGCAGATGCTCTGCAAACAAAAGGAACATGTTCAAGCCTTGTGACTTTCTAAAATTACCACGATATTCCCTGTTGCTTTCTCCATAGCAATAATTCCGCCAATCAGAATTGACTTGTCGACCAATCAGCACATTTTTCTCCTGTAGTATAAATTGTTCCAATCGGGTGAAATTTTGCATTCTAGTATTTGTCCTGATGAGTGCAAGGCCAGAAGCTTCAGCAACATTTCTTTCTATACCGCAACATTCAAATTCTGTATTACCAAGCGGCAATTATCTGACTGTTCATTTCATTGGCTTTGTGTCAAATTTTTGTTGATGCCATTCCAATGAAACACCTTGGGACATTACACAACATTAAAATATATAAATTGTCCTTATTGCTGTTTGGAGTGGCACGGTGGCACAGTGGTTAGCGTTGCTGCCTTGCAGCACCAGGGACCCAGGTTCCAGTCCCGGCTTGGGTCACTGTCTGTACGGAGTCTGCACGTTCTCCCCGTGTCTGCGTGGGTTTCCTCCGGGTGCTCCGGTTTCCTCCCACACTCCAAAGATGTGCTGGTTAGGTGCACTGTCCATGCTAAATTCCCCCTCAGTGTACCCGAACAGGCACCGGAGTGTGGCAACTAGGGGATTTTCACAGTAACTTCATTGCAGTGTTAATGTAAGACTACTTGTGACACTAAGAAATAAACTTTGAAACTTCGACTCTTAGTGTACACAGTATGATTGTCATGTTTGTCCTCGTTGCACGTGTTACATTCCACAGCCTGCAAGCATTTCCTGGGTCTCAATTAGGCTGTATGGAAAGCTCACCAACAAGGAGACCAAAGAGATAGTGCGTATTGTTTACTGGCAGGGAGTGCACAAAGAATTTTGAGTTATAAGGAGAGGCTGGATAGACAGGCACTTTTTTCCCTAGAGCATAGGAGGCTGAGGGGTGATCTTATAGAGGTCTATAAAATAATGAGGGGTGCAGATCAGCGAGATAGTCAATATCTTTACCCAAAGGTGGGGGAGTCTAAAACTAGAGGGCATAGGTTTAAGGTGAGAGGGGGAGAGATGTAAAAAGGTCCAGAGGGGCAAATTTTTCACACAGAGGGTGGTGAGTGTCTGGAACAAGCTGCCAGGGGTAGTAGTAGAGGCGGGTACAATGTTGTCTTTTAAAAAGCATTTAGACAGTTACATGGGTAAGATGGGTATAGAGGGATATGGGCCAAATACAGGCAATTGGGACTAGCTTAGAGGTTTAAAAAAAAAGGGCGGCATGGACAAGTTGGGCCGAAGGGCCTGTTTCCATGCTGTAAACCTCTATGTCTCCAGATGTGCCTCACAGGTGATGGGCTCACGGGTAGTGTGGACGATCGAGGAACAGACTTCCTCAGGAGGCTGTGAGCCTCTTCCCTCTGGGTTGCCGACAGTCTGGTGAAGACAGGGGTGAGGGGCTGCAGAAAGAGTGACATGAGGGTGCTGGACTGGTATTGAAGCATCATTCAATTGAGCAATGAGTCTTTGTGCCTTCCAATTGGTGTAGGAAGGCCGTACGTCACAAGGGTGGACGTGTTGGCCAACTAATGGCTGGAGTGTGAGGGCAAGTCATGTGATGAAACTTCCAGGAATACATTCAATCATGATTGGCAAGCCCATTCCAACCCCATGGGGATCAAAACTAGTCCAGGAGATCACATTGGCCCTGATAGTTCCATAGAGTGCTTTCCTAAATCAAGAGGTGATCTCTGTCACCAACAACATTCAATTTGTCTTTATGTATCTCCGCTAACCCAGTTTATTGCCTGATGGCACATCACAGGAGTGAAGTGGGCCATACATGCTCGCCTAGCCAATGGCACCCATGTCCCGTAATATAAAAATCAAACTAGATTTGACACTGAGATAAGAAGATACGAAGAAAGAGGTAGGTTTTAAGGAGAGTCTTAAAGAAGGAAAGAGAGGTGGGGAAGTTTGGAGCGGGGATTGCAGAGCTTGGGACCTTGGCAGCTGAAGGCACGGCCATTAATGGTGGAGAGATTCAAACGTGGGTTGTGCAAGAGATAAGGGCTGAAGGAACGCAGATATTTCAGAGGGTTGTGAGGTGGAGGAGGTTAGAGAGATGGTGGTATGCGAGGAAACGAGATGGGGATTTCAGAACAAGGAGAAGAATTTTAAATCTCAGAGGTTGCTTAACCAAGGGACCAATAGGCCAGTGAGTTTAAGGGGTGATGGATGAGTGGGACAGTGAGTTAGGACAGGGGAGGCAGAATTTTGGCTGCATTGAGGATGTATGAAGGATAAAAGGTAGAAGGACATCCAGGGGAGCACTGGAATAGTAAAATCTGGAGGCAAGAAAAACACAGAAAGGGAGAAAGAGAAACAAGACCTTTATGAGGCTTCATTTCAGAAACAAACGTGCAGATACAACAGATGCTGCAGATGGTTTAGTGCGTCTCCTGGTGTTCAACCCTGAAGGCAAAACCTGCAGGACTTTCTGTGTTGGCGGCTGTACAAAAACAAAGAGGGAAAGGAGAGATCTCTTTCACGTTGACTGACCTTTCCTCGAGATCGGCCCCAGTGTGGTACAGACTGCAAATGTGTGATAAGAGTGAAAAATCATCCACAGGAAAAACAAGGAACATTAACGGCCCAAACTATCACAGGACAATGAACAAAACTCAGGCCTTCCCTTTCCTCCCCGTTTCTTTTTCCAAAAGCTCTTGTGCAGAAAAGAAAGATCCAGAGACGTCTTGTTTTTTGGCAGGTGGACAGGCATCTGGCTTCCTCTGCCAGGACTCAGGCTGACAGCCAGAGAGGTGGGAAGCGAGTTAAAGATCCCGGCTGTTCTGCCACTGAGAAACTCCAAAAATAAAACTGCACGCTCCCACAGGAGATTCCTTGAAGGATTGCTGGGCAGCACGGTGGCACAGTGGTTAGCACTGCTGCCTCGCAGTGCCATGGACCTGGGTTCAATTCCCGGCTTGGGTCACAGTCTGTGTGGAGCTTGCACGTTCTCCCCGTGTCTGCGTGGGTTTCCTCCGGGTGCTCCGTTTTCCTCTCACGCTCCAAAGATGCGCAGGTTAGGTGGTTTGGTCATGCTAAATTGCCCCTTAGTGTCCCAAGATGTAAAGGTTAGTTGGATTAGCTAGGGTAAATTTGTGGGGTTGCGGGAATAGAATGGAGAGAAAGATACTCTGTTGGGGAGTCAGTGCAGACCTGATGGGCAGAATGGCCTCCTTCTGCACTGTAGGAATTCTATTCAATGGATGGCACGAGGTGCTCATTCAGAGAGCCAGGAGCAGACATGACGGGCTGAATCATAGAATCCCTACAGTAAAGAAGGAGGCCATTCGGCCCATCGAGTCTGCACCGACCACAATCCCACCCAGGCTCTATCTCCATCACCCCATGCATTTATCCTCGCTAGTCCCCCTGACACTAAGGGTCAATTTAACATGGCCAATTTACCTAACCCGCACATCTTTGGAGTGGCTTCCTTCTGTGCTGTAATAACTGTCGGCTTCCGTGAACCCTGAATGATTGGACTTCCGAAAGCAATTATACAATCAGTTCAGAGATCCGTTCAACTGATGTTGAGCGAATGGCCTCCTTTTCAGCTTTTTAATCACTTCTCTGTGATACATGAACAATGATTTTCAATTTTACCGTTTCCAGTCTGTCATTGAATTTTAATGGAAGATTCTTTGAAAGCTGGACTGTGTCACACGGGCTATAACTCATGATTAACCTGATGCTGTTAAGGCACAGATGTTGTCGCTTCCAAGGGATCTGGATTCAGAATGTCCCGACTCCAAACCACCCTCCGGGAATGCTTCCTATAAATTGGATCTCAAACGCTGGCAGGAATGCAGTTTCCGGCATCCGGCAGTGATCACAGAGGCACACTGCTGGCCAAAATGGATCAAAATATTGTTCCTTGGGTTGTCCTGTCACTATTTTAGGAATGTTGCAGCAGGAGGAGGCCATTCAGCCCCTCAAGGTTAGTTCACCATGCAATGAGATCATGGTTGTTCCACACCTTGACTCCATATCCTGTTGTACCAAGCAGATATCTATCAATACCAGATTTGACATTATTAATTGAGCGAGAATCTGTGGGAGATCTGCACTCCTACCACATTTCCATGAAGAAATGCCACTGAACTGATCCCCTGGAAGACCTGGCATGGATTTTAAGGTGCTGTCGCCTTTTCTGAACTCCCCAACTAAAATGGTGGCATGGGCGGCACAGTGGTTAGCACTGCTGCCTCACAGCGCCAGGGATCCGGGTTCGATTCCGGCCTCAGGTCACTGTCTATGCGGAGTTTGCACATTCGCCCCGTGTCTGTGTGGGCTTCCTCCGGGTGCTCCGGTTTCCTCCCACACTCCAAAAATGTGCGCGTTAGGCTGAATGGCCTCCTTCTGCACTGTAGGATTCTATAATTCTATGATCCTCTCCGTTTCCCTTATCAATCCATTTCAAAATCCTGAAAAAGCCAATTAAATCACCCCTGTTCGTTGCATATTGGATAGTTATATACAGTTTACATCACTTCTTGTAATCTAACCCTCAGAACTCAGTGCCCAACTGGATATCCAATGGACAAACTCGACACACATTGCATATTTGAGTAGATTTGGATAAACCTGAAGATCAAAGGATGGTTCAGGGAGTGCTTTGATCTCAATAGTACCAGGTGAATGGTTTCTATTAGATATTTCAAAGCACAGCTTTTGCAGCGCTCCGCTTACCTCCAGGATCTTGGGGGATCCTTGTCGCCCAAGTGTTCCCAGAATCAGGCCCCACATCTTTGCCTTTGCAGCTGTGGCTATTGCGTCCTTCCTGATTGCCTGCATCGCCTGGTGATCATAGAACTCACGGGAGAGGACTTTGCTGTAAGGATCATACCTGCAAGATCAGAGAACACAAGGCAATGAGAAGGTGGAAGAGGGAAAGAGAGTTCACCTCAATGCTTCACAGGAATAATTATCAAGCACAATTTGACACTGAACCATATTAAGGAGATGGGGGACCAAAAACTTGGCCAAAGAGGTAGGTTTCAAGGAGTGTCTTAAAGGAGAGGGAGAGCAAGTTTGAAGGGAATTCAGAGTTTCGACCAGTGGTGGACAATCTGCCAACCTGGGGGGCTACATGCGGCCCCACGAGACATTTGCTGACTGTTACCCACATTCAGTGTTTCCACATTCCGCTGATTCCTGTCCGTGTTGTTTTTGCTAACACCCGGTCTGAGTGAAGTGATTCGCACGTAAAGCAAGGGCGAGTGAAGTGCCGTGTGCTGATTGCTCACGACATTGGCTGTGAGAGCCGTGCGCTCCCTCTGTGCCCAATCAAAAATATTTCTTTCCTTTTAACCATTTGAAGTTGATGACAGTTCTATGAATATAGAAATGATTAAGCATTTTCTATAAGTGGTTAGCACCGCTGCCTCACGGTGCCAGGGATCTGGGTTTGATTCCCGACTTGGGTCACTGTCTGTGTGGAGTTTGCACATTCTCCCTGTGTCTGCGTGGGTTTCCTCCGGGTACTCCGGTTTCCTCCCACAGTCTGAAAGACGTGCTGGTTAGGGTGCATTGGCCGTGCTAAATTCTTCCTCAGTGTACCTAAACAGGAGGGGATTTTCACAGTAACTTCACTGCAGTGTTAATGTAAGCCTAACTTGTGACTAATAAATAAACTTTAAAACTTTAAGTCGTTATGAAATATTCAGCGTGTATTAAATGTATTTAATCTTATTCATGGAGTCGTGGTTAGTGAACAAGCCCGATTTCAATCTTGTGACTCACTGAGATGAAGGAGGCGCCTCTCATGCGGCCCCCACTCACCAGCCTGGGTTGCCCATCGCTGGTGTAGAGCCAGGGAGCTTAGGGGGAGCTGCCAATCAGGGATCGATGCAAACCGGGTGTAAAAGAAGCCAGAACCGGAAAAGCAGAGATATCCTGCAAGAGGCAGGAAGTTTCGAGATAGACAGAGGAGAGTGAGGACATGGAGGGATTTGCAAACAAAGACAACAATTTAAAATCGATGAGTGACTGGATTGAGAGCTGATGTGGGCCAGTGAGCGCAAGGGTGATGGGTGAACAGGGAGTGGTGAGTCTGAAAATGGGTAGCAGAGGTTTAGATGTTTATTTTGGATGCAAGGCAGGGTACTGGCCAGCGGGATTGGGGGGGGAATGTCGCAAACCGCTGAGATAGGAGGTCAAGGGTTTGTAACCATCAGCTGCTTCCTCAGATGGGGATAACCATTGTAACTAAGCAGTGTTATTTCCACAAGTTTCCAGCTTGCTTCTGCTGGCCAGCTGTGAGACCCAGCAGATGTTGCTGGTTGATGCCTCTGAGACCCATCAACACACACACATACACACACACACATACACACACATACACACACACATACACACACACACACACACACATACACACACACATACACACATCCACACACACACCTACACACACATACACACACATAAACACATCCATACACACACACACACACACACACATACACACACACACACACATACACACACACACATACATACACACACATAAACACATCCACACACACACACACACATAAACACATCCACACACACATACACACACACACATACATACACACGCATAAACACATCCACACACACCCACACATACATACACACACACACATACATACACACACACACATACATACACACACATAAACACATCCACACACACGCACACACACCCACACATACATATACACACACATAAACACAACCACACACCCACACACACATAAATGCATCCACACACCCACACACACACGCACACACACACGCACACACATGCACACACGCACGCACCCACACATCCCCACACAAACCCACCCCCACACCCACACATCCCCACACACCCCACACGCACTCACATCCACCACCCCCCCACACACACACACAACCCACACACACACAGAAAGATTAACAAATGTAACTTGATCACTATAGATTTATATCCACTTACAATTTACACCAGATTACCTACAAATGATCTCGCTGGTGCCTGTGGAAATGTAACAACATACACAGTGCACAGTTTTGCTGCTAGCCAGACACAGTTCAGTGGTACTGAGGGGGTGCTGCACTGTTAGAAGTGCTGCTTTGCAGCTGAAGTATCAAACTGAGGTCCCAGCTGTGGCCCTGAAGGATCAACGTGGCACTATTTGAAAGAAGAGGTGGGAAGAGCCCGCCCCCTCTCCGCTTCACTGGTGTCCAACTGACGTTTATCCCTCAACCAACACCTAAAAACAGATGATCTGGTCATTGACTTTGTTGCTGTTTCTGGGATCTTGCTGTGCAGAAATTGGCCACCATCTTTCCTACAACAGAGATCACTTTTCAATGGCACTTAAAGAAAGACTAATGTCCTGGACCCAGCGGTGAGCAACTGGGGAGGACGCAGCACATCGATGTAAAACAAACTGGTACCTTTTTCCCCTTTCATGTCCTGTGGATGATTTTTTTAGTTGTAAAAATATCAGAGATAGGGGAAACTTGGCAGTCTGGAGGTGGAAGGTCATGTGACAATATCTCCAGTAATGTGTCCAAATTGGCCACACACTCACATACACTCACACACAGTTACACAGACACACACAGTTACACACACACACACACACACACCACATACACACTGACAGGTGACACGGTGGCACAGTGGTTAGCACTGCTGCCTCACAGCGCCAGGGACCCGGGTTCAATTCTGACCTCGAGTCATTGTCTGTGTGGAGTTTGCACATTCTCTCCGCGTCTGTGCGGGTTTCCTCCGGGTGCTCCGGTTTCCTCCCACAGTCTAAAGATGTGCAGGTTAGGTCGATTGGCCATGCTAAATTGCCCCTTAGTGCCAGGGGGATTAGCAGGGTAAATATATGGGGTTACGGGAATAGGAACTAGAACCACAGGACACAACCTCAGGCTAAAGGGACGATCCTTTAAAACAGAGATGAGGAGGAATTTCTTCAGCCAGAGAGTGGTGAATCTGTGGAACTCTTTGCCACAGAAGGCTGTGGAGGCCAGGTCATTGAGAGTCTTTAAGATAGAGATATATAGGTTCTTGATTAATAAGGGGATCAGGGGTTATGGGGAAAAGGCAGGAGAATGGGGATGAGAAAAATATCAGCCATGATTGAATGGCGGAGCAGACTCGATGGGCCGAGTGGCCTAATTCTGCTCCTGTGTCTTATGGTCTTATGGATCTGGGTGGGATTGTGGTCGGTGCAGACCCGATAGGCTGAACGGCCTCCTTCTGCACTGTAGGATTCTATGATACACACACGGTATATAGAGAAGGTGCTGTAACATTAATTCCCAGCTGAGCACTGAGCACTGACACTGACAATGAGAGTGTTGATAATATCTAGCAGCCAATTCACCCCCACCCCCATTATCTCATCCAGCCTTTTACACAGATTACAGGAAGCTCAGATCCATCATTTTTCACTATTCGAAATCCAGCAGGAACTTTCTTATCTTTCACCTGCCATCCACAAACAGTCTCAGTTTTACTGAATAAACTTCCAGCTTATCTCTCTGCGCATCAGCCGCTTTCCAGTGCGGATACGATGCAAGGCTGCATTCGAGATACGTGATTGCTCTCGAGTTAGGAACCTTTCTGCACCTGATCTGCCTGCCAAAATAAACCAGCCAGGAAATTCTAAAAGACGCAAAAGGAACCCCAGCCCCTTGGGCCTCAGTACCCAACCCCTCCCAGTCCCTGCTCCCAATGAGAGAGGGTCTGTGCTGGGAGCCTGGTCCTGAGGAATAAGCCCTTGCATTTCTGTGCGGTTAATGGAGTGAGAGCCAGTCTGCCTCCCACAGTCATGCAGCATGCTGTGGGCAAGCCCAGCTTCCTCATCCCAGTGCTAATTCAGATGACGATCATGGGGTAGAGACCATCGCCAAACTCCTTGTGGAATGTGCCTTTGCAAAGAAGGTCTGGGGAGAGATGAGGTGGTATTTGTCCAGGTTCACCCCGAGCAGAACTCTGTGCTGTACGGACTGTTCCCAGGATGCACAAGGGCAGCAGATACATGGGAACACCACCACCTGCAAGTTCCCCTCCAAGCAACTCACCATCCTGACTTGGAAATATATCATGATGTGGAGATGCCGGCGTTGGACTGGGGTAAGCACAGTAAGAAGTCTCACAACACCAGGTTAAAGTCCAACAGGTATTTGCTACCAAATAAACCTGTTGGACTTTAACCTGGTGTTGTGAGACTTCTTACTTGGAAATATATCGCCGTTCCTTCGCAGTCGCTGGGTCAAAATCCTAGAATTCCCTCCCTAATGGCATTGTGGGTCAACCCACAGCACATGGACTGCAGCGATTCAAGAAGGCAGCTCACCACCACCTTCTCAAGGGCAACTAGGGATGGGCAATAAATGCTGACCCAGCCAGCGACGCCCGTGTCCCACAAATGAATAAAAAAACGCACACTCTGAGACAAACATCAGCTGCTGTTGGAGGGTCATCGACTCAGTGAAAGATGCTCTTCAGACTTCCAAAGATTATTCGATTTGAAACGATAATTCTTTTTCTCTCTCTCCACAGATGCTGCCAGAGCTGATGCGTTTTTTCAGCACTTTCTGTTTTTATTTCAGATTTCCTGTATCTGTGATATATTATTCTGCCCTGTGACCTGCCTGAAACTCCCCAGTAAGAAGTCTCACAACACCAGGTTAAAGTCCAACAGGTTTATTTGGAATCACGAGCTTTCGGAGCGCCGCTCCTTCATCAGGTCACTAGCTCTTGCTTGCTGGAAACAAGGGTGTGCGGAGACCAGCAGAGATCTCTCCTGTTACCATACAACCCTCTGAATCATCAGACATCAGAGGCAAGAGTGAACTCAGCCACAATCTCCCCTCTGTCCCACCATCCTCACGCGCACTATTCCAACTTATCCCTCTATCCCAGTGTCCTCATTCCCACGATCCTGACCTTTCCCTCTGTCCGACCATCCTCACTCTCACTTTCCCAACTAATCCCTGTGTCACCATCCTCACTCCCACTATCCTGACCTTTCCTTCTGTCACATTATCCTCACTCCCACCATCCCAACTTTTCCCTTTGTTCCAGCGTCCTCAAGAACAGCTTGTTCCCTGCTGCCATCAGACTTTTGAATGGACCTACCTTATATGAAATAGATTTTTCTCTACACCCCAGCTATGACTGTAACACTACGTCTCTCCTTTCCTTCTCCCCTATGTACACTATGAACAGTATGCTTTGTCTGTATAGCACGCAAGAAACAATACTTTTCACTGTTTACCAATACACATGACAATAATGAATCAAATCAATCATTCTCACTATTAACTTCCATACAAAGAGTGGCTAAAGACTGGATGACAAGTGGACTCCATCATTCAGAAGCAGTTAGGAGGAAGAATGTTTAAAATCAATGTTATTTAAAAAAAATATTTTGCTAAATGGCCAAAGAGACACAATGTTTACATCTGGTAAGACTGCCTTATCTCATTAAACAGAAAGTAGCACTTCTAGAAATCGGCCCAATGTTTTAAAATTAGTGGTGCACTGAGGGCTGGACAGTTCCCTCGAGAGGATGTATATCCTATCTTTCCATTTCATGCTTGCAATTTTGATATTGCTAAAAGCTATTAATGGGTTGCTAATAGGTCTTCAGGACACAGTTGCTTACTCAGGCTCTCTCTCCCTCCCACTCTATTTTCTTCCTATCTCAATCTAACCCTCTTTCTCATTTTGTCTCACTCACCACTTCTCAGTCTTTCCTCCTCTGTTTTTCCTTAGCCTACATTATCTCTCCTTATTTCAATCTCTTATGCTCTCCTGGTCTCTTTGTTACTCGGTCTCTCTCTTACTGCTTGCTTTACAAAATAAAACTCTCTCCCTCGATTTCAATCTTCTCCTCTTTAATATTTTGACTCTGAGGATGGGATTTTCGGGCTGCGCTCGGCCCAAGACCGGAAAATCCCGCCCGAAGTCAATGGACCTTTGTATGGTCCGTGTCCTGCCCGCTACGGTTCCCGTGGTGGGTGGGATGGGAAAATTCCGCCCTCTGTCTCTGTGTTTTTCTCCCTCTCTCAATTCCTCTCCGTATCTCAGTCTCTTTGCTCTTCCGGTCTCTGTCTGCTCCGTGTACTCCAAGGCCGCGATTTTAACGGTTCGTCCCGTCAATCGATGAGTGGAGCGAGCCGGTAAAATTGCACGAGAGTCGGGAAATCGGGATCGCGCCCAATTTCTCGGCTCTCGCGATCTTACTGGCACTGGATTTCCAGCGTGATCAGCCTCACGCCCTTTTCCAGCGAGAGACTGAATCATTTATTTAAACAATGATTTGCATGGGATTAGCGAGCCCGGGACACAATCGTCCACGCTCACTTGCCTTCCTGGCCTCGCCGGGAGAGGATCTCTCCGGCGAGGAAAACATTTGCCCATCCACGAACAGGAATTGTCGTGTTGGCCGCACTGGCAGAACCGGAGGCCATTGAGACCCCCGGGAAGGTCGAGGGCAATGGGGGGGGTGCCCCTTAGGCAGTGCCAGCCTGGCACCTAGGCACTGACCACTGGGCACTATGGCAGTGCCCACCAGGCAGTGCTGGGGCCAGGGCCTAAAGGAGGCGAGGCCAAGCCAGGGTGGCCCAATCGGGGATGGGGAGGGGGGGGGGGCGCTCCTGCTCTGCCTGCAATCGGTGAGGGAGGGAGGATGGAGCTCACTGCTGCTCTGCCTGCGATTGGTGGGGGGACTCGCTGCTGCTCTGCATGTGATCGGTGTGGAGAGAGGGGCGCGATTGCGGGCGGCGGGCAGGCAGTGCAGGGGCGCCTGATCGTCCGCAGGCCCCCGCAATTGTGAGGGACGAGCGGCTGGGTTGAGGCTGGCTGCAACAGCAGGGGTCTGACAGGCCTCTCGCTCTCTCTGTCTGTCAGGCCTCTCTGTAGCAATAGCGCATGTGGAGCCACAGAAGTCTGCACACGCGCAATTGCTCCTTCTGCTGCTAGAGCAAGCTGGCTGGCAAGTTAAGCCCTGCCCACTGCCTTTAGTAGCTAGAAACAGTCTAGCCCATTTTTTAATGCACTAAGTGCATAATGATTGGGAATAAAACTCGCCCAAAAACGGATCTGCAAATCTCCCATTTTCACGCTAGCTTGACACTTGGAATTTTTCTCGCGTCCCCCGCCCCAAGTCTTTCCCTTCTGTCACTCTCTCTCTTTCTCCTTTGTTTTGCTCTCTCTCTCTATGTTACTCCCTCTATTTTTCCTAGTTTCTCCCCTGTCTGTCTCTGTTTTTTGTCTGTCTGTCTCTTTCTCTCTGTCTCCCTTTGTGTGTCTCTCTCTCTCTCTGTCTCCCTCTCTTTGTCTATCCCTTGTTCTATCTCTCTCTTTCTCACACTCTCTCTCTCGCTCTCTCTCCCTCAAGGTGAAATGACCAATATTTACCTGTCATGCAATATTTGTTGCAATCTGCCTTTAAGGGATATCAGCATGACATCACTAAAAGGAAAGTGTGTCTGGTGAATCAATCATGAGTTTGCTTTTGCTTTGATCAGAGCACATACAGACTGTATCCCACAGTTTGCTGATTTAATTTATTTGGTTAACAAAAAGAAGCACATTGCTCAGATGTCTTTAAGCTTTATACCCAACGTATAACTGTTCCCATGTGCCTAGTCTTAATAAATGAGCCCACAAGTGTTGTGAGCGATTGCTGCCTTGTGTATTGCACAGTAAATGAGTCCAAGGCATCATATCATTATAATAACATGGCAGAGTGATCACCAGTGGTAAGACACATTTCAGCAAGTACAGGGATGAAATGGTGAACAGCCTTAGATCATGCAACATGTAATGAGAAGACTCTCAATGTTCTGGTTAGATCACAATTAAGTCGCAGCGTCAGAGAGTGTTGAGGTTACTTATTTTTAAAGTCTATTTATTAGTGTCGCAAGTAGGCTTTGCTTCATCAGAAGGAACTCTTCAAAAATGCAGATACGAAAATACAACAAAACTTACTCCAACTTATGAATCAAAGAAAGGGTTTAATAAAGAAACATCATTGCTCCAAACTTGGGGCCTCGCCCTGGGCCACTCCAAGCTCCCCACACTTCCACACAGGTTCTTATTTATAGTGAGTCAGTTGGTCAGCTGACTATTACATCATTCTGTAATTGGTTCCATGTTTTACTGGGTCAGCTGACCCTTACATCTTGTTCCCATTGGTCACATTACATCCAATACAAAGTTGTCACCAGTTACATCCTAACAGGCTTACATTAGCACTGCAATGAAGTTACTGTGAAAATCCCCTAGTTGCCACACTCTGGTGCCTGTTCGGGTACACCAAGGGAGAATTTAGCATGGCCAATGCACCAATGCTGATGCAGGGAACATCTGCAGGGAAGATGTTCCCTGGGAACAGGGAAGGCTTTTTGGAGGCAGAATGGAAGGCAGGGCAATGCAATATGAGTTTAGCGAAGATCTCAGAAGGCCAGAATATCCAGTGGGAATTGTACGATAATCTGGTGTCAGAGAAAAGGAAGCTCCCAGTTCACAGAAGATCACAGGTTGCTCAAGGAAGCCACAGAGGAAATCGCAGATGCTGTGAGGATCATTTTCCAATCCTCACTTGATACAGGCAAGGTACCATCGGACTGGAGGTCTGCAAGTGCTGTGCCATCTTTTATAAAGAGTGCGAGGGATAGGCCAGAAAATTATAGCTTGGTAAGTCTGACTTCGGTGGTGGGCTAATTACTGGAGTTAATGCTGAGGTTTGTTTTGATTTGATTTATTATTGTCACATGTATTAACCTACAGTGAAAAGTATTGTTTTTTGCGTGCTATACAGACAAAACATACCGTTCATAGAGAAGGAAAGGAGAGAGTGCAGAATGTAGTGTTACAGCCATTGCTAGGGTATAGAGAAAGATCAACTTAGTGCAAGGTAGATCCATTCAAAAGTCTGATCGCAGCAGGGAAGAAGCTGTTCTTGAGTCGGTAGATATGTGTCCTCAGGCTTTTGTACCTTTTTCCCAATGGAAGAAGGTGGAAGAGAGAAATGTCCGGGGTGCGTGGGGTCCTTAATTAAGTTGGCTGCTTTTCCGAGGCAGCGGGAAGTGTAGACAGAGTCAATGGATGGGAGGCTGGTTTGCGTGATGGATTGGGCTTCATTCACGACATTTGTAGTTCCTTGCGGTCATGGGCAGAGCAGGAGCCATACCAAGCTGTGAGACAACCAGAAAGAATGCTTTCTTTGGTGAGAGTCGTAATGGACATGCCAAATTTCCTTTGTCTCCTGAGAAAGTAGAGGCGTTGGTGGGCTTTCTTAACTAGTGTCGGCATGGGGGGACCAGGACAGTTTGTTGGTGATCTGGACACCTAAAACCTTGAAGCTCTCAACCCTTTCTACTTCGTCCCCATTGAAACTGATGACAATATCCTTCGTTTTGTTGGCATCCAGGGAGAGATTATTGTTGCCGCACCAGTTCACCAGATTCTCTATCTCATTCCTGTACTCTGTCTCATCATTGTTTGAGATCTGACCCACTACGATGGTGTCATCAGCAAACTTGAAAATCGAGTTGGAGGGGAATTTGGCCACACAGTCATAGGTGTATAAGGAGTATAGTAAGGGGGCTGAGAACACAGCCTTGTGGAGTACCGGTGTTGAGGATGATCGTGGAGGAGGTGCTGTTGCCTATTCTTACTGACTGCAGTCTGTGGATTAGGAAGTCTAGGATCCAGTTGCAGAGGGAGGAGCCGAGCCCCAGGCCATGGAGTTTGGAGACGAGTCTCGTAGGAATAATGGTGTTAAAGGCTGAGCTGTAGCCTATGAATAGGAGTTTGACATAGATGTCTTTGTTGTGCAGGTGTTCCAGGGTTGAGTGCAGGGCCAGGGAGATGGCGTCTGCTGTGGACCTGTTGTGACGATAGACGAACTGTAGTGGATCCAGGCAATCTGGAAGGCCGGAATTGATTTGTGCCATGACTAAACTTTCGAAGCACTTCATTATGATGGATGTCAGAGGCACCAGCCGATAGTCATTAAGGCACGCTGCCTGGCTTTACTTTGGTATAATGGCATAATGGTTGTCTTCTTGAAGCAGGTAGGGACCTCAGATTGGTGTAAAGAGAGGTTGAAGATGTCTGCGAATACCCCCGCCAGCTGGTCCACGCAGGATCTGAGTGCTCGTCCAGGTACCCCATCCGGGCCAGTCGCTTTCCGTGGGTTGACCTTCGAGAAAGCTGCTCTGACATCTGCAATGGTGACTCCAGATACAGTTTCATCCAGGGCTTCCAGAGTGGAGGGCATGCTCTCGCTGGCCTCTTGCCCAAAACTGGCATAGAATGCATTGAGCTCATCAGGGAGGTGTGCATTGGTGCCAGCGATTTTACATGCCTTCATCTTGTAGCCTGTTATGTCTTGCAGACCTTGTCGGGAGTCTGTGTGGCTAACCTGGGACTCTAGCTTGGTCCGGTGCTCTCTTTTGGCATCTTTGATGGATCTCCTTAGACCATATCTGGCTTTCTTGTATAGGTCAGTGAAGCCTGACTTGAACACCTCAAACCTGGACTTCAGCAAGCAGTGGATATCCCTGTTCATCCACGGTTTCCGGTTGGGGAACACACGGATTTGCTTCTTTGGCGCACAGTCTTCTGTACACTTACTAATGAAGTCAGTTACTGTAGTGGCGAACTCGTTCAGGCTGGTCGCAGAGTTTTTATATACTGACCAGTCCACTGACTCCAAGCAGTCCCGTAGGAGATCATCTGATTTCTCAGACCAACATTGCACGACTTTCTTTGACAGATTCTCAACTTATTTTTGCTTGTAAGCCGGGAGCGGGAGCACAGCCTTGTGGTCTGATTTACCAAAGTGTGGGCGGGTGATAGAGCAGTAGGTATTTTTGATATTTGTGAGACCACCCCCTTCACTCTTCCGAACTCCTGTGAATATAATTCTAACAGACGCAACCTCTCCTCATACGTCAGTCCTGCCATCCCTGGAGTCAGTCTGGAAAACCTTCGCTGCACTCCCTCGAGAGCAAGAACATCCTTCCTCAGGTAAGGACACCAAAACTGCACACAATACTCCAGGTGTGGCCTCACCAAGGCCCTGTATAATTGCAGCAACACATTATTCCTCCTGTACTCAAATCCTCTCGCTATGAAGGCCAACATACCACTTGCCTTCTTTACCGCCTGCTGCACCTGCATGCTTACCTTCAGCAACTGGTGTATGAGGACAGCCAGATCTCATTGCACATTCCTCTCTCCTAACTTATAGCCACTCAGATAATTATCTGCCTTCCTGTTTTTGCCACCATAGTGGATAATCTCACATTTATCCGCATTATACTGCACATGCATTGCATTTTCCCAGTCACTCAGCCTGTCCAAATCACACTGTAGCATCTCTGTATCCTCCTCACAGCTCATCCTTCCACCCAGCTTTGTGTCATCTGCAAATTTGGAGATATTGCATTTAGTTCCCTCATCTAAATCATTAATATATATAGTGAACAGCTGGAGTACTGGCACTGATCCCTGAGGTACCCCACTAGTCGCTACCTGCCATTTGGAAAAAGACTTGTTTATTCCGACCCTTTCTTTCCTGTCTGCCATCCAGTTTTCCATCCCAATACACTACCCCAATCCCATGCACTTTAATTTTGCAGGTTAATCTCTTACGCGAGACTTTGTTGCAAGCCTTTTCATGTGTTCTCATAAACGACCTGTACAGTTGTAGCAAAACCTTCCTACTTTTCCACTCTCCTTGCAACAAGGGCCTAAATTCCATTTGCCCATATAATTATGTGTATCTGTGTGCTAATGTTTTGTAATTCATGTACAAGGATACTTGTGGATCTGTGCTGTGCCGCAACAAGCTGCAGTCTCTCTCCATTTCAACAATACTCTGCTTTTCCATTCTTGCCACCAAAGTGGACAACCTCATATTTTGCCAGAATATACACCATCTGCCAAATAACTTTTGCCCATTCACTTAACCTATTTACATCCCTTTGTGTCCTCCTCATACCTTGCTTTCCTATCCATCTTTGTATAATCGACGAACTTGGCAACAATACACTCGGTGTCTTCATCCAAGTCATTAATATAGATTATAAACAGATGAGGCCCCAGCACTGAACCCTGTGGCACATCACCAGTTGCAACTGCCAACCTGAAAATGATCAGGGAGTTGGGTAGTAGGCTAAAAAGCAGGGCCTCTAGGGTAGCGATCTCTGGACTACTCCCAGTGCCACGTGCTAGTGAGGCTAGGAACAGGGAGACTGCACAGCTGAATGCATGTCTAAAGGACTGGTGCAGGAGGGAGGGTTTCGAATTCGTAGATCACTGGGAGGTCTTTAAGAGAGGATGGCACCTCTACAAGAAGGACGGGTTGCACCTAAACTGGAGGGGCACGAATATCCTAGCTGGGAGTTTTGCTAGTGTGGTTCGGGTGGGTTTAAACTAATGCGGCACGGGGGTGGGGATCAGAACAATAGGTCAATAAGCATAGAGGCTGGGGACGAGGTTGGGGCCAAGACAAGGCTATCTAAGAGGAAGAGCATTCTGGGGGAGGATGACCTCAGTGGGCCGGGAGGTCTGGAGTGCATCTGCTTCAATGCAAGGAGCGTCACGGGCAAGACAGACGAGTTTAGAGCCTTAATGCTTGCGCGGAACTTGGATGTGGCTGCAGTGATGGAGACTTGGTTAAAAGGAGAGGACTGGCAGCTGAATATTCCGGGGTACAAGTGTTTTAGGTGAGACAGAGGAGGGGTGAGGAGAGGTGGGGAGTAGCAATGCTGGTTAGGGAGCATATTACAGCGGTACAGAGGGTGGACAATTTGGAAGGGTCAGGTAACGAGTCACTGTGGGTGGAGCTCAGAAACAGGAAGGGCGCAGTCACTATGCTGGGGGTATACTACAGGCCTCCCAACAGCCCACGGGAAGTTGAGGAACGGATATGTAAGAAGATTCTGGACAGGTGCAGAAAAAATAGGGTTGTTGTAGTGGGAGACTTTAATTTCCCTCACATAGACTGGAAATCGCTTAGGGCTGGGGGCCTGGACGGGGAAGAATTTATAAAATGCGTACAGGAAGGCTCTTTGGAACAATATGTTGACAGTCCAACTAGAGAGGGGGCTATACTGGACCTAGTACTGGGGAATGAGCCCGGTCAGGTCATCAAAGTTGCAGTAGGGGAACATGTGGCAAATAGTGACCACAATTCTGTAAACTTTAGGATAGTAATGGAAAAAGATGAGTGTTGTCTTATGGGTAAGGAGCTGAATTGGGGGAAGGCTAACTACAGCCTGATTAGGCAGGATTTGATGGCTGTTGATTGGGAGAGGCTGTTCGAGGGTAAATCCACATCTGGCATGTGGGAGTCTTTTAAGGAGCAGTTGATAGGACTGCAGGACAGGCATGTGCCTGTAAAGAGGAAGGATAGGAAAGGTAGGATTCGGGAGCCGTGGATAACCAGTGAAATTATGGGTCTAATCAAAAAGAAAAAAGAGGCATACATGAGGTCCAGGCAGCTAAAAACAGATGGAGCACTGGAGGAATACAGAGAAAGTAGAAAAGAACTCAAACAGGAACTTAGAAGGGCAAAAAGGGGTCACGAAATGTCCTTGGCAGACAGGATTAAGGAGAATCCTAAGGCATTTTATACATACGTTAGAAACAAGAGGGTTGTTAGGGAAAGAACCGGACCTCTCAGGGACAAAGGAGGGGAATTATGCTTAGAACCAAAGGAAGTAGGAGCGATCCTAAACGAATACTTTGCATCAGTATACACAAAGGAGAGGGGCATGTTGACTGGTAGCGTCTCAGAGAGATGTGTTGACCCGTTAGAAAAAATCTCAATTACAAGGGAGGAAGTGTTAGGTTTTTTAGGAAACATTAAGACAGACAAATCCCCAGGGCCGGATGGCATCTATCCTAGACTCCTCAGGGAGGCGAGAGATGCAATTGCTGGGCCTCTAACAGAAATCTTTGTCTCTTCACTGGACACAGGTGATGTCCCGGAGGATTCGAGGATAGCAAATGTGGTCCCGTTATTTAAGAAGGGTGGCAAGGAAAACCCGGGTAATTATAGGCCGGTGAGCTTGACGTCCGTGGTAGGGAAGTTGTTGGAGAAGATTCTTAGAGAAAGGATATATGCGCATTTTAGAACTGAATAATCTCATTAGCGATAGACAGCATGGTTTTGTAGGAGGGAGGTCATGCCTCACAAATTTGGTTGAGGTTTTTGAGGAGGTGACAAAAACGATTGACGAAGGAAGGGCCGTGGATGTCGTCTATATGGATTTTAGTAAAGCGTTTGACAAGGTCCCTCATGGCAGGCTGGTGCAAAAGGTTGAATCTCACAGGATAAAAGGTGAGCTAGCTAGGTGGGTGGAGAACTGGCTTAGCCATAGAAGACAGAGGGTAGCAGTGGAGGGGTCTTTTTCCGGTTGGAGACCTGTGACTAGTGACCTGTGACCCGCAGGGCTCTGTACTGGGACCTCTGCTGTTTGTGATATATATAAATGATTTGGAGGAAGATGTAGCTGGTGTGATCAGTAAGTTTGCAGATGACACAAAGATTGCTGGAGTTGCGGATAGTGATGAACATTGTCAGAGAATACAGCAGGATATAGATAGGCTGGAACATTGGGCGGAGAAATGGCAGATGAAATTTAATCCCGATAAATGCAAAGTGATGCATTTCGGTAGATCTAATGTAAGGGGGAGCTATACAATAAATGGCAGAACCATCAGGAGTATAGATACACAGAGGGACCTGGGTGTACAAGTCTACAGATCCTTAAAGGTGGCAGCACAGATGGAGAGGGTGGTAAAGAAGGCATATGGCATGCTTGCCTTTATTGGACGGGGCAAGAATATAAAAGTTGGCATATGATGTTGCAGCTGTATAGAACGTTGGTTAGGCCACATTTGGAATACTGCGGCCAGTTCTGGTCGCCACACTACCAGAAGGACGTGGAGGCTTTGGAGAGAGTACAGAGAAGGTTTACCAGGATGTTGCCTGGTATGGAGGGTCTTAGCTATGAAGAGAGATTGAGTAAACTGGGGTTGTTCTCCCTGGAAAGACGGAGGATGAGGGGCGACATAATAGAGGTGTACAAAATTATGAAGGGCATAGATAGAGTGAACAGTGGGAAGCTTTTTCCCAGGTCGGAGGTGACGAACATAAGGGGTCACGGATTCAAGGTGAGGGGGGCAGGGTTCAACACAGATGTCAGGGGGACGTATTTTACACAGAGGGTGGTGGGGGCCTGGAATGCACTGCCAAGCAAGGCGATTGAGGCGGACATGCTGGGATCGTTTAAGACTTATCTTGATAACCACATGAACAGACTGGGAATAGAGGGATACAAAAGAATGGTCGAGTGGGCACATGAGCGGCGCAGGCTTGGTGGGCTGAAGGGCCTGTTCCTGTGCTGCATTGTTCTTTGTTCTTTGAGCCACTTGTCCCGACCCTCCGTTTGCTGTTCCTTAGCCAATCTTTTAGTCATGTTAATATATCATGCCCAACAACATAGGCTCTTGTCTTGCGCAGTAACCATTTATGTGGCGCCATGTTGAATGTCTTTTGGAAATCCAAACATTACATCTACTGGTTCCCCTTTATCCACCCTGCTTGTTACATCCTCAACAAACTCTAATAGATTTGCCAAATATGACTTCCCTTTCACAAAACCATGTGGCCTCCATCTGATTATATCATGGTTTTCTAAGTGTTCTGCTATCACACAGCCTTAAGAACTGGTTCTATCTATTACCCAAATAGATGTTAAAGTGGCCTCTAATTTCCTGCTTGCTGTCTCCCTCCTTTCTTGAACAGAGGTGTTACCTTGTGGATTTCCATCCACTGGGACCTTTCCAGAGTCGAGGGAATTTTGGAAGATTAGAACTATCCACTATTGATGCAGCCACTTCTTTTCAGATTGTAGGATGCAGGTCATCAGGTCAGGACACTTACAGTCATAGAGGTTTACAGCATGGAAACAGGCCCTTCAGCCCAACTTGTCCATGCCTCCTTTTTTTTTAAACAACTAAGCTAGTCCCAATTGTCCACATTTGGCCCGTATCCCTCTCTACCCATCGTACCCATGTAACTGTCTAAATGCTTTTTAAAAGACAAAATTGTACTCGCTTCTACTACTACCTCTGGCAGCTTGTTGCAGACACCTCCCACTCTCTGTGTGAAACAATTGCCCCTCTGGACTCTTTTGTATCTCTCCCCTTAAACCTATGCCCTCTAGTTTTAGACTCCCCTACCTTTGGGAAAAGATATTGACTATCTAGCTGATCTATACCCCTCATTATTTTATAGACCTCTATTGGCCCTCAGCCTCCTACACTCCAGGGAAAAAAGTCCTAGTCTATCCAGCCTCTCCTTATAACTCAAACCATCAAGTCCTGCTAGCATCCTAGTAAATCTTTTCTGCACTCTTTCTAGTTTAATAGTATCCTTTCTATAATAGGGTGACCAGGGTCTTCAGCCCCATTAGTTTTGCGAGTTCTTTCTCTTTAGTGATTGTGATTGTTTCAAGTGGGGCGATACGGTGGCACAGTGGTTAGTGCCCCACAGCGCCAGAGAATTTGCACGTTCTCCCCGTGTATGCGTGGCTTTCCTCCAGGTGCTCTGGTTTCCTCCCACAGTCCAAAGATGTGTAGGTTAGGTGGATTGGTCATGCTAATTGCCCCGTAGTGTCCAAAGATGTGCGGGTTAGATTGATTGGCCATGCTAAATTGCTCCTCAGTGAACAAAGATGTATAAGTTAGATGGAATTTCCACAGTAAATGTGTGGGGTTATGGGGATAGGGCCTGGGTAAAATTCTCTGTCAGAGAGTTGGTGCAGGCTCGATGGGCTGAATGGCCTCCTTCTGCACTGTACGGATTCTCTGATTCTAAGTTCTTCCCTCCCATTTGCCTCTTGATTTTCCAGTATTCTTGGGATGTTTTTTGGTGACTTCTGCAGTGAAGACAGATAGAAAACACTTGTGCAAAGTCTCTGTCATTTCTTTATTCCCATTATTAATTCCCAGTCTAATCCTCTAAGGGAGCAAGGCTCAGTTTAACTGCTATTTTTCATTTTATATCCTTGCGGAGGCTTTTACTGTCCGTTTTTATATTTCATGCCAGCTTTCTCTCACACTCTAATTTCTCGCCCTTTGTTTTTTTTTGGTTATTCTTTGCTGCTTTTTATAATTTTCCCATTCAGCATCCTACACTATTTCTTCCAGTTTGGTGCCACTCTGATCTTCCTTAGTTACAGTAAAAGGTCTCACAACACCAGGTTAAAGTCCAACAGATTGATTTGATTTCACAAGCTTTCGGAGCCCTGCTCCTTCATCAGGTTTGGTTGATTGATTTATTATTGTCACATGTATTAACATAGAGTGAAAATTATTGTTTCTTGCGTGCTATACGGACAAAGCATACCGTTCATAGAGAAGGAAAGGAGAGAGTGCAGAATGTAGTGTTATAGTCACAGCTAGGCTGTAGAGAAAGATCAACTTAATGGGAGGTAAGTCCATTCAAACGTCTGACGGCAGCAGGGAAGAAGCTGTTTTTGAGTTGGTTGGTACGTGACCTCAAACTTTTGTACCTTTTACCCGACGGAAGAAGGTGGAAGAGAGAGTGTCCACGGTGCGTGGGTCCTTAATTATGCTGGCCGTTTTGCCGAGGCAGCGGGATGTGTAGACAGAGTCAATGGATGGGAGGTTGGTTTGCGTGATGGATTGGGCTACATTCACGACCTTTTGTAGTTTCTTCGGTCTTGGGCAGAGCAGGAGCCGTAACAAGCTGTGATACATCCAGAAAGAATGCTTTCTATGGTGCATTTATAAAGGTTGGTGAGAGTCGTAGCTAACTTGCCAAATTTTCTTAGTCTTCTGAGAAGAGTGAGTGAGAGAGGTGAGTGGAGAGGTGGAAAGCAGACCAGATCCTGAAAGGACAACAAATCACAAACCCACTCAAGTCGACAAACCACCTCTCGTGATTCACCTGATGAAGGAGCAGTGCTCCGAAAGTTCGTGATACCAAATAGACCTGTTGGACTTTAACCTGGTGTTGTGAGACTTCTTACTGTGCCCCACCCCAGTCCAACGCTGGCATCTCCAAATCTTCCTTAGTTAGCCACAGATTCTGCTCATGGAGCCTTTCTTTCTCAATGTAATACGTCTTTGTTGAGAGTTATGACAGTGAGAGTTGGAAGAGTGTTGGGGTGGAGTTGAAGCCATCCCAGAGAGGAGTTAGGGATTTGGCAGGTGGAGGGAGAGGTGGGAGCCCAGTGTGATGCTGCTTCGGAGTGGAAGGATCCAGTTTTTTTGCAATTGGCCATTTATAGGGTGCACACGTCTCGCAAGATAAGCAGGAGCTGGAGGTGGCCATTCAGTCCACCAAGCCAGTCCCAACATTCAAACAGATCACTACCTCAACTCCAACTTCTCACATTAACTGTAGCAACCATAGAAACGTTACAGCACAGAAGGAGGCTATTTGGCCCATCTTGTCCATGCCAGCCCAAGGACACCCAGGTGTCCTTTCTAATCCCATCTTCCTGCACCCGACCCATAGCTCTGTTGTTTACAGATCCAGGTACCTCCACCGCCAAGTGGGGCAGCAAACCCCTGATGCCCCTAGTGTCCGAAAATCTCTGTCTTGAATATACTCAAAGACTGAATATCTATGCGCTCTGGGACAGGGAGTGCCAAGGATTCATGACCCTGAGTGAAGAAGTTACTCCTTACCTTAGTCCTAAATGGCTGACCCCTTATTCAGAGACTGTGACCCCCCCTCGTTCTAGACTCTCCAGCCAGGGGAAAGGATCCTCACGGCATCGACACTGCCAAGCTCTCAATGACTGAGGTTCAATGAGGTCACCTCTTATTTTTCCAAACCCTGGAGGTATACAGTTTACACCAGCTGGATGCCAGGGCTCCATCACCGAACCATGAACCAATTTAACGATAGGTTTAAGTTTGAGCGTAGGATTTAGGTGGACACTTCAGTGCTGCAATTTTAAGAACATATCTTTCAGTTCAGATACTAAACCTAGACTCTGAGTGCCTCTTCCATTGCTGTGAGTGATCCTATTGATGCTACAGCACTTCTTGAAGAGAGAACGATTCCCTGGCCAACTATCTTTCTCCCCAACATCAACAAAAGCAGATGAAGTGGTCAATCAATTAATTATCATTTATTTCTAAGTACAGCATTCATTAGAACAATGAGTGTAACAACGGAATGGATTAACACTAACTGGACTAACCAATTACAAGATTAATACGAATTGGAGTGAACCTATTACAGGATTAACACTAACTGGACTAAACCAATAACAAGATTAACATGAACTGGACTAAATCAATCACAAGATCAATATTAACTGGACTAAACCAATCACAAGATTAACACTAACTGGACTAAACTAATTGCACATCAAGAGGGCCGGCACGGTGGCACAGTGGGTTAGCACTGCTCCCTCACAGCACCAGGGACCCGGTTCAATTCCCGGCTTGGGTCACTGTCTGTGCGGAGTCTGCACCTTCTCCCCGTGTCTGCGTGGGTTTCCTCCGGGTGCTCCGGTTTCCTCCCACAGTCCAAAGATGTGCGGGTTAGGTTGATTGGTCATGCTAAATTGACCCTAGTGTCAGGGGGATTAGTGGGGTAAATATGTGGGGTTACGGGAATAGGGTCTGGGTGGGATTGTGGTTGGTGCAGACTCGATGGGCACTGTAGTGATGCTATGATTCTATGATTAACCAGATTGGGCAACTGTGAGGCTGACATTAATCTGGACTAATACTGATTGGATTGTGACCTATAGGACTAACACTTAACTGTGAGACCAGCACTCATGTAGCCACCATGAACTGGGTCAGTAGTGGGAGACTAACATTAAACTGGTTAGTACAGCCTGGAACTGCGCTAATGGACTAGCGTACAAGCCTTGCAACATCTTGTGTGTGTGTGTGTACTCACGGAGCAAGAAACTAAAATCCTAAACACGTCTGAATATAGCAGCCGGGCACATTAACTTCTCCCTTTGACGGAATCAGTGCATTTAAAAAAACTTTCCTGACAATAAAATATTAACACTGAAGGGAGTCATTAAAACACAAATAAAATGATGAAGAGCTGATGTTCTCTTTTCCCCAATTAACTCTCAACAAATGGCTTCACAGAGGCAAAACTAATTTGCTTTGAAATATAAAAACGTCCTTTTGTTCTGATTTGTACAATGTACCAAAATAAAACAGTGCAGAGTCACCAAGCGAGGCTGGTTTGGGGGGGGGGGGGTCCATCCTTTTCCTAGTCACCTCTGAGCATGCTCCATGACCTTTACTCTCACCTCACTGGTTCAGGAAAGTTCAGCCATCCATGGGTCATATTGGCAGGCGGGACTGAGAGGGGTTTCCGCTAAGTTTAGCGTGATGGGTTATTAGTTGCAAAGGTTTGGGGGCAACTTGAGTAAATTACCTCGGTGTGGACAGACCAGTAAGATGGATTACAGCACCATCAGAGGCTTTACTTACTCCTGGCTGATCTCCCGTGGCATTGCTCACAGTGATTGGGCTTTTCTGAAAGACAGAAGTACTGCACCAAATTCTTGCATAATATATGCATGATTTGGTGCATGATTCGGGGAGGCGATGTCCCAGTGGTATTATCGCTAAACTATTAATCCAGAAGCTCAGCTAATATTCTGGGAAGCCGGGTTCGAATCCCGCCACAGCAGATGGTGGAATTTGAATTCAATAAAAAATATCTTGAATTAAAATTCTACTGACAACCATAAAACCATTGTCGATTGTTGGAAAAACCTATTTGATTTGATTTAATTTATTATTGTCACATGTATTGGTGTACAGTGGAAATAGTGTTTCTTGCTCGCTATACAGACAAAGCATACCGTTCATAGAGAAGGAAAGGAGAGAGTGCAGAATGTCGTGTTCCAGTCATAGCTAGGGTGTAGAGAAAGATCAACTTAATGCGAGGTAGGTCCATTCAAAAGTCTGATGGCTGCAGGAAAGGAGCTGTTCTTGAGTCGGTAGGAACGTGACCTCAGATTTTTGTATCTTTTTCCCGACGGAAGAAGGTGGAAGAGAGAATGTCTGGGGTGCGTGGGATCCTTAATTATGCTGGCTGCTTTTCTGAGGCAGCGGGAAGTGTAGACAGAGTCAATGGATGGGAGGCTAGTTTGTGTGATGGATTGGGCTACGTTCACGACCTTTTGTGGTTTCTTGAATTTTGGGCAGAGCAGGAGCCATACCAAGCTGTGACACAACCAGAAAGAATGCTTTCTATGGTGCATCTGTAAAAGTTGGTGAGAGTCATAGCTGACATGCTAAATTTCCTTAGTCTTCTGGTTCACTAACATCCTTTAGGGAAGGAAATCTGCCATCCTTATCTGGTCTGGCCCACATGTGACTCCAGAGCTGCAGCAATGTACCCTCGGGCAACTAGGGATGGGCAATAAATGCTGGCCAGCCAGCGATGCCCATGTCAATTCTGCTGCTAAGGTGCATCGGTGTCCCTTTAAGGCCACAACATTTAACTGTCAAGTAGATAGTGGTGTCGTGGTAATGTTACTGGACTATTAACCCAGAAGCCTCCAGAGACATGAGTTCAGAACACACCATGGCATCTGGGGGGGGGGGGGGGGGAGAATTTAAATCCCATTCATTAATAAATCCAAAATAAAAAGTTAGTCTCAGTAATGATGAGCATGAAACTGTAAAGTAGAAACTATTTGGTTCACAAATACCTGTTAGGGAGGAAATCTGCCACCCTTACCTGGTCCAGCCTAAACGTCACACCGCCACAGCAATGCTGAAACAGCCCAAAAAAGTCACTCAGCTGCAGTAAACTGCACAGAAAAGTCATGAGTACATCTACACCACACAGCCTGCACCACATGATTCACGGCGGCAGCTCACCGCCACCTTCTCAAGGACAATTAGGGATGGACATCCAGGTCAGAGTTCAATCGCTGCACTGTCAGGAACTTTTCTAAGTAGGTTACTCAGGTCAAGGAGCAGCTTTCTTTGAAGGTTGCTCTGAAGCTATGATGAAGTGTGATGTCTGGAGTGTGATGGATGTGTTATACACACTTTCCTTTGCATATACAGCAGAAGATCTTTAATGTTGGAAAATATGCAGTTTTATCAGACACGTTGCTGAATGAAGCGTGACAGGTAACGTGAAGAGACGGCAGAATCTTCAGGAAGCTTGTATGCGTATTCCTACATTGCAACAGTGATTACACTTCAGAAGTACCTCATAGGCTGTGAAGTGCAAAGAGAATCCTGAGGATGTAAATACAAGTCTCTCTTTTTTATCGTTGCTGGGTGAAAATCTTAAAATTCAGTACTCAACATCCTGGGAGTTACCATTGACCAGAAACTCAACTGGACTCACTGCATTAACACAGTGGCTACTAGAGGCGAGGGGGTTTTAGTTCAGACGAGCAGCATGGTCGGTGCAGGCTTGGAGGGCTGAAGGGCCTGTTCCTGTGCTGTAATTCTCTTTGTTCTTTGAATACTGCGGCAAGTAACTCACTTCCTGACTCCTCAAAGCCTGTCCTCCATCTCCAAGGCACAAGTCAGGAGTGTGATGGAATCCTCCCCACTTGCCTGGTTGAGTGCAGCTCCAATAACAAGCTCGACACCATCCAGGACAAAGCAGCCCACTTGATTGGCACCACATCCACAAACATCCACTCCCTCCACCACCGACGCTCAGTAGCAGCAGTGTGTACCATCTACAAGATGCACTGCAGCAACTCACCAAAGATCCTTAGACAGCACCTTCCAAACCCTCGACCACTTCCACCTAGAAGAACAAGGGCAGCAGATACATGGGAACACCATCACCTGGAGGTTCCTCTTGAAGCCACTCACCATCCTGACTTGGAAATATATCGGCCGTTCCTTCGCAGTCGCTGGGTCAAAATCCTGGAATTCCCTCCCTAACGGCATTGTGGGTCAACCCACAGCACATGGACTGCAGCGATTCAAGAAAGCAGCTCACCACTACCTTCTCAAGGGCAACTAGGGATGGGCAATGAATGCTGGCCAGCCAGCGACGCCCGTGTCCCACAAATAAATAAAAACAAATGAATGCTATCACCACATGGGCTACAGCTTCCCATCTTTTTAGGAAAACTAGGAAGGGACATTGTTGTGAGGGTCACAGGGAGGGACGGCATTAGATATCTCCATGGCCACGTGGAGTATGAGCTCCTCTATTGGGCGGGTGGGGGCTTGCCCAATAGGGAAGGAGCAGCGGGGAGGGAGAGGGTTTAAACCCAGCTGGCTCCACTCAGGCCGGCAGTTGAAGGATTCCGTGGCTGACCTGTACACTGTAGCACATTATGCACATTGTAAATGAAGGGTGATGGGGAGGGAAGACTGGCCTCGATGAGATTATTACAGACATTAATAAGGCTTTAACTGTTCGAATAAAAGCAAAATACTGCAGAAGCTGGAAACCTGAAACAGGTGGCACAGTGGTTCGCACTGCTGCCTCACAATGCCAGGGGCCCCGGTTCAATTCCTGGCTTGGGTCACTGTCTGTGTGGAGTTTGCACGTTCTCCCTGTGTCTGCGTGGGCTTCCTCCGGGTGCTCCGGTTTCCTCCCACAGTCCGAAAGATGTGCTGGTTAGGTGCACTGGCCGTGCTAAATTCTCCCTCAGTGTACCAAACAGAGAGTGGCGACTGTGGATTTTCACAGTAACTTCATTGCAGTGTTAATGTAAGCCTACTTGTGACACTAATAAATAAACTTTACTTTACTTTTTACTTTATTCTCACCAGAATAATTAAATTTAGTTTACTTAAAAAAAAACCTCTAGATTCCGTTGCAACTTTTCCCAAGTAACTCCTGAACTTGCGTTGTTTACCTCTTGGTTCCCTCTCTTTGGTTTCTCTGCTTTATTGCCGAAACCCACCCTCTCCCACCGGCTTTCTTTACGTCTTTTCTGTCTCTGAGATTATTTACTTTGACCCAGTTTTCTCACATTATTGTATTTGGAGAGTTAGGGCACGCTCAGATGGTGTGACCCAGATAGCGCTGGAAGTCAGAATTCAAACTTGTATCTGGCTTCATTTGGGCGGCACGGTAGCACAGTGGTTAGCACTGCTGCTTCACAGCTCCAGGGACCTGGCTTTGATTCCCGGCTTGGGTCACTGTCTGTGTGGAGTTTGCACATTCTCCCTGTGTCTGCGTGGGTTTCCTCCGGGTGCTCCGGTTTCCTCCCACAAGTCCAAAGATGTGCGGGTTAGGTTGATTGGCCATGCTAAGATTGCCCCTTAGTGTCCTGAGATTCGTAGGTTAGAGGGATTAGCGGGTAAATACATAGGGATATGGGGGTAGGGCCTGGGTGGGATTGTGGTCAGTGCAGACTCGATGGGCCAAATGGCCTCTTTCTGCACTGTAGGGTTTCTATGATTTTATGATATGCTGGTGCATCAGGGTTCAGTTCTCACAGCGTCTCACTGTGGTGCTTGGACCCTTCCCCGATTCATGGCGAGGAACAGTTGCAAACCGTGGGGTAATTTTGGACTCAGCAGATTAAGATGAGGCAGCTGGAGGTGAATACAAACCACGATGCACTGCAAGATCAGCAAACCTGCATTTATATAGCCCCTTTAACGTGGTAAAACATCCCAAGGGGCTTCACTGGAGCGGAATCAGAGAAAAACTGACCATCTGCCAAAGATGGGAGATTCCGGGATCCAGACCAAAGGCTTGCTCAAAGAGGTAGGCTTTAAGGAGTGTCTTAACGGTGGAGGGAGAGATGGGGAAGTTTAGGATCAGAATTCTAGAATCTAGGACATGGTTGCTAAAGGCGTGCTAATTTCTTCATCCCAATTGTGAGGCGCAGGAATTTGGGAATGTTTTAAGTGGCCAGAGTTGGAGGGACATAGAGATCTCAGGGGGTGGAAAAACTAGGGGAAGTTTCAAAGATAGGGAGGAGGTGAGGCCAGGGAAAGTGTTGAACACAAGCAAATGGACAGAATGGTACTGAGGAGGCAGTCTGAGCTGACTACAACACCACCTTGCATTTATATAGCACCTTCAGCATGGTAGAATGTTGCAAGGCACTTCACAGGTGTGTAGTCAGACAGAAACTAACACCAAGCCAAAGGAGGAGATATTAGGAGAAGGGACGAGGAGCTTGGTCAAAGAGGTAGATTTTAAGGAGTATCTTTAATAGGGAAAGGTGGAGAGGTTGATCGTGTTCAGCAGTGAGGTTGTGACAAATATATCTCGGGATCGCCCACTAATAACAGGCACACTTGGGCGTGGGTGGTGAACAAACAAGGCTGGCACCATTGACCAGAAACTGGACTGAACCAGCCGTATAAATACTGTGGCTACACGAGCAGGTCAAAGGGGTGGAATTCTGCATTGAGTAACTCACCCCTTGACTCCCCAAAGCCTGTCCACCATCTACAAGGCACAAGTAGGAAGTGTAATGGAATACTTTCCACTTGCCTGGATGGGTGCAGCTCCAACAACACTCAAGAAGCTCAACACCATCCAGGGCAAAGCAGCCCCGCTTGATTGGCACCCCATCCACCATATTCAATGCACACTCCCTCCACCACTGACACACAGGGCGGGATTTTCCGGCCACGCTCACCCCAAGACTGGAAAATCCCACCCGAGGTGAATGGACATTTGCATTGCCCTGTCCCGCCCGATTCCCATGGCGGGCGGGCTGGGAAAATTCTGCTTGCAGTGACAGCAATGTCAACCAACCACAAGGTACACTGCAGCAACTCACTGAGGCTCCTTTAGGCGGCTAACCACGGCAGCACAGTGGTTAGCACTGCTGCCTCACAGCACCAGGGACCTGGGTTCGATTCCCGGCTTGGGTCATTTCTGTGTGGAGTTTGTACATTCTCCCTGTGTCTGCGTGGGTTTCCTCCGGGTGCTCCAGTTTCCTCCCACAGCCCGAAAGACGCGCTAGTTAGGTGCATTGACCCAAACAGGCATCGGAGTGTGGCGACCAGGGAAATTTCACAGTAACTTCATTGCAGTGTTAATGTAAGCGTTACTTGTCACTAATAAATAAACTTTAAAAAAAAACTTTTAAGACAGCACCTTCCAAACCCGGGACCTCTATCTACCCCCTAGGACCAGAGCGGCCGGTGCATGTGTCCTCATAATCAAATAAAAAGACCGTCAGAATGGAGGACAGGGAAACCTGGGAAAGCTGCACAGTGAATTGGATATACAAGGAGCAGATGCAATGGGGAGTGGAGGGCATTGTGGAAAGGCACAGTAACCAGTCTGTGCTCAGGACACTAGACTGTCCCATCATTCTGACTGCGGAACACAATATTGCCAAACAAGGAGAGAAACAATTTATCCAGGGTAGAATTAGTCTGGGGTGAACCAGAACTACACATCCAACAAAACAAGGGGGCTGAGCCACTTTAATTACCACCGAGAAATAAATTGCAATCAATTCCACGCACACTGTGGTAAACAGGGAAATGAATCATCTGTGCAGCAGGTTTCATTAAGAGTGTGCAGTGATTGATTGGGGGATTGGTGTACAGTCTATTTACTGCGAAGCTTCTCACCACCCCCCCAACCAGCAATCCCCCCCACTACTTCCCCGAGCATTGCTGCATCTCCCTCCCCGTTGCAAGTGAGTGAGCTTCCTTTCATTATAGTTGCAGAATAGCTCAAAAGTCACATATCGTCATGAGGTGGGCCTAGGTTCAGTGCACAGAGCTCCAGCCTCGGAGTTGGAAGGTTGTGAACAAAGAACGAAGAGAATTATAGCACAGGAACAGGCCCTTCGGCCCTCCAAGCCCGCACCGACCATGCTGCCCATCTGAACTAAAACCCCCTAACCTTCTGGGCATCATATCCCTCTATTCATGTTTCTATTCATGTATTTGTCAAGACGCTCCTTAAAAATCACTGTCGTACCCGCTTCCACTATCTCCCCCGGCAGTGGTTTTATGTTAAACTCCAGAGCAATGAAATCTAGGCTGGTACCCGCAGTGTCAGTACCTGGGGAGGGCTGCACTGCTGGGGGTGCTGTCTCTGATGGGGTGTTAAACTGAGGCCCCATCTTCCCACTTTCTAGCACTATTTTAAAGAGTAGGGGAGTGTTCTGCCTCGTGTCCTGGTCACTATTGATCCCGCAATCAGCAGCATTATACAGGTGTTATCACACTGCTGTTTATGGGAGCTTGCCATGTACAAACTGGCTGCCATGCATCCTACATTAAAATAGAGTCTACACTTTAAAAAAAGTACTTCATAAGGCAATTCAGGTTGTTTTGAGGTTGTGAAAGGCACTATGTAAATACAAGATCTTTAGTATTGCTGAAAAAAGAGACATGCTGTCAAAGCTTTTCATCCTGCACTCATCAGGACAGATGCAAGGCTACCAAATTTCAAAGGGAGCAACAATTTACACTGCATGAGAAGAGGGTGCTGGTTGATTGGTACGCCAACTCTGATTGGTTGAGGCATTGCCATGGAGAAGGCATCAGGGAACTATTTAACCCATTCTTTTGCTTAATTCAAAAGAAGCACGATGCCTGGATATGTTCCTCTTGCCTTAAGAGGTCAGATCCTTGAGTTTGAATATATGTAGCGTAAGTGAGCCAGACTGTGAGCCCAACTGATAATCTTAAATTGTGTTTCAGTGTAATTATTAGCACACTCAGGACTGTTCAGCAAGTGCTGTCCAATTGCAGAATCACATCTAACATTAGACTCTGGGTCTGTACTCGTTGGAGTTTAGAAGGATGAGGGGGGGATCTTATTGAAACTTACAGGATACTGCGAGGCCTGGATAGAGTGGACATGGAAAGGATGTTTCCACTGGTAGGAAAAACTAGAACCAGAGGGCACAACCTCAGGCTAAAGGGACGATCCTCCAAAACAGAGATGAGGAGGAATTTCTTCAGCCAGAGAGTGGTGAATCTGTGGAACTCTTTGCCGCAGAAGGCTGTGGAGGCCAGGTCATTGAGTGTCTTTAAGACAGAGATAGATAGGTTCTTGATTAATAAGGGGATCAGGGGTTATGGGGAAAAGGCAGGAAAATGGGGATGAGAAAAAAATCAGCCATGACTGAATGGCGGAGCAGACTCGATGGGCCGAGTGGCCTAATTCTGTTTCTATGTCTTATGATGTTCTGACTGTTGTATACTTGGGCTGGTTGAGTATGGTCAGCACTCTGTCTATTGCTAACAGTCAAAGAGACTTGCTGTATAAACCGTTGCTCCATTGGAAATTTGGTATTCTTGCGTTTGTCCTGATGAGTGCAAGATAAAAAGCTTTGACAGAATGTTTCTTTTTTCAGTGACACTGGGGTTCTATCCTACCAAACAATTACAAGACCTTTCCTTTCACTGGGACGGCACGGTGGCACAGTGGTTAGCACTGCTGCCTCACAGCACCAGTGACCTGGGTTTGATTCCCGGCTTGGGGGTCACTGTCTGTGCGGAGTCTGCACGTTCTCCCCGTGGTCTGTGTGGGTTTCCTCCGGGTGCTCCGGTTTCCTCCCACAGTCCGAAAGGCGTGCTGGTTAGGTGCATTGGCCAAATTCTCCCTCAGTGTACCCGAACAGGCGCTGGAGTGTGGCGGCTCAGGGATTTTCACAGTAACTTCATTGCAGTGTGAATGTAAACCTACTTGTCACTAATAAATAAACTTTAACTTTACTTTATATTATCCAACTAGAGTCATAAAGGGCCGACTGCTCAAAAGAACGTAGCACTTCACAAGTCACATTTCTATGAGTAGTGGAAGTCCCCGATCATCACCAGTTAGCGCCTGACCATCTCCGTGGCGCAGTAACTGTGGGCTAACAGGACGCGGTGTATTTTCACCAATTTACTTTGGCAAATTTAAGGGATTAGCTCCTGAACGATCTTGAGTTTTGGGATAATATGTCTCTGATTAATGGAACTTGGTTTGCTTTTCGCTCCATTTCTCAAACAGGATGGTTTCTGGATGACCTGCTGCACAATTTATCGGATCCGTAGTTGCTGGGACAGAAGCCATTAGGAGCGAACCCTGTGCGGAAAGCAATTTTAAACACTTCATCAAGGGAAGCCCGACACGAAAGGCCAATCTTGCTATTAACGTACCAGCTCTGATTCCGAGTAATATTTATTACAAGGACGGGACTGTGCCAGGCATTAACTGGAACCACAGGGCGAATCACAATTTGTGAGTGAAGAGGAAGAGAAACTCCCTACGGAATAAAGATAGTGCCCGAGTGGCTGGCACCATGGAAATGCCACAACAAAGGGAGTGCCCAGGGAAGATGACTCGGGTGGCCACTGATGGAGTTGAAGAATATGGGTGGCACGGTGGCACAGTGGTTAGCACTGCTGCTTCACAGCTCCAGAGACCCGGGTTCGATTCCCGGCTTGGGTGACTGTCGGTGTGGAGTTTGCACATTCTCTCCGTGTCTGCGTGGGTTTCCTCCGGATGCTCTGGTTTCCTCCCATAGTCCAAAGATGTGCGGGTTAGGTGCACTGGCCATGCCCCTTGAGGGGCCATGACCCTTAGTGTCCCAGGATGCATAGGTTAGAGGGATAAGCGGGTAAATATGTGGGGTTACAGGGATAGGACCAGGTGGGATTGTTGGCAATGCAGATTCAATGGTCCGAATGGCCTCCTTCTGCACTGTTGGGTTTCTATGATTCTACGGTTTCTATGAATACCGGAGCAGCAGTGCTGTAAAGTGGAAAGATGTCAACACGCACAGAGATAATGTCATCACAGGTCTCCCACAAGTCTGCAGTATCTAACTATCTAAGTATTTAGCGAACATCCATGAAAATGGAATCAGTACAGGCCTTGTGGCACGGTGGCACAGCGCCAGGAACCCGATTTCTTTTTTTTATTTCATTGGACATGGGCGTCGCTGGCTGGCCAGCAATTATTACTCATCCCTAGTTGCCCTTGGAGGGCAGTTGAGAATCAACCACATTGCTCTGGCTTTGGAGTCACATGTAGGCCAGACCGAGTAAGGACGGCAGATTTCCTTCTCTAAAGGACTTTAACCAGATGGCTTTTTCCGACAATTGACAATGGTTTCATGGTCATCAGTAGATTCTTAATTCCAGATATTTTTCTTATTGAATTCAAAAGCAGCGTCCGTGTACATAAAAGGTTGCCCAAGATACACAAAAGTGATGTCCCTTTACTCACTGTTTTATCAATGGCTGGTTCTGCACAACGTGAATTGGCCAGGTGATTGAGCGCATTGCTACAACCAGTTCTGAGAAATGTTTCCTTCACACGGTGAAGGATTCCTTCACCATTGGGAAGACCATACAGGACTTGCTTATCGATAGCAATGATGTGTCCATGTGCTCATTCATCATTGCCAGCCAATTTACCTACCAGTGTAGCCCTCAAGGAGGCCACCATGTCACTATACCATGACGATCTAGATTAATGATTTTATAAAAATATCATAAGCCCCACCCTCCCTTCATCACATCGTTAGTGGACGGATACTTGGCTATCCCCGCTGTTCCAAAACTCTCACCCTAAACTTAAGAACTATTTGATTTGATTTGATTTGATTTATTATTGTCACATGTATTGGTATACAGTGAAAAGTATTGTTTCTTGTGCGCTAGACAACACATACCGTTCATAGAGAAGGAAACGAGAGAGTGCAGAATGTAGCGTTACAGTCATAGCTAGGGTGTAGAGAAAGATCAACTTAGTGCAAGGTAGGTCCATTCAAAAATCTGACAGCAGCAGGGAAGAAGCTGTTCTTGAGTCGGTTGGTACGTGTCCTCAGACTTTTGTATCTTTTTCCTGGCGGAAGAAGGTGGAAGAGAGAATGTCCGGGGTGCGTGGGGTCCTTAATTATGCTGGCTGCTTTGCCGAGGCAGCGGGAACTGTAGACAGAGTCAATGGATGGGAGGCTGGTTTGCGTGATTGATTGGGCTACATTCATGACCTTTTGTAGTTCCTTGCGGTTTTGGGCAGAGCAGGAGCCATACCAAGCTGTGATACAACCAGAAAGAATGCTTTCCATGGTGCATCTGTAAAGGTTGGTGAGAGTCGTAGCTGACATGCCAAATTTCCTTAGTCTTCTGAGAAAGTAGAGGCATTGGTGGGCTTTCTTAACTATAGTTTTGGCATGGAGGGGACCAGGACAGGTTGTTGGTGATCTGGACATCTAAAAACTTGAAGCTCTCGACCCTTTCTACTTCGTCCCCGTTGATGTAGACAGGGGCATGTTCTCCTTTACGCTTCCTGAAGTCGATGACAATCTCCTTTGTTTTGTTGACATTGAGGGAGAGATTATTGTTGCTGCACCAGTTCACCAGATTCTCTATCTCATTCCTGTACTCTGTCTCGTCATTGTTTGAGATCCGACCCACTACGGTGGTGTCGTCAGCAAACTTGAAAATCTAAACTTGAAAAACTCGGAGCAGGAGTGGACAATTCAGCCCCTCGAACCTGCTGTGTCATTTAATACGATCATGGCTGATCTCATCTCAGCCTCAACTCCATTTCCCTGTTCACCATAGTCCTTCAAATCCTTACTAATTAAAAATCTATCGCTCCTTAAATTTACTCCAAGTCCCGGCATCCACCGTACTCTGGGGTAGTGAATTCCACAGGCTCAAGACCTTTGAGAGAAATAATTTCTCCTCATCTCTGTTTTAAATCTGCCACCCCTTATTCTCAAACTATGACCTCTTGTTCTAGATTGCCCCACAAGAGGAAACATCCTCTCCACATCTACTTTGTCAATCCCCCTTATTATCTTGTACACCTCAATTAGCTCTCCTCTCAATCTTCTAAACTCCAGGGAGTATGGGTCAAAACTGCCCAATCTTTCTCCGTAGGACAGACCTCTCATCTTTGGAATCAATCGAGTGAACCTCCTCTGAACCGTCTCCAATGCCACTACATCCCTCCTCATGTAAGGGGACATAAACTGCACACAATATTCTAAGTGAAGTCTCACTAATGCTTTGTACAGTATCAGCAATACTTCACTACTTTTATACTCTATTCCATTAGCAATAAACGCTAAGATTCCATTTGCCTTCTTTATTACCTGCTGTACCTGCACACTAGTTTTCCATGAGTCATACACAAGGACACCCAGATCCTTCTGCACCAAAGTACTCTGAAGTTTCTCTCCATTTAGTAAATAATTTGCCTTTGTATTTTTCCTACCAAAATGGATAATAACCTCACACCTATCCACGTGAAACTCCATCTGCCATATTTTGTCTCATTCACTTTACCTATCCACATCCATTTGTTAATTTCTTATTTTTTTATTGCAGCTTACTATCCCACCTATTCTAGTGTCAACTACGAATTTGGCTATGACACCTAAAGCCCTTCACCTCTTTCTCTCTCCTCCTTAAAGCCACCTCTGAACACAGGACTTCAGTTGAACATAGTCACAAAGGTGTTTCATCACCTGACCTCTCTCTCCTCTAACTTGCAACCCCAACACCCTCCATCACTGGTCCACCTCGTGACCCATGACCTTGCTGCAGCCAATAAACAGGCAGATAAACTCTGCATTATCTGACTAGATGAATCTCAAATTCAAGCAGAGAGCCCTTTTCCCACCTTCATTGGGATAAGGGGGGGGGGATCAGGATATTAAATTTGTTGATCAGCCATGATCAAACTGAATGGCGCAGCAGGCTTGAAGGTCCAAATGGCCTCCTCCTGCTTCGAGTTTCTATGTAAAAATAACTAACAAGCAAAAGTGTCCAAAGAAAATGTAAAAAGAAATTCCCAATGAGTTTGCCCCAGGTTGGTTTGAGGCAGCACCCTCGACGTTAATTCTCAATTCCTGGAGATTCCAGGGATAACCTTGGATAACCCAGCTTGTTTGACCATCCCGTCTCAATGTCGCCTTCATTGGCTCGCTGTGCATTTACTGCCTGATGTGCCTCTGCCAATCGCCCTGGGATATTTTTTTCTCCATTAAAGACACAACATAAACAGTGAGTTGCTGTTACAGTTGTTTCCTTCTGCAACACCAACTACCCCGAGGAAACGCAGTTTATTATTAACACATTTTTTTTTTGCCGTGGTCTCAACCAAGAGGTTAAAAGCGTTAAGGAAAGTAAAGATTTCAATTTCCTTCCTATATTGAAAGCCCCTCTGCAGGTGGCTGATGTAATTTGTGGAGTCGTATCGGTGCAAATTATTATTTCTTTTGACAGCGTGTGCGACATTTGCATAAAATGAAGAGAGACAAATGAACCCATCGTGCTGTCACACTCCAGTCCTGAATTAGATCCAAAATGAGAGGAGGGGAAATTCAATTTGGCAGCATGATCAGCATTTCATTATTGCTCTGGGTGCACGGGCCTACATACCTCAGCACCGTCTTGTTCTCTCAGTGTCCTACACCCAGCTGTCACACTACTGTGGCATAGTGGCACGGTGGCACAGTGGTTCGCATTGCTGCCTCACAGCGGCAGTGACCTGGATTGGGTCACTGTCTGTGTGGAGTCTGCACACTCTCCCCGTGTCTGCGTGGGTTTCCTCCGGGTGCTCCGGTTTCCTCCCACATCCTGAAAGATGTGCTGGTGAGGTGCATTGGCCATGCTAAATTCTCCCTCAGTGTACCCAAATTTCCCTAAGGAAATTTGGCATGTCCGCTATGACTCTCACCAACGTTTACAGATGCACCATAGAAAGCATTCTTTCTGGTTGTATCACAGCTTGGTATGGGCTCCTGCTCTGCCCAAGACCGCAAGGAACTACAAAAGGTCGTGAATGTAGCCCAATCTATCACGCAAACCAGCCTCCCATCCATTGACTTGGTCTACACTTCCCGCTGCCTCGGAAAAGCAGCCAGCATAATTAAAGATCCCACGCACCCCAGACATTCTCTCTTCCACCTTCTTCCGTTGGGAAAAAGATACAAAAGTCTGAGGTCACGTACCAATGGACTCAAGAACAACTTTTTCCCTGCTGCCATCAGACTTTTGAATGGACTTACCTCGCATTAAGTTGATCTTTCTCTACACCCTAGCTATGACTGCAACACTACATTCTGCACTGTCTCCTTTCCTTCTCTATGAACGGTATGCTTTGTCTGTATAGCGCGCAAGAAACAATACTTTTCACTGTATACTAATACATGTGACAATAATAAATCAAATCAAAATCAAAATCAAACAGGTGCCAGAGTGTGGCGACTCGGGGAAGTTCACAGTAACTTCATTGCAGTGTTAATGTAAGCCTTACTTGTGACAAATAAATAAACTTTAAAACCACTGGGACACAAAGAGATTTCCTTCAGCACGGAGCCAGGCTTGTCAACTCTCCTTCTCTCTGCCAGGAACTCTACAGGGCTACATTATAAATGCCAGGCAATGGCCGTCACCAATAAGAGACACTCTAACCACCGCCCCTTGACATTCAATGGTGTAACCATCACTGATTCCCCCACTGTCAACATTCTTGGGGTTACCATTGGCCAGAAACTCAGCTGGATTCGCCAAATAAACACAGTGGCTACAAGAGCAGATCAGAGGCTGGGAATCCTGCATTGAGTAACTCAGCTCCTGACTCCCCAAAGCTGATCCACCATGTACAAGGCACAAGTCAGGATGGAATACTCTCCACCTGCCTGGATAGGTGCGGCTCCAACAACGCTCAAGAAACTCGACACCATCCAGGGCAAAGCAGCCCCGCTTGATTGGCACCACATCCACAAACATCCTCTCCCTCCACCACCGACGCTCAGTAGTGTGTACTATCTACAAGATGCACTGCAGAAACTCACCAAAGATCCTTCGACAACACCTTCCAAACCCACGACCACTTCCATCTTGAAGGACAAGGGCAGCAGTTACAGGGGAACACCACCACCTGCAAGTTCCCCTCCAAGCCACTCACCATCCTGACTTGGAAATATCTCACTGTTCCTTCGCAGTTGCTGGAAATCCTGGAATTCCCTCCCTAACGGCATTGTGGGTCAACCCACAGCATGTGGACTGCAGCGATTCAAGAAGGCAGCTCATCACCACCTTCTCAAGGGCAACTAGGGATGGGCGATAAATGCTGGCCTAGCCAGCGATGCCCAATGGTGGCCCATGACCTACGAATGAATTTTTTATAATTCAGCTGCTACAGACGGTGCCTGACCCAACTCTCGCCCTATCTCCGTAACCCCACGCATTTACCATGGCTAATCCACCTACTTGCACATCTTTGGATACTGAAGGGCAATTTAGCACGGCCAATCCACCTAACCTGCACATCTTTGGAGTGTGGGAGGAAACCGGAGCGCCCGGATGAAACCCACGCAGACACCATGTTCCCCACATCGCAAAAGCAACAACCATTCAATAAAATGTCATTGGCTTTAAAGTGCCTTGGGGCATTCTGAGGTTGTGGAAGGCACTATATAAATGCAAGTTCACCCTTTCTCTCAATCCGTCCACCCTCCGATCACACAGGCAGATGCCTGGCTGTTTCACAGCGTGCGTGCGGTCTGTGGATGACGGACTGGAGCAGGAACCTCATTGTCTCTCCTCCTCCCTAACCCAGGAACAATGGGATGGCACTCTGTTGTTACCTTCACTTACTGCGGATGAGGAAAAGCCAACAATGGTCTCTGGCTGTGCAGTGATTCCTTTGACAAAAGTATCATTTTCCAATTTGGGGAAAAAACAAACTTGCTTTTAACCTGAGCTGCTGTTGTCAGGCGTAATCTCCCAATAATTGCAGCTCCCTCAGAAATGAAAGCCATAGTAACTGCAGTTTATTTTTTAATGGCACATTTTTAAGTGGGAAGACTTATAAAACAGCACAAATAGTGTAATTAGGCAGCTGATAGATTATGGCATGAGGAGAAGCTGAAACTCTAGTCATCTATAACAAGTTGCTCTCATTTCATGGGCGGTTAATCTATTATTGGGTGTTCTCTTTCTGTTCAGACCTGACTGCAAGTTGCTGCCCCATGAAGTTGGAAAGTTAATATGTGTTTTACGCCCCAGATCAGGTCCGGGATAGGGGGTCGGGTGTGATCGCCCCCTGCTGCCCCCTCTCCACACTCACACCCGCTGAGCTGGTGAGGTACGGAGGGTGCCGAGAAGGCAGGAAGACGCTGGGTTCAATGGGGGGAGTCGACACTCTCTGATCCTGGGACCACGAGAGGGGGTAGGGAGGCTGAAAGCTGCCACTGTAGCACAGTGGGTTAGCACTGCTGCCTCACAGTTCCAGGAACCTGTATTCGATTCCGGCCTCGGGTCACTGTCTGTGCGGAGTCTGCACTTTCTCCTCGTGTCTGTGTAGGATTCCTCCGGGTGCTCCGGTTTCCTCCCACAGTCCAAAGATGTGCGTGTTAGATGCATTGGCCATGGGAAATGCGTGGGGTTACAGGGGTAATGCAGGCGGGGGATAGCCTGGGTATGATGATCTTTCAGAGGGTTGGTAGACTCGATGGGCCGAATGGTCTCCTTCTGCACTGAAGAGGTCTCAGGTTCAATGACAGTCAATTCATACACAGTAAGAACCCAGAAACAACAATTAGATAATGATCAGTGAAACTGGTTTTAGTTGAGGGTTGAATGTTAGCCAGGACATCGGGGAAAAACTCTGTTCTTCTTCAAAATAGTGGGCGTGGGAATCTGTCTCATCCGCCTGATGTGACTCCCTCAGCACTGACCCTCTGACAGTGCAGTACTCCCTCAGTACTGACCCTCTGACAGTGCAACGGTCCCTCAGCACTGACCCTCTGACAGTGCAGTACTCCCTCAGTACTGACCCTCTGACAGTGCGGCACTCCCTCAGTACTGACCCTCTGACAGTGCAACGCTCCCTCAGTACTGACCCTCTGACAGTGCAACGCTCCCTCAGTACTGACCCTCTGACAGTGCAGCACTCCCTCAGTACTGACCCTCTGACAGTGCAGCACTCCCTCAGTACTGACCCTCTGACAGTGCAACGCTCCCTCAGTACTGACCCTCTGACAGTGCAACGCTCCCTCAGTACTGACCCTCTGACAGTGCAACGCTCCCTCAGTACTGACCCTCTGACAGTGCGGCACTCCCTCAGTACTGACCCTCTGACAGTGCAACGCTCCCTCAGTACTGACCCTCTGACAGTGCAGCACTCCCTCAGCACTGACCCTCTGACAGTGCAGTACTCCCTCAGTACTGACCCTCTGACAGTGCGGCACTCCCTCAGTACTGACCCTCTGACAGTGCAACGCTCCCTCAGTACTGACCCTCTGACAGTGCAACGCTCCCTCAGTACTGACCCTCTGACAGTGCAGTACTCCCTCAGCACTGACCCTCTGACAGTGCGGTACTCCCTCAGCACTGACCCTCTGACAGTGCAGCACTCCCTCAGTACTGACCCTCTGACAATGCGGCACTCCCTCAGTACTGACCCTCTGACAGTGCAACGCTCCCTCAGTACTGACCCTCTGACAGTGCAGCACTCCCTCAGTACTGACCCTCTGACAGTGCAGCACTCCCTCAGTACTGACCCTCTGACAGTGCAGCACTCCCTCAGTACTGACCCTCTGACAGTGCGGCACTCCCTCAGTACTGACCCTCTGACAGTGCAACGCTCCCTCAGTACTGACCCTCTGACAGTGCAGTACTCCCTCAGCACTGACCCTCTGACAGTGCGGTACTCCCTCAGCACTGACCCTCTGACAGTGCAGCACTCCCTCAGTACTGACCCTCTGACAGTGCGGCACTCCCTCAGTACTGACCCTCTGACAGTGCAACGCTCCCTCAGTACTGACCCTCTGACAGTGCAACGCTCCCTCAGTACTGACCCTCTGACAGTGCAGCACTCCCTCAGTACTGACCCTCTGACAGTGCAACGCTCCCTCAGTACTGACCCTCTGACAGTGCAACGCTCCCTCAGCACTGACCCTCTGACAGTGCGGCACTCCCTCAGCGCTGACCCTCTGACAGTGCGGCACTCCCTCAGTACTGACCCTCTGACAGTGCGGCACTCCCTCAGTACTGACCCTCTGACAGTGCAACGCTCCCTCAGTACTGACCCTCTGACAGTGCAACGCTCCCTCAGCACTGACCCTCTGACAGTGCGGCACTCCCTCAGCGCTGACCCTCTGACAGTGCGGCACTCCCTCAGTACTGACCCTCTGACAGTGCGGCGCTCCCTCAGTATTGACCCTCTGACAGTGCAGCACTCCCTCAGTACTGACCCTCTGACAGTGCGGCACTCCTTCAGCGCTGACCCTCTGACAGTGCAGCACTCCCTCAGTACTGACCCTCTGACAGTGCAGCACTCCCTCAGTACTGACCCTCTGACAGTGCGGCACTCCTTCAGCGCTGACCCTCTGACAGTGCAGCACTCCCTCAGTACTGACCCTCTGACAGTGCAGCACTCCCTCAGTACTGACCCTCTGACAGTGCGGCACTCCTTCAGCGCTGACCCTCTGACAGTGCAGCACTCCCTCAGTACTGACCCTCTGACAGTGCAACGCTCCCTCAGCGCTGACCCTCTGACAGTGCGGCACTCCCTCAGTACGGACCCTCTGACAGTGCGGCGCTCCCTCAGTATTGACCTTCTGAGTGTGGCACTCCCTCAGTACTGACCCTCTGAAAGTGCAGCACTCCCTCAGTACTGACCCTCTGACAGTGCAACACTCCCTCAGTACTGACCCACTGACAGTGCGGCACTCCCTCAGTACTGACCCTCTGACAGTGTGGCACTCCCTCAGTACTGACCCTCTGACAGTGCAGCACTCCATCAGTAATGACTCTCTGACAGTGCAACACTCCCTCAGTACTGACCCACTGACAGTGCGGCACTCCCTCAGTACTGACCCTCTGACAGTGCGGCACTCCCTCAGTACTAACCCTCTGACAGTGCAGCACTCCCTCAGCACTGACTCTCGGACAGTGCGGCACTCCCTCAGTACTGACCCTCTGACAGTGCAGCACTCCCTCAGCACTGACCCTCTGACAGTGCAGCACTCCCTCAGCACTGACCCTCTGACAGTGCGGCACTCCCTCAGTACTGACCCTCTGACAGTGCGGCACTCCCTCAGTACTGACCCTCTGACAGTGCGGCACTCCCTCAGTACTGACCCTCTGACAGTGCGGCACTCCCTCAGTACTGACCCTCTGACAGTGCAGCACTCCCTCAGTACTGACCTTCTGACAGTGCAGCACTCCCTCAGTACTGACCCTCTGACAGCGCAGCACTCCCTCAGTACTGACCCTCTGACAGTGCGGCACTCCCTCAGTACTAACCCTCTGACAGTGCAGCACTCCCTCAGCACTGACTCTCGGACAGTGCGGCACTCCCTCAGTACTAACCCTCTGACAGTGCAGCACTCCCTCAGTACTGACCCTCGGACAGTGCGGCACTCCCTCAGTACTAACCCTCTGACAGTGCAGCACTCCCTCAGTATTGACCCTCTGACAGTGCGGCACTCCCTCAGTACTGACCCTCTGACAGTGCAGCACTCCCTCAGCACTGACCCTCTGACAGTGCAGCACTCCCTCAGTACTGACCCTCTGACAGTGCGGCACTCCCTCAGCACTGACCCTCTGACAGTGCGGCACTCCCTCAGTACTGACCCACTGACAGTGCGGCACTCCCTCAGAACCGCACTGGGAGTGAAATCCAGATGTTATGCTCGTGCCTCCGGACTGGGACTTGCACCCATGACCTTTGCCGGAGAGATGTTAGCCTCCGAGACACTTCAAGGAGGACAGTGAGCCAGGCCGAGGTCGTACAGACTGGGGTGAACAGTGGCAGTCAGGCAATCCTTTCACCACAGAGTAAATACAAAAAAAAGAACCCAAGATAAAAATATGAGGGAAGTGAAAATGAAACACGCAGAGCAGCTGAGGGTCAAATCATTTAACCAGATTATCATCTGAGGCTCATTCGTCCTGCCATTGCTCACACAATGTACCAGCTTCAGTCGGAGTTCAGTTTATTATTTTGCAACTCTGCTTTTGCATCTCATTTATCAGGATTATCTGAGTTTCTTTGTATCGCTCAATATTATGGTGAAGGTGTCACTATGGTGGGATTTACATACTGTGAAATGTCAAGTGCAGCGTCCAGACCAGTTAATATCTCCAAACCCATTGCTTGCCTAGACACAAATTCATCCTGCCACGGAGAGAAGCAAAAGGCATGGAGAGCGAGAACGCTTTGTACTAAAGGCTGTTCTTCTATTGGATCGATTGAATGTCAAATCCAAATCTGACCTATTACAGGATTAGCCGATGTAATTACTTTAAACAGGAGTAATCACTGCTGCTCTGCAACCCAGCGACGTTTAACTTTGGGCCACTGAAAGCAGTCTCCCCGTCTTCCTTTCCAGGAATTCTTCCTGGGAGAGGGGGAGAAGAAATGAAGAGGAGCGAGGGAAAAGGTGAGAGAGAGAGGTAGAGGAACAGAGGGAACAGGAGGTGTTGGGGAGTGGGGGAGAAGGATGGCGAGTCGGGGAGCTTCAGAGGGTCAGAGAGGATGGGGAGGGGGGAATTGGGAAAGATGTGGGATGGGAGACCTCAGGGAAGGGGAGAGGGGAATGGGAGGGGGGGTGGGGATGGAGTGAGGGAGGACAAAAGGGGTGTTGGAGAGAGGGGGGGATGGGGAGAGGGGAAATGGGGAGAGGGGAACTGGGGAGAGGGGGAATGGGGAGAGGGGGAATGGGGAGAGGGGGGATAGGGAGAGGTGGGGTGGGGAGAGGGGGAGTGGGGAGAGGGGAAATGGGGAGTGGGCGGATGGGGAGGGGGAATGGGGAGAGGGGAAATGGGGAGAGGGGAAATGGGGAGAGGGGAAATGGGGAGAGGGGGATGTGGAGAGGGGGAATGGGGAGAAGGGGATGCAGAGAGGGGGAATTGGGAGAGGGGGATGGGGGAGGGGGAATGGGGAGAGGGGAATGGGGAGCGGGGGAATGAGTACAGGGATGGGGAGAGGGAGATGGGGAGAGGGGAATGGGGAGAGGGGGAATTGGGAGAGGGGGGATGGGGAGAGGGGGATGGGGAGAGTGGGGATGGGGAGTGGACAGATGGGGGAGGGGGAATGGGGAGAGGGGTTGAGGAGAGGGGGAATAGGGAGAGGGGGAGAATGGGGAGGGAGGCTGGGGAGAGGGGGAATGACGAGAGGGGAGATGGGGAGAGGAGGCGGGGGGAATGGGGAGAGGGGGTATGGGGAGAGTGGTGGGGGAAATGGGGAGAGGGGAAATGAGGAGAGGGGGAATGGGGAGGGGTGGAGGGAGAGGGAGGGGTTGGGAACTGAGGGACACAGTCTCAGAATAAGGGGCAAGCTATATAGAACTGAGCCGAAGAGGATTTTCTTCACTCGGGGGGTTGCGAATCTTTGGAATTCTCTCGCTCAGTCCCAGAGTATATCCAAGACACAGATCGATAAGATTTCCCGATACCTATATGACATCCCGGGATAGTGCAGGAAAACGGTGTCAAAGTAGAAGATTGGCCATGAATTAGATGAATGGCGGAGGAGGTGAGAGGGGCTGAATGGCCTACTCCTGCTCCTATATTCCTTTGTGATTTGCCGTGCCTTAACTGCACTGGCCGCCATATTAGCTCAGGCAACATTTAGTGGTCCAGGGTACTCAAAGAGTTACATTGTCACCGAAACAGGCCATTGGGCCCAACCAATCCATGCTACTTGAGCTTTCTTCCATCTTTCCTCATTTAAATCTACCGTCTTAACCCCTATTCCCTTCTCCCTCATCGGCTAGCCTAGCTTCCCTTTAAATACGTGTATATTATTCACCTCAACCATTCCCTGTGCGAGCAAGTTCTACATTCTCACCTCTCTCTGGGTAAAGAAGTTTCTCCTGAATTCTCGACTGGATTTCTTGGTGACTATCTTATATTTGATGGTCCCTGGTTACGCTCTTCCCCTCGAGGTTTGATTTGATTTGATTAGATTTATTATTGTCACATGTATCAACATGCGTCTTTCTTGCGCGCTATACAGACAAAGCATACCGTTCATAGAGAAGGAAAGGAGAGAGTGCAGAATGTAGTGTTACAGTCATAGCTAGGGTGTAGAGAAAGATCAACTTAAAAGGAGGTAGGTCCGTTCAAAAGTCTGACAGCAGCAGGGAAGAAGCTGTTCTTGAGTCGGTTGGTACGTGACCTCAGACTTTTGTATGTTTTTCCCAAAGGAAGAAAGTGGAAGAGAGAATGTCCGGGGTGCGTGGGGTCCTTAATTATGCTGGCTGCTTTTCTGAGGCAGCGGGACGTGTAGACAGAGTCAATGGATGGGAGGCTGGTGTGCGTGATGGATTGGGCTGCATTCATGACCTTTTGTAGTTCCTTGCAGTCTTGGGCAGAGCAGGAGCCATACCAAGCTGTGATACAACCAGAAAGAATGCTTTCTATGGTGCATCTGTAAAGGTTGGTGAGAGTCGTAGCTGACATGCCAAATTTCCTTAGTCTTCTGAGAAAGTAGAGGTGTTGCTGGGCTTTCTGAACTATAGTGTCGGCATGGGGGGACCAGGACAGGTTGTTGGTGATCTGGACACCTAAAAACTTGAAGCTCTCGACCCTTTCTACTTCGTTCCCGTTGATGTAGACAGGGGCATGTTCTCCTTTACACTTCCTGAAGTCAATGACTATCTCCTTCGTTTTGTTGACATTGAGGGAGAGATTATTGTTGCCGCACCAGTTCATCAGATTCTCTATCTCATTCCTGTACTCTGTCTCGTCATTGTTTGAGATCCGACCCGCTACGGTGGTGTCATCAACAAACGTGAAAATCGAGTTGGAGGGGATCTAAGATGTGTAGATTAAGGGGATTTGCATGGTAAATATGTGGGGTCACAGAGATAGGGCTGGAGAGTGGACCTAGGCCTAGGTAGACTCAAATAAAAATACAAAAACAATTATTTTTCCAACTGTGACATTGAAACCATCAAATTTGTAAACTCTGAAAGCATTTAGACAATTACAGGGTAAGATGAGTTTCGAGGGCTATGGGCCAAAAGCGGGCAATTGGGACTAGCTTAGTGACTAAAAAAATGGGCGGCATGGACAAGTTGGGTCGAAGGGTCTGTTTCCATGCTGTAAAGCTCTCTGACTCTCAGGGGAAACACCCTATCTGCATCCACTCTTTCAAGGCTTTAGCCTCTTAAAATATGAAAATCTGGAGTGTTCTTCATTGGTTGTAGGAACCCCATGCCAAATGTTGGTATAAATGGATGAATCTCCTTCTGCCAAGTTGTACCAGGCGCTGGATGACTGAACTATCAAGTCTTAGGGGAAGCACAGGAGGCCGGGCAAACGGATTGAGAGAGAAAGGCCCTGGAAGTTTCCAGCTTCTATTTTTGTGAGTCCAGGAGAAGCTCGACTAGTCTTTGTGCGGCCAGAAATAAGCTCCAGCCTGCTGTCGGAGGCACTCCCCAGCATCACCATGGATGTGACCACCAGCTCCCTCAGGAGAGAAGCTTGTTGGAGACTGGAGGAAATACAGGTTACTGAAAAAGTTACTGACCTGAAATGTCAACTCTCCCAGGATAGCGAGTATTTCCCGGGGTTTGTTTTGGGCAGCTTTGCAGCATCTGCGATATTTTGATTTTCTTTTAAGGTGATGTAGAATCTAGTCCTTTCATTCCAAAATAGCGGCACAGTGGTACTACTGCCTCACAGCGCCAGGGACCCGGGTTCGATTCCCGGCTTGGGTCACTGTCTGTGTGGAGTCTGCATGCTCTCCCCGTGTCTGCGTGGGTTTCCTCCGGGTGCTCCGGTTTCCTCCCACACTCCAAAGATGTGCAGCTTGGGTGGATTGGCCGTGCTAAATTGCCCCTTAGTGTCAGGTGGACGAGCTCGGGTAAATGCACGGGGTTACAGGGATAGGGCCCGGGCGGGATTGTTGTCAGTGCAGACTCGATGGGCCGAATGGTTTCCTTCTGCACTGTAGGAATTCTGTGAAGGCTGTTTTATGAAGCAATAGAGAGAGAGAGAGCGAAAGAGAGAGAGAAAGAGAGAGGGAAGTGGAGGAAGCAAGTGATATGTACAGAAGGGATAAGTACAGAAGGGAACTAACCTCATGGGAGGTTAGTTAGGAAGGTTCAGTCGCTGGGTATACATGGGGAGGTAGTAAATTGGATTAGACACTGGCTCAATGGAAGAACACAGAAAGAAGTTTAACAACTCCAGGTTAAAGTCCAACAGGTTTATTTGGTAGCAAAAGCCACACAAGCTTTCGGAGCTCCAAGCCCCTTCTTCAGGTGACTCACCTGTATAAGGCATTGGTGAGGCCGAATTTAGAGTATTGTGTACAGTTTTGGTCACCTAGTTACAGGAAGGATGTAAATAAGGTTGAAAGAGTGCAGAGAAGGTTCACAAGGATGTTGCCGAGACTTGAGAAGCTGAGTTACAGAGAGAGATTGAATAGGTTGGGACTTTATTCCCTGGAGCGTAGAAAAATGAGGGGAGATTTGATGGAGGTGTATAAGATTTTGATGGGTATAGATAGAGTGAATGCAAGCAGGCTTTTTCCACTGAGGCTAGGGGAGTAAAAAACCAGAGGGCATGGGTTAAGGGTGAAAGGAGAAAAGTTTAAAGGGAATATTAGGGGGGGCTTCTTCACGCAGAGAGTGGTGGGAGTGTGGAATGAGCTGCCGGATAAAGTGGTAAATGCGGGGTCACTTTTAACATTTAAGAAAAACTTGGACGGGTTCATGGATGAGAGGGGTGTGGAGGGATATGGTCCAAGTGCAGGTCAGTGGGGCTAGGCATAAAATGGTTCGGCACAGACAAGAAGGGCCAAAAGGCCTGTTTCTGAGCTGTAATTTTTTATGGTTCTATGGTCCAAGGAAAGAGAGAAGGAGAGAGAACGAAAGAGAGAGAGAGAGAAGTGGAGGAAGCGAGTGTTATATACAGAAGGGAACGAGAGAAGGAGAGAAAGGGAGAGGAGGGAGAGTAACGACGATTGAGAGGGAGAGATAATAAGAGGAAGAAGAAAGGAATTAAAAAGAGAAAGAAAGAGACAAGGGGAAAGAGCAGGAAGAGAAGGGGCAGAGGGAGAGAGGGTAAGATCGGGTTAATGAAGCACATTTCATTTCTGAGAAAAGACTTAATGCAAATAAAGAGTTCAACAGGAATTATTCAGGCAAGGTATAGATAGCAAATCATTAAAGCTGAGTGAGTTTAATTGTGGTTCATTAATGACTCCTTTGCAGTGCACAGAAGGGTGGCTTAGCCTCTGCTGATGACTGAACACTGAGATCGCATCACTTGGAGAAGTTACTGATCATCTTTGCTGAAAACTGATTAAAGGTTTTTACGTTGTCAGGGTAACAGAGTCATGCTGTCACACAGACATGCTCCGACATGGGGTTCTCGAGCACGAAGATCAGCAGAGAATGAGATGAGAAAATTACCCCTGTCCATTTTGGAAAACGTCCCAAAATTCAGAGCAGACGAGGAGGAACATGCAGGCAGCATCTGGAACGTCCTCGGTTCCAATGAACCTGCAGGGGCGGCGCTACCTGGTGTCTCAGTGACATTGTGCTCCAGCTGCTGTGGCACTGACCAGCTCAGTGTCTCACTCCTCCTTCAGCAAGGAAAGAGTAGCGAGAGGAGTCAGGTCACTTCACTCTCAAAGCAGAACCACGGCTGCAAACTGTCCCCGCCTCTGACCAACCTCATGGCAGAGGGATCTGGGTGTACAGGTACACAGGTCACTGAAAGGAACAACGCAGGTGGTGAAGGTAGTCAAGAAGGCATACGGCATGCTTGCCTTCATTGGCCGGGGCACTGAGTTTAAAAATTGGCAAGTCATGTTGCAGCTTTATAGAACCTTAGTTAGGCCGCACTTAGAATAGTGTTCAATTCTGGTCGCCACACTACCAGAAGGATGTGGAGGCTTTGGAGAGGGTACAGAAAAGATTTACCAGGATGTTGCCTGGCATGGAGGGCATTAGCTATGAGGAGAGATTGGAGAAACTTGGTTTGTTCTCATTGGAACGACGGAAGTCGAGGGGCGACCTGATAGAAGTCTACAAGATTATGAGGGGCATGGATAGAGTGGATAGTCAGAAGCTTTTTTCCAGGGTGGAAGAGTCAATTACTAGGGGGCATAGGTTAAAAGGAGATTGTACGAGGCAAGTTTTTTTACACAGAGGGTGGTGGCTGCCTGGAACTCGCTGCCGGGGGAGGTAGTGGAAGCAGATACGATAGTGACTTTTATGCATGAATAGGATGGGAATAGAGGGATATGGTCCTCAGAAGGATATGGTCCCTGGAAGGGTCGGGGGTTTTAATTCAGACAGGCAGCATGGTCGGTGCAGGCTTGGAGGGCCGAAGGGCCTGTTCCTGTGCTGTAATTTATTTTGTTCTTTGTTCTATTTCTCCTTGTGGATCAGTGTCAAATGTTGTCCGGTAAATTAGATGAGTGCTTCAAGGAAATAAACTTGCAGGGCTGTGGGGATGGAGTAGAGGAACGGGATTAACTGGATTCTTCCACAGGGAGCTGACATCAACTCCACGGGCCAAATGGCCTCTCTCTGTACCAGAAATGACTCTCTGACACCCGTTGCCCATTTCATCCACTGACAGCCATTCCTATAGCTGTCAAGAGCCAATACTCTGGGCTTCCCTTCCTGAACCTCTCCACCTCACGTCCATACTTTAGGATGACTCCTTTGAACCTTCTCTTGACCAAGCTTTAGGTCGTTAGCTCTGATATTGCCTTGCGTGTCAAACTTTGCTTCTTAACTCTCCAATGAGGCGCATTGACCACAAAAGATCAGCCATTCTTTCCCTGTCTGTATCATCTAATCATTAGTCGCACGAGGTTCTGTCGGGGTTGGTGAATGTACCTCACCATTATCTTTTAAGCCAAGGCAAGCCCCGTTCCCACTAACAGGAAGAACAGAGAATTTGGCACTCAGCCAAATCTCCATTCACAGCAGCGGGACTGGAGAATCCCAGCCACGGGTGAGGTTGGAGAGTTAGGCCCAAACCACTGGGCTACATTACAATATCAGATGCACTGCAGAAGCTCACCAAAGATCCTTAGACAGCATCTTCCAAACCCACAACCACTTCCATCTAGAAGGCCAAGGGCAGCAGATAGTTTGGAACACCACCACCTGGAGGTTCCCCTTCAAGTCACTCACCATCCTGACTTGGAAAAATGTTGCCATTCCTTCACTGGGTTAAAATCCTGGAATTCCCTCCCTAACGACATTGTGGGTCAACCCACAGCACATGGACTGCGGCGATTCAAGAAGGCAGCTCACCACCACCTTCTCAAGGGCAAAGAGGGGTGGGCAATAAATGCTGATGTGGAGATGCCGGCGTTGGACTGGGGTGAACACAGTAAGAGTTTTTAACAACACCAGGTTAAAGTCCAACAGGTTTATTTGGTAGCAAATACCATTCGCTTTCGGAGCGCTGCTCCTTCGTCAGATGGAGTCAGATTAAGCACAGGTACCTGTTTGAGAGCACATTTCCACTCCATCTGACGAAGGAGCAGCGCTCCGAAAGCTAATGGCATTTGCTACCAAATAAACCTGTTGGACTTTAACCTGGTGTTGTTAAAACTCTTACAATAAATGCTGGCCAGCCAGCGACGCCCATGTCCCACAAATGAATATAAAAAACCTCAAACCGGAGATATCTACAGAGCACAGTGCTCTGACCCCGGAGGTGAGGAATGGGCATCACACTTTGAACAGTGAGTGTTAATAGAATCCAATACAAGGACCGTGGCAGGAGGAGAACAGGTCCACCCTCTGATCACCCAGAATCTGCTGGATCTGAAATACTTTCCGATGAGTTGGAGGTGATGTCAGAAGGGAAACTGGGTCCCATCCTGTCAGCGCGCTCTGTTTAATTCTCTCACCCCTCTGCCCCATTCCCAGGTGCGGTGGAGCTTAGCTGCATATGTCAAGCATGCAGTTACCATATCTGATCACACACATCTTTCATTAATGACTGCCAAGAAAATACATCTTACTGACAACTGGAGCACTGCTGGATTGTGATGTGACTGCCTGAGATTTACATTTTCCCATTTCTGTTGTTTAACTCTTTGGAGGAGATAATTTCACGGATGAGTGGACGCTCGGCGAAGATTGTGTGTGTGTGTGAGTGTGAAGTTGCTGAACCCATCTTCAAGAAGAAGATAGCGGAGACCTCGACGGGAAAGGGAGAATAGATGAGCTTCTGCTCAATTATAATAATAACAGCTTGCATTTAGGTAGCGCCTTTAACGTTTTCAAAGGTCCCAAACGCATTTGATACGAAGAAACATCATAAAACCCCTACTGTGCAGAAGGAGGCCATTTGGCCCATCGAATCTGCACCGACAACCATCCCCCCCTATCCCCGTAACCCCACATATTTACCCTGCTAATCCCCCTGACACTAACGTAGCATGGCCAATCCACCTAACCCGCACATTTTTTGACTGTGGGAGGAAACTGGAGCACCTAACCCACGCAGACACGGGGAGAATGTACAAATGTCACACAGTCACCCAAGGTTGGAATTGAACCCGGGTCCCTGGCGCTGTGAGGCAGCCGTGCTAACCACTGTGCCACCGTGCTGCCAGATCTACCCAGATCAACGGTGAAATCCATTTTCCACTTGCTGAATTCCCCCAGCTCCCACTGAATGCTACCACCCTCTCTCTCTCTCACACCATTGCTTAGCTTGGTATCACCAGCAAATCTGATGTAATGGGCAGCATGGTGGCACAGTGGTTAGCACTGCTGCCTCACAGCTCCAGGGACCCGGGTTCAATTCCGGCCTTGGTTGACTGTCTGTGAAGGGTTTGCACGTTCTCCCCATGTCTGCGTGGGTTTCCTCCGGGTGCTCCGGTTTCCACCCACACTCCACAAATGTGTGGGTTGGGTAGATTGGCCATGCTAAATTGACCCTTAGTGCCCCAAGGTGTGCAGGTTAGGGGGAATAACCGTGGTAAATGTGTGGGGTTACGGGGATAGGGTGGGTGAGAAGGCCTGGGTAAGATACTCTATCAGAGAGTCGGTGCAGACGTGATGGGCCAAATGGCCTCTTCTTCACTGTAGGGATTCTATGATTTCTATGAAATTTGACGAATAGTTTCCCCAATTCTTCCTCCCTGCCAACAGCTGGATTGGAAAAGCTTTTCCCAGAAGCTCTGTTGCTGCTTCAACCACCGCTCCCCCCAACCCCTCCTCCCCCTCCCTGCCACCCACCCACCTTTCTCCCCAAATGAAGCCCTTTGCATTTATTATCACCTTCCATTTCAATTGCCAAATCAGTTTTCAATCCAGTTAGCTAATTTCTCATTAATTCCGCATTCTTTAATCTCCTTTGAAAGCGTTCAAATGCTGACCTTTATCAAATGGCTTCTGAAAATCTAAGTAAATTACTTTCATTGGACAGCTCTCATGCACTAATTGAATTACCTCCTCAAAGAACTCCAGGAGATGCATAAGGCATGACCTTATTTCCACTGAAACTACAATGACGATTGCCTCTGTAATCTTTCAATGAACGCCAGCACTGTAAAGTATTTCGCTCCCTTCCAATGCTGCACTGTGTAACCGCTAATTCTCTGGTTTGATCCCAATAAATGTTACATTAGGGCATAAGAAACAGGAGCAGGGGTAGGCCACACACACCCTCAATAAGGTCCTGGCTAATCTTCTTCCTCAACTCCACATTTCCACTTGATCACCACATCCCTTAAATCTTGTGGCATCCAAAAATCTACTGATCGCTGACTTCAATACACTCAACTACTGAACATTCACAGCTCCCTGGGGGACACAACTGCCAACTTCTACAAGCCTTTGAGTGAAGACATTTCTCCATCTCTCAGTCCCAAATAGCTGAGCCCTTGCTTGGCTGCAATAGCATGGCAATGGCACTGGGGAGGCGATGGCCTCCTGGTATTATCGCTCAACTATTAATCCGCTAATCAGCTAATGCTCTGGGGACCCGGGTTCGAATCCCGCCACGGCAGATGGTGGGAGTTAAATTGAATTTTTAAAATCTGGATTTAAGAATCTACTGATGTCCATCAAACCACTGTCGATTGTCGGGAAAACCCATCTGGTTCACTAATGGCCTTTAGGGAAGGGAATCTGCCGTCCTTACTTGGTCTGGCCTACATGTGACCCCAGGGCCACAGCAATGTGGTTGGCTCTCAACTGCCCACGGGCAACTAGAGATGGGCAATAAATGCCAGCCAGCGACGCCCATGTCCCCCGAATGAATAAAAAAAAACTAGGTTCATAATCCAGCGGTGTGGAGTAATGCTCTACAGTCCGGAGAGTTGAGTTCAAAACCCACCTCGGCTGCTGGGAGAATTTCAATTGAGTTAACTTTAACACATCTCGGATAAAAAGGTGGTGTCAGTAATAGTGATGGTGAAACTACTGGATTATTATAAAAATCACTAATGCCGCTTTAGGGAAGGAAATCTGCCATCCCTTACCCTGTGATTGACTCAAATCATAAGAAGCAGGAACAGGAGTAGGCCATTCGGCCCCTTGAGTCTGCTCCACCTTCATGGCTGATTCGATTTTCCTCACATCCACTTTACTGCTCTTTCCCTGTAACCCTTGATTCCCTTGCTGATCAAAAATCTGGCATGGTGGCGCAGTGGTTAGCACTGCTGCCTCACTGCATCAGGGACCTGGGTTCGATTCCCGGCTTGGATCACTGTCTGTGCGGAGTTTGCACGTTCTCTCCGTGTCTGCGTGGGTTTCCTCCGGGTGCTCCGGTTTCCTCCCACAGTCCGAAAGACGTGCTGGTTAGGGTGCATTGACCCGAACAGGCACCAGAATGTGGCGACTAGGGGAATTTCACAGTAACTTCATAGAAATCATCATCATAGAAACCCTACAGTACAGAAAGAGGCCATTCGGCCCATCGAGTCTGCACCGACCACAATCCCACCCAGGCCCTACCCCCATATATCCCTACATATTTTACCCACTAATCCCTCTAATCTACGCATCCCAGGTCACTAAGGGGCAATTTTAGCATGGCCAATCAACCTAACCCGCACATCTTTTGGACTGTGGGAGGAAACCGGAGCACCCGGAGGAAACCCACGCAGACACGAGGAGAATGTGCAAACTCCACACAGACAGTGACCCGAGCCGGGAATCGAACCCAGGTCCCTGGAGCTGTGAAGCAGCAGTGCTAACCACTGTGCTACCGTGCCGCCCTCATTGCAGTGTTAATGTAAGCCTTACTTGTGACTGAAAAAAATAAACTTTTTTTTAGAAATAACACTCGGGGCGAAGGGAATCAAAAGATATATGGGGCGGGGGGGGGGGGGGGGGGTCTGTGGGATCAGGCTATTGAGTTGGATGATCAGCCATGATCATAATGAGTGGCGGAGCAGGCTCGAAGGGCCGAATGGCCTCCTCTTGCTCCTATTTTCTGTGTTACGTGGCAAAAGGGGGAGGCCACTCAGCCCCTCGGGTCTATTCTGCCATTCAGTGAGACATTACTGCTGACCTGCACCTTGCCTCTATCAGCTCATCCCGACTCTATATCCTTTTAGCCAAAAGGATATAAAGTCCAGCAAAAAATATATCGACCTCAAGCTTACAATGATTAATCAAGCTGAGGTCAACTGCTTTTGTGGGAGACTTCCACACTTCCGCTGTTATGCCAGGAAGTGTTTCCTAACTTGTGTGTGACTGACCTGGCTCTGATTTTAAGGTTATGTCTCGTGCCTTCATCTCCCCACCAGTGGAAATAAATTCTCCCGACCCTGCCAATTCCTTTCAAAACCCGAAAACCCACAATCAAATCACCCTGAATTGTCTATCCTCCAGGGGATAGAAAGCTCTCCTAATCTAACCCACGGAGCCCTGACCTTGTGTCAGATCTGTGCTGAACTCCCCCAAGGTCAATCTATTGCCAGGAACAGTACACCGTTACTCTGGATGTGGTCTAAACAAGTATAGGGTGGCTAGAGTCATAGAGATATACAGCACGGAAACAGGCCCTTCGGCCCAACTCGCCCATGCCGACCAGGTTTCCGAAACTGAACTAGTCCCATTTTAAAAAGTTTATTTATTAGTGTCACAGGTAGGCGTACATTAGCATTGCAATGAAGTTACTGTGAAAATCCCCTGGTCGCCACACTCCGGCGCCTGTTCGGGTACACTGAGGGAGAATTTAGCACGGCCAATGCACCCTAACCGGCACGTCTTTTGGAGTGTGGGAGGAAACCGGAGCACCCGGAGGAAACCCACACAGACACGGGGAGAATGTGCAAACTCCACACAGACAGTGACCCGAGCCGGGAATCGAACTCGGATCCCTGGCGCTGTGAGGCAGCAGTGCTAACCACTGTGCCACTAAGTGCTTCTTGAAAACAAGCCATCCAGGAGGGGTGTTGGTGAATAATCGAATGATTCTGCTGCCTCACCTGACTCACACCCTTTCAGACAAATGTAATGTCCACCGCACAGCATGCCCTGTGGCTCCTTGTTCCCGCTACGAGCTGTCAACAATCTAATCAATGTCCCTTTGGGCTTTTACAAACTGACAGTGCTGAGTGGTTTTTTTTCCACAAGTTACTTAGCAGAAAGTGGCAGAACAGCGGTTGCCTCCTCGCCAACGGTTCTGAGGTCAATTAGCACCAGAGAGAGAAACCAACGCCTGATTGGAGCCGTCAGTCACGGTAATGATTCATTGGGAAAGTTCATTCGTTCTTCCGAGGAGCCAGGTAGGGACATCTACACAAACACAACGTTCAACATTAACCCCAGGCACTCAGCTCCTCCGGCCTGAAACACATTGGGCGGGATTTTCAGGCCCTTCCTTCCGGTGGGATTATCCAGTCCCGCCGCGGCCGAGGCCCCCGGCGGTGGAGGGGGCGGGCAATGGGAAACCCTGTTGATGATGGTGGGACAGGAAGATGTCGCTGCCAGCCAATGGCGGGTTGCCTCTGTCACTGCAATGGTGGGGGGTGGGGGAGGGGGTGGGGGTCAGAGTTAGGGGGTGGGGGGGGGGAAGATCCCATCAATCGGAACGTACCGGGGAAGATGAATGACTGGTCTAATTCAGGGAGGATGCCATGGGACAATGAGCCAGGATGGAATCAAGGGCACAAGATAAGGCCACTTCACATGCTTTAGCGACTTTACTTCTTAAACGAAGAATGATGATACCCTGTCCCAACAGGGAATTCAGGAGAAACGTCTTTATCCAGAGAGTGATGAGAATGTACTACAAACAGTATTCAAGGTAAATAACATAAATCCATTTAAGGGGACGCTGGTTAAACGCACGAGGGGCAAAAGAATGAAAGGCTAAGGTTTAAAGTTTATTTATTAGTCACAAGTAGGCTTACATTAACACTGCAATGAAGTTACTGTGAAATTCCCCGAGTCGCCACAGTCCGGCGCCTGTTCGGATCAATGCACCTAACTAGCACGTCTTTCAGAACGTGGGAGGAAACTGGAGATCGTGGGAGGAAACTGGAGCACCAGGAGGAAACCCACGCAGACATGGGGAGAACGTGCAAACTCCACACAGACAGTGACCCAAGCCGGGAATCGAACCCGGGTCCCTGGCACTGTGAGGCAGCAGTGCTAACCACTGTACCACCGTGCCGCCCCATTGATGGAGTGAGATTTGGAAGGGTAAGAGGGGGCCTGTAATGGATCATAAAACACAGCATGGATCAAATGGGCTGAATGGCCTGCTGGCCTGTTTCTGTGCTGTAAATACCTGCCATTTTCTCATTTGTTCCTTGTTGCTCAGTTCACAATTCCTCAAATAGAAACAAAACATTCCTGCTGGGACCAAAGGGGAGTTCTCCCCAGTGTCGTGACCTTCATTTATCCCTCAAACGACCCCTACATCAAATTAGCTGATCATTTATCACATTGTTGTTTGGGGGGGGGAGCTTGCTGTGTGTAAATTGGCTAATGCATTTCCCACAGTGCAAGAGGGGGGGAGGCACTTCTAAAAATTCTCGGGCATCCTGAGGTCATGAAAGACACTGGATAAAATGCAAATATTTTCTCTTCCTTGGTTGATGTCCCGGGTCGAACAGGATGTGCCAATTATGACATAGCTGTGTGGGCGAGGGAAAGAAGGAAAGAAAAACAGCGGAGAAGAAAACACTGAGGTACAGACAGCAGCGAGAATGTGCAAAACAGAGAGAGAGAGAGGGGAGAGGGGGAGGGAGAGAGAGAGAGGGGAGGGAGAGGGAGAGAGAGAGGTGAGAGAGAGAGAGAGGGAGGAGAGGAAGAGGGAAAGAGGGAGGAGAGGGGAAGGGAGACACAGAGAGAGAGAGTGCGTCTTGGAGACAGAAAGAGTTAGCCATTAAGAGCACAAAATATTCCCGAAACATGTTGGTTTAAACGGCATCGTAACAGGTTATAGGTTTGTGCTTAAATAGCCCATTAACAGGTTATAGGTACATGTTTAAATAACCCATTAATAGGTTATAGGTTTGTGTTTAAATAGCCCATTAACAGCTTATGGGGACGTTTAAATAGCCCATTAACAGGTTATGTCCCTGTACTAAAATTCACATTAGCAGGTTAATAAGATGGACCCAAGTATGAGTTAATGAGTATATGAATAGTATTCAGCGATCAATATCCTGTCAATGGTGTAGTTAAACACACAGCTACAACTTGTTAACAGGCTATTTATATACCTGCTGAGTATGAGCTCATCATAAAGTCGATGTAACTGTAACAGTTGGGTTTTTGGCTGTGTGACTGATAACAGTTTCACTCCAGCTCACTGACTCACTGCAACCTTTTTCAAACAAGTTGAAGGCTGGTTCCTCTGGGTAAAGATTGTGTTGTTGCTGTGTTTGCCTGGGTGATTCCTTTCCACTGTACAATCCTCGTGCGTTAAATACCGCCCAGCAAAGCTGGGAAGAATCTTCCACTCTTCCCACCTTTTCATTGGTGTTAGTGCCCGGGTAAATAGTTTGTGGGTACTGCTGGCTGAGGGAGTAACATCAGTCAGAGCATTTTGCTCTTGTGGCACAGTGGCAAGCACTGTCTGAGTGGAGTTTGCACATTCTCCCCGTGTCTGCGTGGGTTTCCTCCGGGTGCTCCGGTTTCCTCCCACAGACCAAAGGTGTGCGGGTTAGATGCTAAATTGCACTGCGGGATATGTGGGGTTAATATGTGGGGTTAGTATGTGGGGTTAATATGTGGGGTTATGGGGATAGGGCCTGGGTGGAATTGTTGTCGGTGCAGGCTAGATGGGCTGAATGGCCTCCTACTGTACTGCAGGAATTCTACAATTCTATGAAGAATGTTGGCAACTTGAGATGCGTGCAGATTTAAAATGTATTTGTGCCCTTCTGTGCCTTGGGTACCATCATATACCGCCATGAAGATTAAAATGGGATAGCCCTCATTTAGACGGAATGGAGTACTGGGGGAGTGCTACATTGTTGGAGGCCCGGTCTGCCTGTACAAGTGATTGACGTTAGCTCAGTTGGAGGAACAAGAATTCTTTCTTGGGCCTTGAATAGCAGTCCTCCCCCGGTCGAGCTACCGAAAGCAGATGAGGTGGTTGTCCATCTCAAGTGTAGTTCATGGCAGCAGTTCCCAGACTGTGGGCTGTGACTCCTGTTGGCGCGGCGCGTCAACCAGTTGGGGTTGTGAGATAGCGATGGCACTTGTCAAGAATCTGGCCGGGTGTGATTTCCAATCCCCAGCTCCCCCCAACATGCCCCCAGCCCCAAAACAGTTTGTCAATGGGATGTCTACTCACAACCCTGATTGGTTAATTCTTTCAGTTCCTTGTTCAGTTCAGCGTGCTGATTGGCTGATCAGGGACTTCCTTGGCAGCGCTATTATGGAGGAGGCGTTCTGAACACACTCCGCAATGAATGGCGGGTGGGCGAGGGTTCAGCCAGGGTTCAATTCCAAGGCTCCACCAGTCTTCAAAACAATCGTGAACAAAACCCAATCACCATTGTTCAACGACTCTCCCACTGCATCCTCCCCGCGCTCTCACTCTGCGGTCACAGCAATTTTAATTTGATTTGATTTGATTTATTATTGTCACATGTATTAGTATATAGGGAGAAATATTGTTTCTTGCGCACCTCATCGACTTCAGGAAGCGTAAAGGAGAACATGCCCGTTTACATCAACGGGGACGAAGGAGAAATGGTCAAGTTTTTAGGTGCCCAGATCACCAACAACATGTCCTGGCCCCCCATGCCGACACTATAGTTAAGAAAGCCCACCAACGCCTCTACTTTCTCAGAAGACTCAGGAAATTTGGCATGTCGGCTACGACTCTCACCAACGATGCACCATTGAAAGCATTCTTTCTGGTTGTATCACAGCTTGGTATGGCTCCTGCTCTGCCCAAGACCGCAAGGAACTACAATAGGTCATGAATGTAACCCAATCCATCACGCAAACCAGCCTCCCATCCATTGACTCGGTCTACACTTCCAGCTGCCTCGGCAAAGCAACCAGCATAATTAAGGACCTCACGCACCCCGGACATTCTCTCTTCCACCTTCTTCCTTTGGGAAAAAGATTAAAAGTCTGAGGTCACGTGCCAACCGACTCAAGAACAGCTTCTTCCCTGCTGCTGTCAGACTTTTGAATGGACCTACCTTGCACGAAGTTGATCTTTCTCTACACCCTAGTTATGACTGTAACACTGCATTCTGCACTCTCTCGTTTCCTTCTCTATGAACGGTATGCTTTGTCTGTATAGCGCGCAAGAAACAATACTTTTCACTGTATGTTAATGCATGTTACAATAATAAATCAAATCAAAATCAAAGCATACCGTTCATAGAGAAGCAAAGGAGAGAGTGCAGAATGTAGTGTTAGAGTCATCGCTAGGTATTTATTAACATTTGTGCCAAGATGACAACCATCACACTTCAGCCACGATATTGTCACAAGGCAATGTCTTACATTGATGGAAAATACAAAAAGGGAGAGTTAACAATTTCTTGTTGGTTTAAGTGTCAGCCGAGGCTCAGTGGGCAGCGCCTTCCTTTGTGGATCCAAGCACTAAATGCAAGCTGACACTCCCAGCGTGGTACTGAGGGAGTGCTGCGCTGTCAGAGGTGCTGTCTACTGGATGACATATTACAAACCGAGCAGCAGCCTGCTCTCTCAGATTGAAAAAGATCCCATTGGCATTACTCTATATATCTCATCTCCAGTTACTTTGACTAACTCCCGGTGCACCTCCCTCCCGTTCCCATAGAAGCATAGAATCCCTGGTGCAGAAGAGGCCATTCGGCCCATCTAGCCTGCATCGACTCTCTGATAGAGTTACTTACCCAGGCCCTCTATCCCATAACCCCACACATTTACCATGGCTAATCCCTCTAACCTCCACATCTTGGGACACTCGGGTCAATTTAGCATAGCCAATCCACCTAACCTGCACATCTTTGGAGTGTGGGAGAAAACCGGAGCACCCGGAGGAAACCCGCGCAGACACGGCGGGGGGGACGTGCAAACTCCACACAGACAGTGACCCGAGCCGGGAATCGAATCTGGGTCGCTGGCGCTGTGAAGCAGCAGTGCTAACCCACTGTGCCCACCTTGCCGCCCGTGTTTGTGTTTCTCACTCTTCCCCTCCAGTTTGTGTGCACATCTTCCTCGGACCCACTCCGGATTCCTCTCTCGGGATTCGGCTGGTATATTTCCTTGGCTCCAGCATTCCCGGAATCAAAGTGGCGTGTTTCTTAATGATGTGTTACTTTGTGACTCCATAGTCCGTCGCCAGCAGAGAAAGATCAACTTAAGATATGGTAGGTCCGTTCAAAAGTCTGATGGCAGCAGGGAAGAAGCTGTTCTTGAGTCATTAACATGGGGTCACAATGCAAAAATGTTTGGGAAGCATTGGTTTATGGGATCCTGCTGTGCGTTGCCTTTGCTAACACACTGACCACACTTGAAGGTGCTCTATAGCATATGGGATGCTTTTTTCAAACTTCTTAAGGTGCTACATGAATGCAAGTTGTTTTTTTAATCCATCATCGCTGCAGTTAGGGTAAGTCTCGGTCAAGAGAGGACAGAAATCAGGACTGTTTCACTGCAAATTTAAAACTAAAACGTGCGGAACAGAAGAAGTTTAAGTTTATTTATTAGCATCACAAGTAGGCTCACATTTCTCTGGAATGAAGCTATTGTGAAAATCCCCTGGCAACATGAGAGGTGTGAAAAGTGCATCCTCTTTGCTCTCTCCAGTAGTCAGAGGGTGAGGGGGGACACAGCTGTCACAGCACTGCTTCTTCATACGTGACATCTCCTGACTGAGGAGAAGATAATGAGTGAAGATGGGGTTTTGAGGATCCTAACCGTGGGGACAGCGGGATTCAAACTGCAAATATCATTCCGTTCTAGTGGAAATCCACCCACGCACTGCAGGCTCTGCCTGTCTGTTCATACACGAAGCTTGATGCTATTGTTGGCTTTGTTAGTTTAACAGCAGGTTAATAACGAACACACACATCGTTAACCTGGTAAGAAAGGGACAGCTTTATTAGATTAGTGGTTCTGGAGGCCGCGTGCACTCAGCACTTGAATTGTTAACCTTTTCCGCCATTCAAGAGGCTGCAGTGATGGCAAAAACAGATACTGGATCTCAGGAGAGTGACCAAGCACTGGGTTCCTGTCCTGGAGACTGGGTAGTGTTTTGAGTTAGCTGTCCATAGATTTCTTCACATACATTTCTTAGATATTGAAGCACTTGCAGAAGACAGAGGGTAGCAGTGGAAGGGTGCGTTTCTGAATGGAGGTGGCGTTCCTCAGGGATCAGTGCTGGGACCTTTGCTGTTTGTAATATATATATAAATGATTTGGAGGAAAATGTAATTGATTAGTCAGTTTGCGGACGACACAAAGGTTGCGGATAGCGATGAGGACCATCAGAGGATACAGCAGGATATAGATCGGTTGGAGGCTTGGGCGGAGAGATGGCAGATGGAGTTTAATCTGGACAAATGTGAGGTCTAATACAAATAGGAAATATACAGTAAATGGCAGAATCCTTAACAGTATTGATAGGTAGAGGGATCTGGGTGTATAGGTACACAGCTCACTGAAAGTGGCAACGCAGGTGGAGAAGGTAGTCAAGAAGGCATACGGCATGCTTGCCTTCATCGGCCGGGGCATTGAGTTTAAAAATTGGCAAGTCATGTTGCAGCTTTATAGAACCTTAGTTAGGCCACACTTGGAATACAGTGTTCAATTCTGGTTGCCACACTACCAGAAAGATGTGGAGGCTTTGGAGAGGGTACAGAAAAGATTTACCAGGATGTTGCCTGGTATGGAGGGCGTTAGCTATGAGGAGAGTTTGGAGAAACTTGGTTTGTTCTCACTGGAACGGTGGAAGTTGAGGGGCGACCTGAAAGAAGTCTACAAGATTATGAGAGGCATGGACAGAGTGGATAGTCAGAAGCTTTATCCCAGGGTGGAAGAGTCAATTACTAGGGGGCATAGGTTTAAGGTGCGAGGGGCAAGGTTTGAAGGAGATGTACGAGGCAAGTTTTTTACTCAGAGGGTGGTGTGTGCCTGGAACTCGTTGCCAGGGGAGGTGGTGGAAGCAGATACGATAGTGAATTTTAAGGAGCGTCTGGACAAATACATGAATAGGATGGGAATAGAGGGATACGATCCCTGGAAGGGTAGGGGGTTTTAGTTCAGTCGGGCAGCACGGTCGGTGCAGGCTTGGCGGGCCGAAGGGCCTGTTCCTGCGCTGTAATTTTCTTTGTTCTTTATATAGCAGGACGTCCCAAAGTGCCTTTGCAATGTTGAGATTGATACATTACAAGCGCTGTGATGGGCAACAAATATAATCCCGACAGGACCGCTCACAATCCATAAACAAACAGAAACACAGGATATCTTAACATTTGCACCAAGTCTACAATCATCACACTTCAGCCACGATATTGTCACAAGGCAATGTTTTACATTGGTGTAAAATACAAAAAGGGAGAGTTAACAATTTCTTGTTGGTTTAAGTGTCAGCCGAGGCTCAGTGGGCAGCACCTTCCTTTCTGGATCCAAGCACTAAATGCAAGCTGAGACTCCCAGCGTGGTACTGAGGGAGTGCAGCACTGTCAGAGGTGCTGTCTACTGGATGACATATTAAAAACTGAGGGGGGCATAGATTTAAAAGGTTTGCGTGAAGGATTGGAAGGAAAGATTAGGAAAAGCTTTTTCAGCCAGAGTGTTGTGAGGGTCTGGAACTCTGTAGGTTTAAGTTTATTTATTAGCGTCACAAATAGACTTACATCAATACAGCAATGAAGTTACCATGAAAATCCCCTAGTTGCCAGCGCCTGTTCGAGTACACTGAGGGAGAATTTAGCATGGCCAATGCATCAAACCGTCACGTCTTTCGGACTGTGGGAAGAAACCAGAGCACCCGGAGGAAACCCACGCAGACACGGGGAGAACGTGCAAACTCCGCACAGACAGTGACCCAAGCCGGGAATCGAACCTGGGTCCCTGGCGCTGTGAGGCAGCAGTGCTACCCTCGGCGGTAGAAGCAGAAACCCTCAACACATTTGCACCACAAAGTGGTGTAACCTGCAGGGCTATGGACCAAATGGGCTGGAAAGTGGGATTGGAGGAGGGGCGTGGCTCATTTTCTAGTGGGCGCAGACATGATGGGCCGAGTGGCCTCTTTCTGTGTTCATGATTCTATTTCTAAGGTTAGATTCTGATGAAGGGCAGAGGGCGAGCTGTCCAATTGGCAATCCATTAGCCACTCCTGACCAGTCTGAGTGCTCTCACACTCTGTGCTGGCACCAGGCAGCTCGACACTGAACAGGGAGTTAGTTCCTTCTCAAGAGCAGTGACGTCTACTCAAAGAAGCAAGTTGGCTAAACAAAGGGGCTCATGTCCAGTGCTGAGGTGGACAGCCACTGCAGTGGTGTCCATGTGTCCTGGCCAACATGCATCCTTATGAAGGAATAGAAGCTAATTGTTATGAGAATGTACATCCAGGGTGCCACATGTTACTGTCACACTGTGGTCATGTGTTGAGTAAATTGCATGTCAGTACAGTGGCCACATGGGGAGCGGTAAGAAATACACTGAGTCTAAAAGTACAATCACTTTCAATTTATGGGAATCAGGAGACATAACAATCCACCAACCCACATCACCCAAGGGAAGAATGGTCAGGCTTTTCCAACACTATGGCTGATGGGATCTTTCCATGCACAAAAATGGTTACCACATTTGTCGACAATAAGCACAGCCATCAAGGTTATTCTTTGTAAAGCACTTAGAGAATTGGGGGTGAATTTTCCCGTTCCGCCTGCCACTGGAATCGGAGTGGGTGCGGGACGGACTGTGGAAAGGTCTGTTGACATTGGGTGGGATTTTCCGGTTTCAGGGCGATTGCAGCCGGAAAGTCCCGCCCGTGATTTCTGAGAGGAGCAGAAATGTAAATGCTCACCTTTCCTTCTCCATAAGTCTGCCAAAGACCGACTATGTGACAATGTGAGGGTAACTTGCAGCAAAAACTATCAACAAGAGGAGAAACGTCTCCCAGACCGAGCCGTAACGACTGGAGGGATTCAAGCATTGGCCTTCGCTGTGGAAGGGTTAACAGTGGAAATCAAGGGGAGTTAACGGAGTTTCTTTCTAAAGGGCGTGTTTCGCGAGGCACTTTTATTCCCTTTCCCACAACCACCTTTAGTGTAGGTGTGTTTGTCACTCACCTGTAGGCCGGGACACTGGGGTTCGCAATCATGATGGATTCCAGGTGGAAACGCCCGTCGCCAAGGTAACTGGAAGGAGAAGAGAGAAGGCACACACGTGCTGAATTAGTGCTGGAGTGTGCCTCAGATCACTGCACAGACACGCACATTAATCATTGCTGCTGCTTCACGGGCAAAGTGTGTCGAGGAAAGCAGACCAGACTGCAAGAAAACACAGCACGACAGGCATCTGACAGGTACCCCCTTCTGAGAATAGGGGAGGGGGAAGAGGAGGAGGAGGGGATAGAGGGGGAGGGGTTGGAGGGGGAGGGGAAAGAAGGAAGGGCGGCAGAGGAGGAGGACGACGGAGGGGGAGGGGGAGGGGAACAGAGGAGGGGAGACAGAGAAGGGGGGGGGCGGAGGGGGAAGAGGAGGAGAGAAGGGGACAGAGGAGAAGGGGACGGAGGTGGAGAGGGGACAGAGGAGGAGGGGAGGACGGAAGAGGAGGGGAGGGGGGAGGGGAAAGAGGAGGAGGAGAGGGGGCAGAGGAGAAGGGCGACAGAGGGGGAAGAGAAGGGGACAGAGGAGGAGGGGGACGGGGGGGGGGGGGGGGGGCAGAGCGGGAGGGAAGTGGGGAAGAAGGAGTGGGAAAAGGTTGAGGGGAGAAGGGAGGAGATAGGACTGAAGGGGTAGGGAGGTTGGAAGAGTGGAGTGTTTAGTCAGAGTGCTTCAGTCACCATGATCGTGGGTCCGCATTTTGCTGTTAGTAAAGCGAGTCCTTGCTGGTGCGTGGAAGCAGTAACCCGTGCTGGTGAAGGCCATCAGAACCCATTGTCATCCTAACAAGCAGCCATTGTTTACACCTGACCCCAGGTAGTGAGTGCAAGGATTCCAGTAGAAGCAATCGCTTTTACGCACAAAACCTCAATTACAATGCAGGCACAGCTTAAAGTGAAACCAAAACCCACAGAGCGATCTTACCAAAATAATCCTAAAACCAGGAGTGAAAACAGGAGAGTTTCAGATCCGTTCTGTGGGCAAGTTTAAATCTGTGATCTTATCCACTCAGTGCTTGAAAATACAGCAGAAATGATTCTTGCCTGTAGAGGGAGGGGGCGGGGTTTAAGTCATCCAAATGCCGGCTGAGACAGCACAAGGCGTCATTGCACACGCGCAGGTCTCTAACAGCAGAGACCTGTCACTCAGCCTCTGCTACTCTGAGCTCGCCTCCATAAAGCACCCCCCCCCACCACCAGGCCCACGGCCCATCGCGACCCCTCACCCGCCTGGACTGATTCCATCCCCCACCCGCAATCACCCGCCCGTATTTCTCTATGGCCAGCCCTGATCAATCCCTTCCCTCCCCCCACTGATCCCAATGCAGAGTGGCAGCGGGACCCCCTCCCTTCCCCCACTGATCCCAACGCAGAGTGGCAGCGGGACCCCCCTCCCCCAGCCACTGATCCCAACGCAGAGTGGCAGCGGGACCCCCTCCCTCCTCCCACTGATCCCAACGTAGAGTGGCAACAGGAACCTCTCCCGGCGAGGTCACACAGGTAGGTGAACCCAGACGATTACATCCCGGGCTCATTGACTCTATGCAAATCCAGATTTGAATGTAATTTAAATAAATTATTCAGCCTCGTGCTGGCAATGGGCGTGAGGCTGATCGCGCCGGATATCCGGTGCCGGTAAGATCACAAGAGGCGAGAAATCGGGCGTGAACCTGATTTCTCAGCTCTCTCACGATCTTACCGGCTTGCCCCACCCATCGGGGGGGAGGGGCATGGTGGTAACATTGCACATCCCCCCACCCCGCCCCCACCTTTTCTCATAACGCCGCATGTTTTCCCCTTTACATGCTAATTCAATTCCTTTTTGAAAGCCATGATTGAATCTATCTCCACCACACTCACTGGCATTCCAGATCCGAACCGCTTCCCTTTCCTCACATTGCCTTGGGCGATTTTACCTTTCACCTCAAACTGTTGTCTTCTGGTTCTCTTCTTCTGCCAATGGGAACAGTTTCTCTCTATCGTTCACTCCCCTCATGATTCAGAATACCTCGATTAAAATCTCCTCTCAACCTTCTTGCCTCTAAGGGAGAACAACCCCAGGTTCTCCAATCTATCCTCGTAACTCCAGTTCCTCAGCCCTGGAACCATTCTCGTGAATCATTTTGTTTTGTACTCTCTCTAACGCCTTCCTCTCTTCCCTAAAATGTGGTGCTCAGAATTAGACATAATACTCTAGTAGAGGCCAAACTAGTGTTTTATAAGCGGTCATCATAATTTCCTTGGTTTCGCACTCTGCTTCGATATATTAAACCCAGGATTTTCGCCACTTTCTCAATCTCCCCATTCCACTGTCCCCCTGAACAAAAACTGGCCAAAGACATAAGAACGTAAGGTAAGAGACACCAGCTGCAATAGGCAACTTGTCCCTTTGAACCTTGCTCTGCCATTGGACAATATCATTCTTAGTGATATTCTACCTCAACTCCATCTACTTGGGTTGTTCCCATATCCTTTCATTCCCTTAATACCTGAACATCTATCTGCCTCTGTCTTGAATATATTGAGTAATATATATTGAGTACAGGAATGAGGTAGAGAATCTGGTGAACTGGTGCGGCAACAATAATCTCTTCCTCAATGTCAACAAAACGAAGGAGATTGTCATCGACTCCAGGAAGCGTAAAGGAGAACATGCCCCTGTCTACATCAATGGGGATGAAGTAGAAAGGGTTGAGAACTTCAAGTTTTTAGGTGTTCAGATCACCTGTCCTGGTCCCCCCATGCCGACACTATAGTTAAGAAAGCCCACCAATGCCTCTACTTTCTCAGAAAACTAAGGAAATTCGGCATGTCCGCTACAACTCTCACCAACGTTTACAGATGCACCATAGAAAGCATTCTTTCTGGTTGTATCACAGCTTGGTATGGCTCCTGCTCTGCCCAAGACCACAAGGAACTACAAAAAGTCATGAATGTAGCTCAATCCATCACGCAAACCAGCCTCCCATCCACTGACTCTGTCTTCACTTCCTGCTGCCTCGGCAAAGCTGCCAGCATAATTAAGGACCCCACGCACCCCGGACATTCTCTCTTCCACCTTCTTCCTTCGGGAAAAAGATACAAAAGTCTGAGGTCACATACCAACCGACTCAAGAACAGCTTCTTCCCTGCTGCTGTCAGACTTTTGAATGGACCTACTTTGCATTAAGTTGATCTTTCTCTACACCCTAGCTATGACTGTCACACTACATTCTGCACCCTCTCCTTTCCTTCTCTATGAATGGTATGCTTTGTCTGTATCGCGCGCAAGAAACAATACTTTTCACTGTATACTAATACATGTGACAATAATAAATCAAATCCAATCAAATCAACGACTAACATCCAAATCTCTTTGGGGTCGAGAATCTCTCCTCTGAGTGAGGCAATTCATCTCAATCCTAAAAGGCTGACCTGTTATTATGAATGTCCTCATGTTCAAGATTCTCCAGTCTCTCAGGGTCAAACCTGTCCAGCCCCTAAGGAGTTCTCGATGATACAATCAGATCACCTCTCATTCCTCTAAGCAGCAGGGCTGGAATTCTCTGGCCGTTCACGCTGGCGGGATGCTCTGATCCAGCTGCAATGAATGAAGATTTGGCTGAGCTCCAAGTTCTCCATCCTCGCTCGCAGCGGCTGTGAGGCATGAACGGCCGTAGAATTCTGGCCCAGGAAATGTAGGCCTGGTCAACTCCATCTCTCCTCACACTCGTCCCTGGAACTGGTCTCTTGACCCTTGGTTGCACCCATTTTCGGGTAAGCAGGTCAAGGCAGCCAGGCCAGGGGGAGTTGAAGTGAAGGGCTGCGCTTGAAAACTCATAACGTAGAGCCTAACCGTACCAGGATAACGGGGTGTCCGGGGTTCTGGGGTTTGGTTTTTGTTCAGGCTGGGGTTTGGGTTAAGATGACCCTCTCCACCCCATCCAGTCACTCTCGCTCATTTCACACATTAATGATATGGTTTTGTGGGAGATTTTTGGGCTTGGACGGAGAGAGGACATGTCCCCTTTTCTTCGTGCTCACATCCAACCCTTGTTACCCCCTGTGATGCCTTGCCCTTACATTTTGGCTTGTTGCCTTCTTGTCTCTGTATCTGGGGGGTGGGGAGGGAAGAGAGAGACACACAATTCAATTCACCACCAGACAGCAAAACACATGATGGCTGTTCTGCACTTTAGTACGTCTCCATTAAGACTCTTGTAAGCTGTTCACTCTCTGTGCGGTATACGTGTAATTCTGGGAACTTAAATATTACATTTTAAACCTCCTGTCCAATTAAAGATTCCAAGTGATAGCTCAATGCCGAAGAATTGTATCTTCCACATGTCAGGATCGTGCATTTTATTATTGGTAACGTTGTGACAATTCAGCAGAATGGATAAAGACTAAAATAACCCTGAGCTAGAGGTGATGATTCTGCCCTTGTTGAGTACAGTTCAACCAGGGCTCTGCTTGTTATCACAACACCACACGGCAACACCATAAGACCTCCAGCGACCACTCAGCCGTTTATAGCTGACAGCTTTCTGCTTGGTCAATCATCCGCTAATAGCGATTCTTCAATCTATCCTCGGAACTTGACAGCTCTTTAGTTCAAAGTAATTGCAGAGCAGCCCAAAGCTTTGTATCATTACACACCGCTTTGTTTTCGTAAAATTCTCTCACAGGTTGTGGACGTTGCTGGCAAGGCCATTTATTGCCCGTGCCTAATTGCCCTTGAGAAGGCGGCGTAAGTTGAGTTTTAAAGTTTATTTATTAGTGTCACAAGTAAGGCTTATGTTAACACTGCAATGAAGTTACTGTGAAATTCCCCCAGTCGCCACACTCCGACGCCTGTTCGGGTCAATTCACCTAACCAGCACGTCTTTCGGACTGTGGGAGGAAACTGGAGCACCCGGAGGAAACCCACGCAGACATGGGGAGAGCGTGCAGACTCCACACAGACAGTGGCCCAAGCCGGAAATCGAACCCGGGTCCCTGGCGCTGTGAGGCAGCAGTGCCAACCACTGTGCCACCTTGCTGCCCTTACCTTCTTGAATATAACTGAGTGATTCGCTAGGCAGTTGAGAGTCAACCACATTGCTGTGGGTCTGGACCAGATGAGTTTTACACCAAAACAGTCATTACATGGCTACTGTTACTGATATTAGTTATCAATTCCAGATTTATTTAAATAACTAAATTTAAATTCCCTACTTGCTGTGGTGAGATTTGAACTTATGTTTATGGACTATGAATTCAGGCCTCTGGTTTATCACTGCAGTCACTGGGAGGTGGTGGCGTATTGGCATTGTCACTGGATTAGTAATCCAGGGACCCAGGGTAATCCTCTGGGGACCTGGGTTCCAGTCCCACCACGGCAGATCTGAATTCAACAAGTCTAATGTTGACCATGAAACCATTGTCGATTGTCATAAAATCTGGTTCACTAATGTCCTTTAGGGAAGGAAATTTGCCGTCCTTACCCAGAATGGCCTACACGTGACTCCAGACCTGTGGTTGACTCTTCAAATGCCCTCTGAAATGGCCGAGCTGAGACACTCAGTTCAAGGGGCAATTTAGGGATAGGCAATAAATGCTGGCCCAGCCAGCGACGCCCACATCTCGTGAACTAGAACAAAACATATCCACCCAGATTACTGCAGCTCCGGACCAACTGCAGCTAACACAGCCTAATCCCAAGCATCATTACACAGTCCCCTGTGCTGCCTCTGCCCTTGTACAGTTAGAAGTGCTGAATGCAGCACCGTGACTTTACAGAGGCCACCAATACAACAAGGAACCGCTTGGTTAGACACAGTCCAAGGCTTCTAAGCAGAATGCTTACAGATTCTAACGCCGACTGGTCACTCACTGCCTCAGTCACACTTCCATCCAAAAATATTTCATTCAGCTCACAACCACTGATTTGACGGGGGAATTCTGAAGTAAGTGGTCAGGGAGTTTAGTGGAGGGCATGCTGACGCACCAACGTGTCTGAGAGAAAGGTTCTGGTTTGATAGGCAATGTAAAAACGATTCATTCGCTTCACCCCAGCAAACTGCTGCACCTCAGATATTGAAAGGAGGTGGCCCAGAGTCTCAGTTTAATGCCTTTTGAACCATAGCATCACAGAATCCCTACAAGTGCAGAAGGAGGCCATTTGGCCCATCGAGTCTGTACCGACCACAATGCCACCCAGGCTCCATTCCTGTAACCCTCATTCACCCTGCTAATCCCCCTGAAACCAGGGTCAATTTAGCATAACCAATCAACCTAACCCACACATCTTTGGAGTGTGGGAGGAAACAGGCGCACCCGGAGGAAACCCACGCAGACACGGGGAGAACGTGCAAACTCCACACAGACAGTGACCTGAGCAGTAAACTGTGAGTGAAAATATTCCGTTTGAGAAACGGGAGTGAGAGTTAACCACACGGTCCCTCCAGCCATCTCTGCCATTCAACAAAACCACGGCTGACCTTTTGCCAATACTCCATTTCCTCGCCTGATCCCTTGATTCCCAAAATCTATATCAGCCTTAAATATATTCAACAGAGAAATATCCACAGCCTCTGGAAGAGAGAAGTCCAAAGGTTCCCAATACTCAGAGACGATTGGCAGAATTTGCCCATCTGGGACTCAGTCCTGTGGCAGGGCAGGGAAGGTGGGATGTTTCCCGCTGCGCAGGCCGGCAAGCAAACATTCCACATCTTCCAGCCCCAACCTCATTAGTTACACAAGTGGGCGTTTTGCGCTGTATTCTGTTTGCGGGGCAGACCCGAGGGAATGTAGTCTGCCATCATAACCAGCCGCCATCTTGATTGAAGAAAGAAGTTGGGCCTTCTCCAGGTGAAGGTGGATCTCCCAGAATGCTCTGAGGCTGGAAAGTAGTCCCCTCGGTGACACTGAATCTGGAAGGTCCACCAAGTGAATGTCCCTCCTCCCCCCACCCATTGCTGCGGTGTTCCAGGGTCCAGGGTTGCTCTTGGCTTCCATTCCGAACTCCAGAGGCAGTCCCAGGCACTGTTCAGGTGAATCCAGACCTTGGCACGCCACGCTTTTCCAGACATGTTCCAGACCAGTGTGTTTTCCCATTGGCGCCGCAGAGAACCGGGCATGGGATGGAAGATTCCGGTCAGGCCTTCATCCATATCCCAATAGCGGGATGCAAATCAGCCTCAAACAGGCCTCCAGCAAGTTTCCCGATCCTGCGGGAGAATTACGCTGGCGTGAAACCAACTTTTGGGACACCCGCCCGCCCGCCACCCCATCACTGAATCCACCGACGGGGCCATGGGAGAATTCCACCTGAAATTTCTCCTCATTCTAGATGGTCCGCCGCCCCGCCTGCTAAGATTCCCGTGGCGGGCGGGACGGTAAAATTCCTCCCTAAGGGTCAATTTAGTATGGCCAACCCACCCAACCCTGCACATCGTTGGACTGTGGGAGGAAACTGGAGCACTCGGACAGCTCTGACACTCTGTCAGTACCATGCTGGATCTGTCAGCCTGGATTCTGTGCTCATGTCCCCGGATTGGGGTCCAACCCCAAAGCCCTGTGACCCAGAGGCAAGGGAGTGTTACTCACCCAGCCATGGGATGACATTCCGATTAAACAGCACAGCAAAGATCAAAGGTGTGCAGATTGGACAGCCTAGATCAATGCAGCATGGCCAGTTCTAGATGATCGACCCCTTGATCCTGGGACTGTGTCCCCATTTTCCTGATTCCCCGAGCCGAGGGGAAACAACACCTCAGTGTCCACCCTGTCAGGCCCCTTCAGAACCTGGTCTGTTTGAATGAGATTGCTTCTCATTGTTCTAAACTCCAGGTCCCCTGCGAGGACCTTTACAATATTAGGCCTCATTACTCACAAATCGCCCTGGGATGGGGGAAAGGCTCAGTGCACGCAGCTAGTTATTACTCAGTGTCTGGATCACAGATTCCATCAAATTATAGAAAAAGCCAGCACAGTAATAATGGATTTCTTTGCCGGTAACGATGATTTATATGATTATAATATTTATTAAGTGCGTGACTGGATGCTGGTGATCAATTCTGCTAAATATGCCAGTTACATTACCTGATCTATAGCACTCAATCAATACCATACTAACCTTCCCTTTATTATTCTATTGACAGGCTGTCCAATCTGCACACCTTTGATCTTTGCTGTGCTGTCTCATTGGAATGTCATCCTGCTGGGTGGGTGGGTAACACTCCCTTACCTCTGGGTCACAGGGTTTTGGGATTGGACCGCCATCCGGGGACTTGAGCACAAACTCCAGGCTGACAGATCCAGCACGGAACTGACAGAGTGTCAGAGTTGTCCGAGTGTTCCAGTTTCCTCCCACGGTCCAAAGATGCGCGGGATTAGGTGGGTTGGCCATGCTGAATTGACCCTAAAGGTCAATTAAGACTCTTGACTACAGTCCTCAGGAAGTCTTTACTAACGCCATCACTGATCTGATCATTAAACTGTCGCTGCTGGAGGAACGCTTCCGAGTTCCAAGATCCGGATCTTGGAATCTCACCCGCCATGGGAATCCAATCCTAGTGGCGGTTGGGGGTCTGGCGGCGGGGGGGGGAGGGGAATGCTATGCAAAGGTCCGTTGACCTCGGGTGGAATTTTCCAGTTTTGTGCTGAGTGTGACCGGAAAATCCCACCCTTAGTGTCGGGGGGTTAGCAGGGCAAATATAAAGGTTTAAAGTTTATTTATTAGTGTCACAAGTCGGCTTATATCAACACTGCAATGATGTTACTGTGAAAATCCCCTGGTCGCCACACTCCGGCGCCTGTTCGGGTACGCTGAGGGAGAATTTAGCACGGCCAATCCACCTAACCAGCACATCTTTTGGATTGTGGGAAGAAACTGGAGCACCCGGAGGAAACCCATGCAGACACGGGGAGAACATGCAGACTCGGCCTGACCCAAGCGGGGAATCAAACCCAGGTCCCCGGTGCTGTGAGGCAGCCTGTGGGGTTATGGGTATAGGACAAGGGTGGGATTGTTGTTGGTGCAGGCCCAATGGGCCAAATGGCCTTCTTCTGCACTGTAGGGATTGTATGTTTTGGAGACGCTGTCAAACTGATTATCTCTTCACACAATAAGATCCCAGGACACTATTCTCTTTCTGCTCCACTCTATCGCAGTGGCTAACCCAATGGGTTAATGGTAGCATGAATTCAGCAAGCAACAGTTTTATTCTCATTGTCTCTTGAACAATAGCAACGCAGTCGCACACAAAGGAATTTTTGGTTAATGGATGATGCTCTAAGCCCTCCCATTGAATTAAGCCCTCACCTGTTTAAAACAGTTATTTTGAGAATGCTGAGATGATTCATTTCCAGGTCTTACAGGTACGTCTACAGGCACTCGGAAAGGAAAAGAGAGTAAGCAAAGTGAGCATTGTTCCTCTGGAGAGCGAGTCTGAGGAATTAATAATGGAAAATAAGGAAATGGCGGATGAACTGAACAGATGTCTTGCACCTGTCTTCACTGCAGAGAATAGAAATAACAGCCCAGAAATAATTGCGCATCAAGAGGTGAATGGGAGGAACTTAAAACAATTACAATCACCAGGGAAAAGCTACTGAAAAAATTATTAGAACTAAAAGCTAACAAGTGCCCAAGTCCTGATGGACTTCACCCTCGGGTCTTTAATGAAGTGGCTGCGGAGAGAGTGGATGCTTTGGTTTTAATTTTCCAAAATTCCCTAAATTCTGGAAAGGTCCCATCAGATTGGAAAATTGCGAATGTGGCTCCTCTATTCCAGAAAGAAGTGAGGCAGAAAGCAGGAAACTACAGGCCAGTTAGCTTGACATCTGTCATCGGGAAAAGGCTGGAATGTATTATTAAGGAGGTTATAGCAGAGCACTTAGAAAATCTCAATGCTATCAAACAGGATCAACGTGGATTTGTGAAAGGGAAATCATGTTTGACTAATTTATTGGAGTTTTTTGAGGAAAAGTAAAGTTTAAAGTTTATTTATTAGTGTCACAAGTAGGCTTACATTAACTGTGAAAATCCCCCAACTTGCAATAGAGTGCAATATGAAGCAACTTGCAACATGGTTAAAGGGAAACCTGTAGACTTGGTGCACTTAGATTACCAGAAGGCATTTGACAAGGTGCCACATCCAAGGTTACTTTGCAAAATAAGAGATGGTGGTTCAGGCATGACATATTAGTATGGATAAAGGACGAATGGGAACCGGAGAGTAGGGCTGTGTAGGTCATTTTCGGGTTGGCAAGGTGTGATGAGTGGACTGCCACAGGGATCAGGCATGGCCAACCAGACTGCTCTTCAAAACAGCCAGCACAGGCTGATGGGCTGAATAGTCTGCTTCTTCCACGATTCTACAGGAGTGGACAAAAGAATATAAAATGGGCAAACACTGACACAAAAGTGTAACAACAGGAAGTCTAACTGTGCAGGCAAGAAATGTATGAAGATGTCAAGCAGATTTGAACAGTAAGGAATATCTATCAATAAATATTAATATTTATTATTGCCGCATGTATTGCTATACAGTGAAAAGTATTGTTTCTTGCGCACTATACAGACAAAGCATACCGTTCATAGAGAAGGAGACAGTGCAGAATGTAGTGATACAGTCATAGCTAGGGTGTAGAGGGAGATCAACTTCATGCGAGGTAGGTCCATTCAAATGTCTGATGGCAGCAGGGAAGAAGCTGTTCTTGAGTTGGGTGGTAAGTGTCCTCAGAATTTTGTACCTTTTTCCCGATGGAAGAAGGTGGAAGAGAGAATGTCCGGGGTGCGTGGGGTCTTTAATTATGCTGGTTGCTTTGCCGAGGCAGCAGGACGTGTAGACAGAGTCAATGGATGGGAGGCTGGTTTGCGTCATGGACTGGGCTTCGTTCATGAGCCTTTGTAGTATCTTGCAGTCTTGGACACCACCGAGGCAGTGCCAGGGGGCCAGTGCCCATGGGGCAGTGCCAGAAGGCAGTGGCAGGGCTTTACTCCCTCTCCCCTGAGTGCTGCAGTTATCAGAGCTCCCCTGCGAGGTCTGCTCACCAGGTGCATGCCTTGGGTGACCAGCTGGGTTTCACTTCGTCGATGTGGGTGGATATTTAGACTGGGGTGGGAGGGATGATTCAGGCGTACGGGAATGATAATGAGATGTTAATATATTTAAATGATGTTCCAAACCTTGAATGTCAGGAAATACACCGCGTCACTGATGGGAGGGTGGAGACAATCACGCCGTGCATTTACACCGACATAAAATGCGATTATGGCCTTCTCTCTCCCCAGGACTTCTCCTGAGCCTTAACTGCAATGAATGACTCCCAGAGCATTTCTGTGAGCTGCAAGTCACATGAGGTCCGAACTGCACCCAACTCCTACTCCCAATAAATTCAAACCAGAGAATCTTCTTAGGCTCCACCTGTCTCCATGACAACATTGCCTTTCAGAGTTCACTGAATACTTTTAAACTAATTCAACTCTAATTCCCGAAAGAAAACATCTAATCGGACTGTACTTTGTAAGCAGTGCAGACGTCACATCTCAAGCTAAATAAACTAGCCTGCTGTATTATGCTAAACAAAAGCAAATTACTGTGGATGCTGGAATCTGAAACCAAAAGACAGAATGCTGGAAAACCTCAGCAGGTCTGGCAGCATCTGTAAGGAGAGAAAAGAGCTGATGTTTCGAGTCCGGGTGACCCTTCTTTCTTTTTGTTGCTGTATAATGGCTCTTACCTTTCCAGCCATTGAACCCTTCAGTCAACACAGTTCCAACCTTTAAGTGTAATAGACTCCAAGCTGCTTTAGTTGCATTCATCCCATTTTGTACAGTTAAACTTTAATCTTCTCAGAACTAAGCACCACTTCTAAAATATTAACGTGAACTATGAACTGGATATTCGTCACAGAGGTGGAGGTGATAAAGCTAGAAACAGATTTAATAAAAAAATTGACTATCAATCGGAGCCAAATTGGTGAAACAGACACAGAGCGTTTCGATATTGAGGGAGTTTATTAATGTGTTCTGTCTCACAGCTACCAAACCACTCAACCCAGTGACCTAGCCATTCTTTATTTATATGTGCTCTAAGGCAATTAATACTCATCACCCATTTCCTTTAACAATGTAAGTGACAGTAACAGACCATATCAATGTAATTGACAAGACATTAAACATCAGATCATAGAATCATAGAATCCCTACAGTGCAGAAGGAGGCCATTTGGCCCATCGAGTCTACACCGCCCACAATCCCACCCAGGCCCTATCCCCGTAACCCCACATATTTACCCTGCTAATCCCTTGATACTCGGGTTAATTTAGCCTGGCCAATCAACCTAACCCGCACCTCTTTGGACTGTGGGAGGAAACCGGAGCACCCGGAGGAAACCCATGCAGACATGGGGAGAATGTGCAAACTCTACACAGACAGTGACCTGAGGCCAGGATTGAACCCAGGTCCCTGTGAGCAACAGTGTTAACCACTGTGCCACCATGCTGATCGATGGGAGATGCTATGATGGAAGTGCTTTGGGGTGAGGATAGACTACAAGGTCATTCTAGATGGACCAAAGTAGCTTCCTCACCCTGATGTATTTAGAGTGGGAGGGCAAATTGAGACTCCTGAGCTTGACCTCCAATACCATCCACCCCGTCGCCCCACCCCCCTGCCCCCCCTCCCCCACTCCCAGCCACCCCAAGACAGGAAATGTGACAAAAGAACTGCACTGACACAGAAGCCAGTCAGAAGAGACTGATAGTGAGCCCGGGACTGTATTTCTCCAATGCAGACAGGTCAGGGTTAGTGAAAGGATATCCTCTGTGCTGTTGTTTAATTCCCTGGGACTGGCCTCTCACACTCCTGCACCAGCACTGTAACATTTCAATTTCTCACCTCGACAGTTCAAAGCCAATTGACACATCCACAGCAACTGTGCTGTAGACTCCACTCCACTGGGAGTTGGAATCCGATGGCCTCGGAGTGTTAAAACACAATTGGAGTCCCTAACCATGACGGAAGAGGCAGCAGAATTCTTTCTCACGTAATTTATTTGATACGTGGAATGTTTTGTTTCCCTCTTCTCCTGTCCTCTCTCATGGCCAGTGCTTCACACTGTTTCCAGCACACTACATATGGAGCAAAGATTTCATTTGGCTTTCAATGGTTTTTTCATGTGAAAAGTTTAAAGTTTATTTATTAGTGTCACAAGTAGGCTTGCATTAATACTGCAATGAAGTTACTGTGAAAATCCCCTAGTCGCCACACCTGCTTGGGTACACTGAGGGAGAATTTAGCACGGCCCAATGCACCTAATCAGCATGTCTTTCGGACTGTGGGAGGAAACCGGAGCACCCGGAGGAAACCCACGCAGACATGGGGAGAACGTGCAGACTCCGCACAGACAGTGACCCAAGGCCGGAATTGAAGCCGGCTCCCTGGCGCTGTGAGGCAGCAGTGCTAACCACTGTGCCACCGTGCCGCCCCAAAGTATCTGAAGCTCAGAAGAAGGCCCGTTGGCCCTGCAGATACATTCTAGTGTTAATGCTCCCAATGAGTCTTCTTCCACCATCTTATTTCAAAGCCATCAACATTTCCTGCACTTCTCTCTCCTTCATGTGTTTATCTAGCTTCCCCAAATAGGCCCTGAGGTAGTGACATCCACACATTCAGGGTAAACATACCCCTTACCCCCCAAGAGTAAAGGCGTCTCTCCTGAATTCCCCATTGGATTTATTACTAACTATCTTATATTTATGACCCCTAGTTCTGGTCATCCCCACAATTGGAAAGTTGGTTCTATTATCTATCTTATCAAATCCTTTTGTAATCTTGAAGAGCAGCTCAGCCTTCAATCTTCTCTTTTCTAGACAACCCCAGTCCCAGCTGATTTGACAGCATCTCCCAAACCCACAACCTCTGCCATTGATACGGGCAGTAAGGAGTCTCACAACACCAGGTTGAAGTCCAACAGGTTTATTTGGTAGCAAACGCCACTAGCTTTCGGAGCGTTGCTCCTTCGTCAGGTGAGTGGGAGATTTCCACATCATGACTGATAGGGGCGGCAGCTATGTGGGAGCATCACCATCTCCAGGTTACAACCCACCCTGTCTTGCAGATACATCTCATTTGCTGCTTCTCCCTAATTGCCCCTGAGAAGGTGGCGGTGAGCTGCTGTCCATGTGGTGTAGGTGCACCCATACTGCTGGCAGGGAGTGAGTTGCAGGGTTTTCATCCTGTGACACTAAAGGACTGGCATCATGTTTCCACATCGGGACGGTGTGTGCCTTCGAGGGGAACTTGCAGATTGTGGTGTTCCCGTACAGCTTCTGTTCCTCCAATCTTTCTAGATGGTAGAAGTCGCAGCTTTGGAAGGTGCTGCTAAAGGAGCCTTGATGCGGTGCTGCAGTGCATCTTGTAGATGGTACACACTGCTGCCACTGTGCGTCAGTGGTGGAGGGAGTGAATGTTCAAGGTGGTGGGTGAGGTGCTTTGTCCTGGGTGGTGTTGAGCTTTCTGGGTGTTGTTGGAGCTGCACCCATCCAGGCAAGTGGAGAGTATTCCATCACACTCCTGACCTGCAGATGGTGGACAGGCCTTGGGGAGTCAGGAGGTGAGTTACTGCCCACTGGATTCCCAGTCTCTGACCTGCTCTGGTAGCCACAGTATTTATATGGTTAGTCCAGTTCAGTTTCTGGTCAATGATAACCCCCAGGATGTTGATAGCATATCCCAACATTTCATTTCCCAAGAATTAATTTAATTTTTTTGAAAGGACATGCTGAAAGGAAATCCAAATGTGATTTTTGACAAACACTCAAACACACATCAATGTCCCATAGAAACATAGAAATCAGGAGCAGGAGGAGGCCATTCGGCCCCTTGAGCCTGTCCCCCATTCATTATGATCATGGCTGGTCATCCAACTCAATAGCCTGATCCCCCAAATCCTTTGATCCCCTTCACCCCAAGTGTTATATCTAACTGCTTCTTGAAAACATACAATGTTTTGGCCTCAACTACTTTCTGTGGTAGCCAATTCCACAGGCTGACCACTCTCTGGGAGGAGGAAGAAATTCCTCCTCATCTCTGTCCTAAACTCACACTGAAGGTGAGAGGGGGAAAGTTCAAAGGAGATGTGAGGGGCAGGTTTATTACACAGAGAGTGGTAGGTGTTTGGAACGCACTGCCAGACGTGGTGGTGGAGGCAGATATGATAGGGGCGTTTAAGGGCTTTTAGATAAGCAGACGAATGTGCAACGAATGGAGGGATATGGACGGCACGGTGGTTAGCACTGCTGCCTCACCGCAGGGACCCAGGTTCAATTCCGGCCTTAGGCCACTGTCTGTGTGGAGTTTGCACGTTCTCCCCATGTCTGCGTGGGTTTCCTCCGGGTGCTCCGGTTTCCTCCCACAGACCAAAGATGTGGGGGTCATGTGGATTGGCCATGCTAAATTGACCCTAGTGTCAGGGAGATTAGCAGGATAAATATGTGGGGTTGCGGGGATAGGGCCTGGGTGGGATTGTGGTCGGTGCAGACTCGATGGGCCAAATGGCTTCCTTCTGCACTGTCGGGATTCTATGATCAAGGGCAGGCAGGATGGATTGGTTTAATTTGGCGTAATGTTCGGCACAACATCGCGGGCAGAAGGGCCTGTTCCTGTACTGTACTGTTCTATATTCAATGTTCTAAATGGTCTCCCCTGTATCCTCAGACTGAGACCCCTGGTTCTGGATGCCCCCACCATCGGGAATATACTTCTTGCTCCCGTGGAACACTCAATAACTTGCTTCCCCGGTTTATATCTGCGGCCTGCTCGGGGTTAATGAGATGCAAGTTAAAAACGCTGTCTCGTTTCCGCACAAGTGCAGGGACGACTGAGGAACGACAGGCGCCAGAGTGGCGACTAGGGAATTTTCACAGCAACTTCATTGCTATGTTAATGTAAGCCTACATGTGACACTAATAAATCAACAACTTAAACTTAAAGCTGTTAAAAAATCTTTCTCTGACAGGAACCACGCCCGTAATAGATTTTCCCACCTACAATTAACCAGGAAGAAAGTTTCCTGTTAATTCCGAAAGCCCTTTTATTAAAAGAAATGTTTTGTGAGACGTGGTCCCCGATGTTCCGACAACCAATTAGCCAGCCTCCTTCCAGTTCTGTGTAAACCTCCCTGATATATGTGGCAATTATTAGCTTCAGTAACACTGGACTGGTCCCAAATCAACACCTTCAGGATTCTTAATGTGACACCAAAGCCACTTAGAAACATAAAGCCATTAATGTGATGGATGGCAAGCCGGAGAAACTGCAGCTGGAAAGGTTCTGGTAATATCATAACCTTCACAAGCCAGCTGGGGATTGAGCTGAAAGTTACGCTTACCAAAGTTCTGGCTATTGCCAGATTTGCGTCTGACACCAGCCAGCGCCTTTTGTTTCTGCCCGATATAAAAGAAAGGGAAAAGGGGAGGAGGAGGGGGGGAAGAAGGTTTCATTGGACTATTGCCCTCCATAAATTCAGGGCTGTGTAGCTAATGAAGTACTTGTATGAAGTCTAGTCGCTGTTCTAATGTCAGAAATGTCAGCTTGTACACAACAAGCTTCCACCGACAACAAGATAATGTAGTAATAAGACAGTTTCTTTTTTAGGATGTTGGTTGAGGGATAAATATTAACTGGGACACCAGGGAGAACACCTGTGGTCTTCTTTGGAGAGGGCAAGACAGGGCCTCGGTTTCACCCAAAGACAGCAGCGTTGACAGTGCAGCATTCCCACAGTACTGCACTGGAGCGTATCAGTCTAGATTACATATTCAAGTCTCTGAACCTTTCACCTCAGAGCAGAATGTTAGCCACTGAGCCACAGGTCGCAGCACAGTTAATACCGTCGGTAGCAGTGTTTTTTTTAATTCAGTTGTGGGATACGGGCCTCGCTGGCTAGACCAGCATTTATTGCCCATCCTTAGTTGCCCTGAGAAGGTGGTGGTGAGCTGCCTTCTTCAATCGCTGCAGTCCACACGCTGTGGGTTGACCCACAATGCCGTTCGGGAGGAAATTCCAGGATTTTGACCCAGCGACTGCAAAGAAACGACGATATATTTCCAAGTCAGGATGGTGAATGGCTTGGAGGGGAACTTGCAGATGGTGGTGTTCCCCATGTATCTGCTGCCCTTGCCCTTCTAGATGGAAGTGGTTGTGGGTTTGGAAGGTGCTGTCTAAGGATCTTTGGTGAATTGCTGCAGTACATCTTGTAGATGGTACACACTGCTGCTACTGAGCGTCAGTGGTGGAGGGAGAGGATGTTTGTAGATGTGGTGCCAATCAAGCGGGGCTGCTTTGTCCTGGATGGTGTCAAGCTTCTTGAGTGTTGTTGGAGCTGCACCCATCCAGGCAAGTGGGGAGTATTCCATCACACTCCTGACCTTGGAGATGGGAGGCAGAAGACTCCACTCCAATCGTGCGAATCCAGTTTCTTGCCATCAAACTAAAGGCATTCGAACCATTTTTTAAAAACTTGCCCGAACTCACAAGGGGAATCTTACTTTTCAATTCCGGTGTGAAGCTATTGCCTGTCTCAACCCTATTTCACTGGTTTGATGATACAAAAATGACAACACGAGTGATGATAGGACTGACTGGAGTTTGTATTCCTTTGGCACGATGACGAGGTGTCTATCCCATGTTTACAGGGTTGCGCAAGAAGAGGTCACAGAGGAAACCAATTCACAAATTGCCAGATTTTGGATAAAGTGTAGAGGCAAAATAAAAACCTTTAAAACAAATTGAAGGAGTTCTTTGAGAGGGTAAAGTGGAGGGAAGTAGAAAGAGGGGTTGACCGAGTCGCTATTGGATGGTTGCAGACGAGCGACAGTGGATGTGCGAGGATGGCGCAAGTCAGGTGAGCGCGACATCCAGAGACAGCAGATCTCCCGCGGCAGGAGCAGCCTCAAGCAGGACAAAAACTAACTAACTCAGGGCAACCGATTGACAACGCTGTCTCTCACACTTCGCAATGGAATGAGCTGAACTGAGAAACCTTTGTGCAGTTTGTTTCTCTAACAAGCCTCGACAGGCTGAAAGACAAAAACAAATGGCGTCAAGGAAAGCACAGTAAGAAGTTTAACAACACCTTTCTCCGAAAACTTGTGTGGCTTTTGCTACCAAATAAACCTGTTGGACTTTAACCTGGTGTTGTTAAACTTCTTACTGTGTTTACCCCAGTCCAACGCCGGCATCTCCACGTCAAGGAAAGCAACAGAGATTCTGACAAGCCAGCCAGAGACAGCGGTCTTTTAGTTACAAAGACTCAGAGCATGATCTCACGCCACGCTCCCGCTGCAGCGAGGTCGGGGAATTAGGCGGCCAGCCAAATCTCTGTTCACTGCAGCGGGATGAGGAAATCCCACGCGGCGTGAAGGGTGATAAAATTCCGGCCTCGGGGTGGGATATTCCAGCCATTCCTGCCGGCGGCTTCCCCTGCAGTGGGATGGGCGAGCCATGGAAAATACCGGAGACATCGGCACGTACGGAAGATCCTGCCAGCGACCAATGATAAGGTGCCTCTGCCACCAGAACTCATGGCACGGGCGCAGGGAGATGGGGGGGGGGGGGGGGGGGGGGGCAATGAAAATCCCATCCTAGACGCCTTGAATCGAGTTTAAGAAAACCAAAATCTTCCAACAAAATATAAACACCTTTTCCTGGAAATGAGACTATAAAGGGCTTCACATAATGGATAGAAAGTGACTGGAGACAACAAAGGAAAGATGATCAACGTTCTGGGTGGATGTGAATCATGGTTAAAACAAAAGCAAGGGAACATGATAGGGTAATGTGCTTCATAAAGAAGCTGCATAGGATAGCCTAGGGTCCCTTACAGAAGATAGAAACTTCTACATGTGCAAGCAGAGACGTGGGGTATCACGGTCAACAGATATCAAACTAACTCCATCTCCTGAGAAAGGGTAGACAACACATCAGAGACCTGCATGACAGTCAAAGGAAGAAGACCCTGTGAATTGTCAGAAGGAGTTCTGAGAGAGAGAGAGAGAGAGAGGGGCTGACTAATCATTGGAAGCAGAATCTACAAGCACTGGAGCCAGCCACTTCCAATGTTTAATGACCTCAGTTAGCAGCATATCGGAGCTGGATATTGTAAAGTATCTACTTGCTGGAAAAGTAAGGTAAGATATCAGCGAAGATATTTTCTTTTTTAAAGTTTATTTATTAGTGTCGCAAGTAGGCTGACATTAACACAGCAATGAAGTTACTGTGAAAATCCCCTAGTTGCCACACTCTGGTGCCTGTTCGGTTACACTGAGGGAGAATTTAGCACGGCCAATGCACCTAACCAGCACGTCTTTCGCACTGTGGGAGGAAAACGGAGCACCCGGAGGAAACCCACGCAGATACGGGGAGAATGTGCAGCTCCACACAGAGAGTGACCCAAGCCGGGAATCGGCCCAAGCAGTGCTAACCACTGTGCCACCGTGTAAGGAATAAAGTAACTAAGTAGTTGCTGATTTTTTTATTTTTATTTTATCAATGTTTCTCAACCCGTGAAATCTGTATTCATTTTTCCGCAACTATTTTTATTTTCCTGTAATCATTTCGAATCTGTGCCCATCCTAAATCTGTACATATAAACTAACGCTGTGAAGCATAAAAGCCTTTTGAGTGACTCAATTTGTTCTCTTGACACTCGTGGGTCAAACCATCTATAAATAGGGTCCCTTATAGAAGATAGAAACTTCTACATGTGCAAGCAGAGACGTGGGGTATCACGGTGTGAGGTACAGTCAAACGTCACATACAGACCAGACTGTGAGTAAGGACAGCAGATTAGCTTCTCTGATTCTGAGTGAGACTTTGCTGGCGGCTGCTAACTGGATTGGAGACAGATGGAATTCAACACCATTCATAAGAATTTTGCCTGTTTACTGTAAAATCTACAAGTTAACAGACTTGAAATAAATCACAAGCCAGCCTTACTGACATTAATTAAACCATTACAGACTGTACAGGAAAACGAAGGAGATAGTCACCATCATAAGATACAGGAGCAGAATTAGGCCATTCAGCCCATCCAGTCCGCTCCGCCATTCGATCATGGCTGATATGCTCCTCATCCCCATTTTCCTGCCTTCTCCCCATAACCCTTCAACCCCATTACCAATTAAAAATCTGTCTAACTCCTCCTTAAATTTACTCCCAGCATCCACCACACTTTGGGGGTAGTGAATTCCACAGATTCACAACCCTTTGGGAAAAGTAGTTTCTCCTCAGCCCTGTTTTAAATTTGCTGCCTCTTATCCTAAGACGATGACCTCTCTTAGAATGCCCCACAAGATGAAGCATCCGCTCCACATCTACTTTATCCATAAACTGTGGCCCTGTCTGTCCTCTCAGGCAGATGTAGAAGATCTCACTGCACTGTTTTGAAGGAGAGCAGGGGAGTTGTCGCTGGTGTGCTGTCCAACAATTATCCCACAAACCAAAATCTGAAACTCATCTGCTCGTGATCACATTGCTGCTTGTTGGAGCTTGCTGTGCATTAGTTGGCTGCCAAGTTTCCTACCTTATAATGGTGACTATACTTCGAACATACTTCGGGACATCTTGAGGCACAATACAGTCACAAGTCTTTCCTGAGTGAAAATATCTGATGTTATTATAGTTGATCTTCCCTCCATGCTAAACATCCCACTGCCTATTGTTGATTCACTTTCCCATTCTTTTCCCAAAGTTAGGGAAGTCTAAAACTAGAGGGCATAGGTTTAAGGTGAGAGGGGAGAGATACAAAAGGGTCCAGAGGGGCAATTTTTTCACACAGAGGTAGTAGTAGAGGCGGGTACAATTTTGTCTTTTAAAAAGCATTTAGACAGCTACCTGGGTCAGATGGATATAGAGGGATATGGGCCAAGTGCGGGCAATTGGGACTAGTTTAGTCAATAAAATAAAAATGACGGCATGGACAAGTTGGGCTGAAGGGCTGCTGTAAACCTCTATGACTTACACAGAATCAGTCAGCACAGTAACAGGTCATTTAGACTAACTCGTCTATGCCACTGTTTATTCACCACATGAGCCTCCTCCCACTTTATCTTCCTCGAATCCCACCCTATCAGCATATCCTTCTACTCCTTCCTCTCCAATGCAAATAACTGGCTTCCCCTAAAATGCTTCTCTGCTATTCACCTCAACTGCACCATGGCAGCACAATGGTCAGCACTGCTGCCTCACAGCGCCAAGGACCCAGGGTCAATTCCGGCCTCGGGTCACTGTCTGTGTGGAGTTTGCACATTCTCCTCGTGTCTGCGTGGGTTTCCTCTGGGTGCTCCGGTTTCCTCCCACAGTCCAAAGATGTGCAGGTTAGGTGGATTGGCCATTCTAAATTGCCCCTTGGTGTCCAAAAATGTGCAGGTTAGGTGGATTGGCCATGGGAAATGTGTGAGGTCACAGGGATAGGGCGGAGGAGAGGGCCTGGGTAAGTTCTCTGTCAGAGAGTTGGTGCAGACCCAGTGGGCCAGATGGTTTCTTCTGCACTGTAGGAATTCTATGGTTCAATGTGATCGTCATGGTGCCCATTGGTTGAACTCCTCCAAGTTGGAAGTTTTACATCCACCTAAGAAAGGAAGCGAAAGACAGCACCGCTGACAGTGCAGCACTCCCTCGGTACTCCATCCCGGAGTGCAAATCCCTGGAAGCGTGGTGAATGAGCCCACAGCCTTTCGGGTCAGAGGTGAGAGGGCTGCCAACCGAGTCTGGCTGTCTGTTGAGGGAGCTCACATCATCAAAGGATGGCAATTCCACTGGTACAGAACCAATGCAAATTCTTCCCCATTGTTGAAAGACATCAGCATTGCACAGTGGCTGTCCCAACTGTTATAAACGGGGATTCATTTGTTATTAGTCCTGTGTTATTACACCTACTTTGGAATATTAAAATGCTTACAGTGTGGCTGGGGCAAAGTGTCTGGAAACGGACTGCGAGTGTGGTTATCGGGATAATTAAATGGCGTGGGCCACATTCAATGAATTGAGGGCAAGAGACCAGCCATTGAAAAACGAGGGCGAGAGAGAAACTGTGAACAAGGCAGAAACACTTGGCATTCTCTAAAATTAAAAACCACCATGCCAGAAACGGCATCTGTCAAGGGGAGAAGAGGTCAATAACTCCGGGAAAGGGAAATAAGAACGACTTGCATTTATATAGTGCCTTTCACAAACTCAGGATAGCGCGTGGCAGCTTACAGCCTGTGCTGTGTGTTGGAAGTGTGGTCACTTTGGAATGTAGGGTTTGCTTTCCAAAGGCCACAGGAAGGCGGGGCAACCCAAGGATTGGTCGACCAAAGACAGCCATGGAGGTTGGAGGCAGCAAGAATCATCAAATCCCGACAGTGTAGAAGAGGCGATTTGGCCCATCGAGTCTGCACTGGCTCTGATAGAGTATCTTACCCAGTCCCACTCCCTTGCCCAATCCCCATAACCCCACACCTTTCCCATGGTTAATCCACCGAACCAACACATCTTGGGACACTACAGGACAATTTAGCACGGCCTATCCACCTAACCTGCACATCTTTGGAGTGTGGGAGGAAACCGGAGCACCCGGAGGAAACCCACGGAGACACGGGGAGAATGTGCAAACTCCACACAGTCACTCAAGGCTGGAATTGAACCTGGGTCCCTGGCACCATGAGGCAGCAGTACTAACCACTGTGCCACCGTGCTTCCTAATCATAGAATCATAGAAACCCTACAGCGCAGAAAGAGGCCATTCGGCCCATCGAGTCTGCATCGACAACAATCCCACCCAGGGCCTATCCCCGTAACCTCACATATTTACCCCATTAATTCCTCTAACCTACGCATCCCGGGACACTAAGGGGAAATTTAGCATGACCAATCAACCTAACCAGCACATCTTTGGACTGTGGGAGGAAACCGGAGCACCCGGAAGAAACCCACGCAGACACGGGGAGAACATGCAAACTCCACACAGACAGTGACCCGAACCGGGAATTGAACCCGGGTCCCTGGCGCCGTGAGGCAGCAGTGCCAACCACTGTGCCACCGTGCCGCCCATGTGATGACACCTCCAAGAACATGTCCAACCAGAGTTGGCAAGAGCAGCAGGCGCAGCCTCCTGGGTGCCAGAGTGCAGCGTCAGCCTAGATCATTCACTCAATCCGCAGTTAGCTTCACACAGCAAGCTCTTGACTCCGAGGTGTGATTGCTGCCACAGACTGAGCTGGTTCCTCAGCAGGAGGTAAATCTAAACTGGTGTTCCTTACAGAGAGCACCTGCTCCATACCGGGCCGATGGCAATGTCTGGGAGCAGGTGGGATCGTCACCTTATTGATCAGGGACTGATCGCAGAGCGGAAGCTGCCATAAAGAGACAAAGCAGCCTATGGAAAGTAGCCGTTATAAATATAAAAGGTAAAGAAGGTATAAAATGTCCAGATGACCATAGGCTGCTTTCTCCTTTGAGGGGGTCATTAAGTAGTCTCACAACATCAGGTTAAAGTCCAACAGGTTTATTTTGATAACACAAGCTTTCGCAGTGTTGCCCCTTCATCAGCCCCTTTGAGGGGGAGAGCTGACTGGTGGTCATTTAACCTGAGGATCACCACAGCTCGGATGAGAGGGTGGCACAGTGGCTAGCACTGCTGCCTCACAGGGACCCGGGTTAAATTCCAGCCTTGGGTGACTGTGTAATTTTCACATTCTCCCCATGTCTGCGTGGGTTTCCTCCGGGTGCTCCGGTTTCCTCCCGCACTCCAAAGATGTGCGGGTTAGGTGGATTGGCCAGGCTAAATTGCCCTTTAGTGTCTCAAGATGTCTAGGTTAGATGGATTAGCTTTTGTAAATGTGTGGGGGTACGGCCTGAGGAAGATACTCTGTCAGAGAGTCGGTGCAGACTCGATGGGCAAAGTGGCCTCCTTGTGCACTGTCGGGATTCTACAAAAAGGGTACGTGGAATCAGGCAGGAAAGTGGGGTTAAGGCCACAATGATATTAGCCATGGTCACATTGAATGGTGGAGCAGGCCTGATGGGCTGAATGGCCTCCTCCTGCTTCTTATTTTTTATGTAAACTGTTGTATTGTTGTAAAATCCCACCCAGTTCACGTGACCTTTAGGGAAGGAAACCTGCATCAGTTACATGCACCGGAATTTTCCCGTCCTGCCTGCTATGGGAATGGTAGCGGGTGGGGGTGGGTGGACCATGCAAAGGTCCGTTGACTTTGGGTGGGATTTTCCAGTTTTGGGCTGAGTGGGGCTGGAAAATCCCACCCAGGGTCTGGATGTGATTCCAGACCCACGCCACCCTTGTTGACTCTGATCTGCCGTTTGGGGTGGCTCAGTTATACTGAAATTCGGAATGGACGGTAAATGCTGGAATTGCCATCCCAGGAAGGGGTTTGAAGTGTAGAGAATGGTAGATCCGGGTAGGGGGAGATGGGATGGTGCTGCATTGAAGATTAATCTGCCATTGGAAATAAGTAGCACAGCTAATCCACTCCACTTAAAAGTAAAAAGACACTGAAGCTGTTGGATTAGTTCTGGTTTATCATTTTTAATTATCATGCACTTATTCGCGGCTCATTTCCCACTGGCTCACAAAGAACCATCTTAGTTTGACGAGTATCAGCTTCCCTGCGCGCCGTTTTAATTGTGCTCAGGAGTAGTTTGTGTCAAATGAGAGGCAGCCGTCCCCAGATCAGTGTGAGTGCCGGCACGCTGGGTCTGAGGAAGGACTCGGCATTCCATCACACCACAGCGGGCTCGGACAGGCCAGGAGAGCTTGGCGGCTGGCACCCTGAACACCGCGGCCCCGAGCCTCACGTCAGGGGTACAATCGATACCGACAGTCGAGAACGCAGGACTGGCCACGCGTCGTGCCATCCTTTGGGTCAGAGCAACTGCATTCAAGCGGGCTCTTTACAGCCTTCCGGAGTTCAACAAATTCAGATCCTAACCACTGCTCACGTGTTGTCAGACAGCAGATGCCAGTAATTACTCTACATTCATCATTTTCAGCTCCTTCAGGCCCATCTTTAGTTGTCCATTTATCATCCCCCTTTTTGTCATTCAATCACTCTTACCTTCCAACCCAACACAGTTCTTCCCTCGAGCTGTTTCCTTCCCTCCATCTTCGTTGCCTCTGTGTTTGCTTAGGGCCTGTTACAACTTGAATGTTTACCAGTCCTAATGAAACGTTGACTCTGCCTGACATTTTCCAGCCGTTCCCGCTGGCGGACCTTCTGGTCCTGCGATGGCGAACCCCCCCCTTGCATTAAGTTGATCTTTCTCTACACCCTGTGACTGTAACACTACATTCTGCACTCTCTCCTTTCCTTCTCTATGAACGGTATGCTTTGTCTGTATAGCGCGCAAGAAACAATATTTTTCACTGTATGTTAATACATGTGACAATAATAAATCAAATCAAATCAAAACAGCTCACTGTTGTCCATATCCACGAGGGGAGATGATAGCAGAGTGATAATGTTGCTGCATTATTAATGCGGAGGCCAAGGCTGTGGGGACACAGGTTCAAACCCTACCACGACAGCTGGTGGAATTTGCATTCCATTAATAAATCTAATATAAAGCTAGTCTCAGTAACAGTGACCATAACAACTATCATCGATTGTTGTAAAAACCCATCTGGTTCACTGATGTCCTTTCGTGAAGGAAATCTGTCATCCTTACCTGGTCTGGCCTACTTGTTACTCCAGACCCACAGCAATGTGGTTGACTCTGAAAAGGCCTAGCAAGCCACACAGTTCAAGGGCAATTAAGATGGGCAAAATCTGGACAATATCCAGGCTTGGGCTGACACGTGGCAAGTAATATTCGCGTCACCGAGATGCCAGGCAAAGAATGACCATCCCCAATAAGAGACAACCTAACCACCGCCTGAAATAACTCCTCAGAGGCCGGTAGCCCTTCATCAGATTCCCTTCATTTACAAACTCTATTCCACTCCGAGAGTGTTTCAGGTGCACAGTCAGAATCAGGAGTGTCGGAAGACCTGACACTCCCATTTTTATATACAGTTGAGGCTGTCTGTTTGGGCAGTCAATTATGACCTCAATCAGGGAGCTCATACTCCAAGAGACACATCTCATGGACCTTGTTGAAGTCATTACACCGCCCCTTGACATTCAATGGTGTTACCATCACTGAGTTCCCCACTGTCAAAATCTATGGGGTTATCATTGATCAGAAAATCAACTGGACTCACCATATAAACACAGTGGCTACAAGAGCAGGTCAGAGGCTAGGGATACTGCGGCGAGTAACTCACCTCCTGACTCCCCGAAGCCTGAGCACCATCTCCAAGGCACAAGTCAGGAGTGTGATGGAATACTCTCCACTTGCCTAGATGGGTGTAACTCCAACATCACTCAAGAAGCTCGACACCATCCAGGACAAAGCAGCCCGCTTGATTGGCACCACATCTACAAACATCCTCTCCCTCCACCACCGACGCTCAGTAGTGTGTACTATCTACAAGATGCACTGCAGCAATTCACCAAGGATCCAGAGGCAGCACCTTCCAAACCCACAACCACTTCCATCTAAAAGGACAAGGACAGCAGATACATGGGAACACCACCACCTGCAAGTCCCCCTCCAAGCCACTCACCGCCCTAACTTGGAAATATATTGTTGTTCCTTTGTAGTCACTGGGTCAAAATAGAAACATAGAAGATAGGAGCAGGAGGAGGCCATTTGGCCCTTCGAGCCTGCTCCGCCATTCATCACGATCATGGCTGATCATCCAACTCAATAGCCTAATCCTGCTTTCTCCCCATAACCTTTGATCCCATTCGCTCCAAGTGCTATATCTAGCCGCCTCTTGAACACATTCAATGTTTTGGCATCAACTACTTCCCGTGGTAATGAATTCCACAGACTCACCACTCTTTGGGTGAAGAAATGTCTTCTCACCTCCGTCCTAAATGGTCTACCCCGAATCCTCAGACTGTAACCCCTAGTTCTGGACTCCCCCACCATTGGGAACATCCTTCCTGCATCTCCCCTGTCTAGTCCTGTTAGAATTTGATATAAATCTCTATGATATCCCTCCTCATTCATCTGAACTCCAGCGAAGACAATCCTAACCGAGTCAATCTCTCCTCATACACCTGCCCCACCATCCCCGGAATCAACCGGGTAAACCTGGAATTTCCTCCCTAACGGCATTGTGGGTCAACCCATAGCACAGGGACTGCAGCGATTCAAGAAGACAGCTCACCACCACCTTCTCAAGGGCAACTAAGGATAGGCAATAAATGCTGGCCAGCCAGCGATGCCCATGTCCCACGAATGAATTAAAAAAAAATGCTGGCTTGGCTAGCGATGCTCACAACTGTACCCAGAATAACAAAAGCACCTTGTTGGTACACCATGGCTGTCAGGTTGAGCTATAAAACTACTACTGCAGGTCAGAAAAGCAATTAAAAAATGCTAACAAAGCCCTGGGATTTATTCCCAGGAGCTGAGCTCAAAAGTAATGATGTTAACATTAAACTTGCAAGAGTTGGTCAGGCTGCACGGTTCTGGTCGCCAGGGTTGAAAACACCGGGGAAAAAACATGCAAAAAAAGATTGACATAGACAGTAGCAGTACTGAGAGATCTCAGCTGTCGGGTAAGACGGAGCAGGCTGGGACTTCTTCCGTTCAGAGGTGACCTGATGGAGCATTTTACAATTCTGAACGGTTTGGACAAGGAGGATTTGGCGAGACTGTTTCAGGGGAATCTAAATCAAGATAAAGTCAATGGGGAAAAGAAGGAGGGATGTCTTTGCTCAGGCAGTCGTCAGTATGTGGAACCAGGGAGGTGAACAGACTGGATGCTTTCGGAAGGAAACTTCGATGAGTTCATGAGCGCAAAGGGGATAGAAAGATACTGAATGGCTGAGATGGAGGTAGAATGGGAGGAGACCCTTGTTGGGTATAAAGAGCAGTAAGGAGTCTAACAACACCAGGTTAAAGTCCAACATACCTGTTGGACTTTAACCTGGTGTTGTTAGACCTGTTGGACTTTAACCTGGTGTTGTTAGACTCCTTACTGTGTTTACCCCAGTCCAACGCCGGCATCTCCACATTATAAAGAGCAGCACAGACTAATTGGGCCGAATGGCCTGTTTCTGTGCAGGATATGCGATGTAATCACAGCCTGGGGAGCTGTACAAATCCTGCAATTTGCTGCAGTGGCGCTGGGCGAGAGTATGGATTAATCTACAAGGGTTTTCGGTGATCCGTTCCGTGGCGATCCTTGCTGTAATGCCGCCCACCCCTTCATGGAGAGAATAAGCAGGGTGTTTAGGCTCAAGCACAAAGCAGAACAACATTATTATTTATTTATTAGTGTCACAAGTAAGCTTACATTGACACTGCAATGAAGTTACTGTGAAGATCCCCTAGTCGCCACACTCCGGTGTCTTTTCGGGTACACTGAGGGAGAATTTAACATGGCCAATGCAACTAACCAGAACGTCTTTTGGATAGTTGGAGCAAACCGGTGCACCCGGAGGAAACCCACGCAGACACGGTGGGAACATGCAGACTCCACACAGACAGTGACCCAAGCCAGGAATTTAGCCCGGGTCCCTGACGCTGTGAGGCAGCAGTGCTAACCACTGTGCCGCCGTGCCGCCCTTGAGAGAGCGAGAGGTATGAGAGAGTTCGGAGAGAATAGTTGGGAACCCTCCCCTAGTGGGGTCAGAGCTTACAGAAGCAGGAGGGACGAAATGGAGGAGAGGGTAAAATGGGGAAAGAGAGAGAAGGGAGGATGAAAATGGGAGGGAGGAGGGGAGGTGGGGGAAAAGGTGGGGGGAAAGCCAGCAGAAAGAGAAAGGAAAATGAGTGAAACCTCTTCCCGTTTGCATTGCTGCGATCAATTTCTCATTTTGCTTCCAAATCAGCCCCACTACAGAGATGACTGATTCTGAATTTGTGAAATTGACCTGAAACTCACAAGTAAATCACTGGAAAGTGGCTTCAGCAGTTTGGTCACATCCCAGTACAGCGCCCTGAGGAATTCTGCTCACTATCAGTAGCAAGTGTAACACCAGGACACTGTATAAATATGTCAAATCCACTCATCTGCAATGCAAATAAACGCAGGATGTGTTTATATTCAAGATGCCAGGTACTTGTACGGTTTTCCAATATTTACTCTTCATCTTTCCAAACCCAATCTTTCGACAGTGAGAACATTCCTTTGACCACTGCTGCCCTGATCACAGTCAGCGACATTCTTACTCCAGCGTATAAACGGGGTGCCCAATAACACCATCAGCTGTGGTTCTGTGGGTACCACTCTCCCTGTCGATGGCACAGTGGGTTGGCACTGCTGCCTCACAGCGCCAGGGACCCGGGTTCGATTCCCGGCTTGGGTCACTGTCTGTGCGGAGTCTGCACATTCTCCCCGTATCTGCGTGGGTTTCCGCCAGGTGCTCCGGTTTCCTCGCACTGTCCAAAGATGTGCGGGTTAGGTGGATTGGCCATGCTAAATTGCCCGTTAACGTCAGGGGGACTAGCTAGGGTAAATGCATGGGGATAGGGTGGGATTGTGGTTGGTGCAGACTCGATAGGCCGAATGGCTTCCTTTTGCACTGTAGGATTCTATGACCTATGACCTCTGCATTAGAAGGTTGTGGGTTCAAGTCCCACTGCAGGACTTCAGCACAGAAATTTAGATTAGACTGACACGCCAGCGCAGTACTGATGGAGTGTTACACTGTCAGAGGTGCTGTCCATTTGGATGAGGTGTTAAGGCAAGGCCTCCCCTCTGTCCATTTAGATGGATGTATTTCGAAGGGCAGGGCAGTCCTCTCTGCTCCCTCTGCACAATTAATATCCCTCAACCAACATCGCTAAAATAAATATCTATTATCTGGTCACACTGTGGGAGCTTGCTGTGTGTAAATTGGCTGCTGTGTTTCCTACACGAGAATACAGCGAGACTTAACATCCGGAATTTTCCAGTTCCACACCCCGTGGCGTTCCTCATGGCAGCTCCAATGTGCCGCTGAAATCTCCAATCACTTCGGCAGGACTGGAAGATCCGCCAGCAAGAAGGGCTGGAAAATTCCGGCCAGAAATCCATTGGCTGTCAAACTTTATGAGACCCCCAAAGTGCTGAAATGCTAACCTAACCTCAGTATGTGAATGGTCTCCTATCAGCAATGTCCACTTCCCTCAATGGCTCATTTTCCACATCACTGCCTGTTGTCAGCATCCTCAAGAACACAAATTCAACACTTGGGATCAGACAGCTCGCTGGCTGACACCCAGTACATAAAAGCCAACAGTGTGAGTGTGAGTGTGTGTGTGTGTGTGTATACATGAGTCTGTGTGCGAGCGTATATGCGCATTAGAAAGTGTGTGAGAGCATATGAGTGTGTGTGCGCGCATGCGTACATGTGTACAGGCATGCATAGAAGTAAAAGTGAAGTAAAGTTCATTTATTAGTGTCACAAGTAGACTTGCATGAACACTGCAATGATGTTACCGTGAAAATCCCCTAGTCGCCACACACCGGCGCCTGTTCGGGTACACTGAGGGAGAATTTAGCATGGTCAATGCACCTAACCAGCACGTCTTTCGGACTGTGGGAGGAAACCGGAGCGCCCAGAGGAAACCCACACAGACACGGGGAGAACGTGCAGACTCCGCACAGACAGTGACCCAAGCTGGGAATTAAACGCGGGTCCCTGGCGCTGTGAGGCAGCAGTGCTAACCACTGTGCCACCGTGCCGCTCTTATGTGTGTACACTCGTGTGTGTGTATGTTTGTGTGAGCATGTGCCTGTGTGTGCAAGCCTATGTGTGTCAGCTTGTGTGCCTGTGGGCATGTGTGTGAACATATGTGTGCATGTGAGCATGTGCGTTCGTGCATGCATTTGAATGCACACGAGCATGTGCATGCGTGTGTGCATGTGGGCATGCATGTGAGTGAGCATGTGAGCATGCATGCGAGTGAGCATGTGAGTGTGCATGTGAGCATGCATGCGAGTGAGCATGTGAGTGTGCATGTGAGCATGTGTATGCATGTGAATGTGCATGTGAGTGTACATGCATGTTTAATGGTTATAATCTGTCAAAGTAAGATTAGGAATTCAACAAGAAAGCTGTAAAACATCACGATATTCCCGCTGGAGCTCTCAAAAGCAGGATTTCTGAGCTGAAAGAAGGGTTGGTGAAATCCAACCATCGCCATGCTCCTAGGGTTCAGTTTCAATGATCTTCCTGCCCTGCCCTCTCCCATAACCCTCTCCCCTCCGCCCGGGGGACAGGTATTCTCTGCCCAGTGTCACACTGTGAGCATTCACATCGGCAAGAACCAACAACTCCCTTCATCAAAGGCAAGAGCAAGAACCCTCCACTCATTCCACACAGCTTGCCTCCTCAGAGACCCACTGATCTCTTACTAAAGTCTCTCAGCCAAACCCTCTTTACACAGCAGGAGACTGCAGCGGAACAGGAGGAGGCCATTCGGCCCCTTCAGCCTATTCCACCATTTAATTGGATCACAGATAATCTGTATTTTATTCACTTACTGCCTTGGGTAATTAACGTGAAACCTCATCCAACAAAAGTCAATCTGGTGAACTGGTGCGGCAACAATAATCTCTCCCTCAATGTCAGTAAAATGAAGCAGATTGTCATCGACTTCAGGAAGCGTAGTGTAGGACATGCCCCTGTCTACGTCAACGGAGATGAAGTGGAAATGATTGGGATCTTCAAGTTTTTAGGTGTCCAGATGACCAACAACCTGTCCTGGTCCCCCCATGCTGACACTATAGTTAAGAAAGCCCACCAATGCCTCTACTTTGTCAGGAGGCTGTGGAAATTTGGCTTGTCAGCTACGACTCTCACCAACTTTTACAGATGCACCATAGAAAGCATTTTTTCTGGTTGTATCACAGCTTGATATGGCTCCTGCTCTACCCAAGACTGCAAGAAACTACAAAGGGTTGTGAATGTAGCCCAATCCATCACACAAACAGCCTCCCATCCATTGACTCCGTCTACACTTCCCGCTGCCCCGGAAAAGCAGCCAGCATAATTAAGGACCCCAATTTAGGTAGGCCTAAAGGGTAGGGATATGTTCGGCACAACTTGTGGGGCTGAAGGGCCTGTTTTGTGCTGTAGTTTTCTACGTTTCTATGTTTCTAAATTAAGTGGATCTTTCTCTACACCCCAGCTGTGACTACATTCTGCGTTCTCTCCTTTCCTTCTCGATGAATGCTATGCTTTGTATAGTGTGCAAGAAACAATACTTTTCACTGTATCCCAATGCAAAGTAAACTTTATTTATTAGTCACAAGTAAGGCTTACATTAACACTGCAATGAAGTTACTGTGCAATTCCCCTAGTCGCCACACTCCGGCGCCTGTTCGGGGCCATGTACCTAACCAGCATGTCTTTCAGACTGTGGGAGGAATCCGGAGCACCCGGAGGAAACCCACGCAGACAGGGGGAGAACGTGCAGACTCCGCACAGACACTGACCCAAGGCCGGAATTGAACCCGGGTCTGGTGCCGTGAGGCAGCAGTGCTAACCACTGTGCCACCGTGCCGATAATAAATCGAATCAAATTAAATCAAATTTTGAACTGACTCCCTGCCCCAGATTTTGCTTTAGGCAGAGGGGAGCAGAGATTCCCAGACATCCACCCTCCTTTGTGGAAGGAAATGCTTCCTGGCTTCACCCATAACCTGAAGGTTAAATTTGCTAATATCTCGCTACGCATCTCAGTGTCTCCCGTGGGGAATATAAAAGACTAGTACAGACTACTTGGGCTGAATGGCCTGTTTCTGTGCTGTACCTTCTGAATAATTCTCTGTCGACATTGCTGAACCTGGCACACAAACACATGATGAGCTGCAGATGGAGTCAGGGCAGGACATGGGCAACAGTCCCATTAGAACTCTCAGAAAAACACCGAGTAACGTGTACTCTGAGTGAATAATTAAAAAATAAATCTCAAGTGATGAGGTGTGGAGATGGTGATGTGATTTTCGTCCAGCGTTGACTGACCTCCAATTAAAGCCCTTAGCTGCAGGCAGTCAGACGCTTTGTTAAAAGCTCTCTTCATACTTAGACAAATACAGCAGATAGCTTTTCCTTTTCTTCGCTGTTAATGACCCTTTCTCTGCCTTGAACTGTGATCTTACTCAATCACAGTGTAACAGTCATTATGGCCCAATCACACAAGAATTGCAGAATTGTTACAGCGCAGGAGGTGGCCATTTGGCCCATCGTGTCTGCACCGGCCCCCCGAATGAGCATTCCACCTCGTGCCATTCTCCTGCCAATTCCCCATACCCCTGCACATTGTTTATTTTCCAAATAATTATCTGATGCCCTCTTGAAAGTCTCGATTGAAGCAGCTTCCACCGTACGTGCAGGCTGTGTGAAGATGGTTTTTCCCATATTACTTTTTCTTCTTTTACCAATTAATTTGATTTGATTTATTATTGTCACATGTATGCACATACAGTGAAAAGTATTGTTTCTTGCACACTAGACAGACAAAGCATACCGTTCATAGAGAAGGAAAGGAGAGAGTGCAGAATATAGTGTTACAGTCATAGCTAGGGTGTAGAGAAAGATCAACTTAATGCAAGGTAAGTCCATTCAAAAGTCTGACAGCAGCAGGGAAGAAGCTGTTCTTGAGTCAGTTGGTACGTGACCTCAGACTTTTGTATCTTTTTCCCGACGGAAGAAGGTGGAAGAGAGAATGTCCAGGGTACGTGGGATCTTTAATTATGCTGGCTGCTTTGCCAAGGAAGTGGGAAGTGTAGACAGAGTCAATGGATGGGAGGCTGGTTTGCGTGATGGATTGGGCTACGTTCACGACCTTTTGTAGTTCCTTTTATCTTATCCAATTATCTTAAATCTTGCCCCCTGGATCTCGATCCTTCTGCCAATGGGAACAGCTTCCTCCATCTACGCTGTCGAGGCCACTCATGAGTTTGAATGCTTCTATCAAATTTCCTCTCCTTTCTCCAAGGAAAAGAATCCCAAATTCTCCAACCAATCTTCATAACAAGTTTCTATTCCCTGCACTCAAATCTTTCTCAAAAACCTCTTCTGCACTCTCTTCAATGTATTCATATTCTTCCTATAGTGTGGTGCCCAGATATGTACGCAATACTCCAGCTGAGATCTAACTTGTGTCGTAAGTTCAACGTAACCTCCTGCACTGTAAGTTCCTATTGATAAAGCCTAGGAAACTGTATGCTTTATTAACATCTCTCTCCACCTGTCCTACCACCTTTGATGATCTAGAATCACATAGTGCAGAAGGAGGCCATTCAGCCCATTGAGTCTGCACCGACCACAATCCCAGCCAGGCCCTACCCCCATAACCCTATGCATTTACCTTGCTAATCCCCTGACACTAAGGGGCAATTTAGCAAAGCCAATCAACCTAACCCACACGTCTTTGGACTGTGGGAGGAAACTAGAGCACCCGGAGAAAACCCACGCAGACATGGGGAGAACCTGCAAACTCCAAACAGACAGTGACCCGAGATGGGAATTGCTGTGACGCAGCAGTGCGAACCACTGTGCCACCGTGCCGCCCCTGAACTATGCACATATACACCCAGATCCCTCTGCTCCTGCATCCGCTTTGGAGTCATACCCTTTGCTTCATACTGTCTCTCCATGTTCTTCCTTGCAAAATGTATCATCTCACTTTTCTTCGCATCAAACTTCATTAAGTATTCATCTAATATTTCGACCTGCCCTCTGCCTCCATGTGTCAATTCCACCAACTAGTCTATGTCCTTTGGAAGTTCTACAGCTTTCTCACTAGTTGATGGTCTATAGACTCCACCAAACAGTGTACTTGCACCCTCTTTGTTCCTTAGCTCTGGCCAAATCGATTCTATCCTTGAACCCTCTGGGAGGTCCTCTTTCTCCAACACTGCAATGCTCTCCTCAATCAATATTGCCACCTCTCCCCCCTTTTCCATAACTTAACTTTCCTGAACATCTCGAACCCAGGAATATTTAACATCCAGTCCTGCCCTTCCTTGAGCCAGCCACAACATTATAATTCCACTTGGCAATCTGCACTGGTAACTCATGAATCTTCTTAACCACACTCCGTGCATCCACATGCATGCGCATTAACCCTGACTTAGACTCTATTGCTTTCTCCCCTACTCTGACCCCATCTAATAATTTATTATTCTCTATTCAAGTGCTATCTGTCTCTCCCAGTCTTTTGTGCATTTTGGTATTTCTCTGCTGTTGAGTTAGTTTAAACCCTTCCCAACAGCAATAACAAGGAACTCAGGAACCCGCAAGGAACTCAGTCCCGGCTTGGTTCAGGTGCAACCTGTCTGGCTTATACCGGTCCCATTGCCCCTAGAGCCAGTCCCAATTTCCCAAGAATCTAAAGTCCTTCCTCCTGTGCCATCTTTCCATCATGTATTTACCTATGTCGTCGTCCTATTTCTATACTCACTTGCATGAGAGTAATCTGGAGATGACTATTTTTGAGGTCCTTGCTTGTTAATTTTCCACCTAGCTCCCTAAATTCTGACAGCAGGACCACACCCCTCTTCCCACCTATGTCACTGGTACTGATGTGGACCAGGACTGCTGGCAGTTCATGCTCAGTGTGCTCTGCAGTCATTTAGTGATATCCTTGACCTGGTCACCATGGAGGCAATACACCATCCTGAATTCATGCCTGCGGCCACAGAAATGCCTGCCTATTCCCCTAAATATCCAATCAATTATCAGTATTGCTCTTCCAGTCTTTCCTGTATCCCACTGTCCAGCTGAGGCACTTGTGGTACCGTTGACATGGCTCTGGCTGCACTCCCCGGCTGAACCATCACTCTCACTGGCATTCAGAACTGAATACCGGTTGCAGAATGGGTGCACTCGGGGACTCCTGTATTACGGTGTATTACAGGTGGCACGGTGGAACAGTGGTTAGCACTGCTACCTCACAGTAAGAAGTTTAACAACACCAGGTTAAAGTCCAACAGGTTTATTTGGTAGCAAAAGCCACACAAGCTTTCGGAGCTCCAAGCCCCTTCTTCAGGTGAGTGGGCCCACTCACCTGAAGAAGGGGCTTGGAGCTCCGAATGCTTGTGTGGCTTTTGCTACCAAATAAACCTGTTGGACTTTAACCTGGTGTTGTTAAACTTCTTACTGTGTTTACCCCAGTCCAACGACGGCATCGCCACATCATGACCTCACAGTGCCAGGGACCCGGGTTCGATTCACGGCTTGGGTCACTGTCTGTGTGGGGTCTGCACATTCTCCCCGTGTCTGCGTGGGTTTCCTCCGATTGCTCCGGTTTCCACCCACAGTCCGAAAGACATGCTGGTTAGGCGGATTGGCCATGCTAAATTCTCCCGCAGTGTACATTCTGTAGTACATTCTGCACTCTCTCCTTTCCTTCTGTATGAACTTTTTTTTTGTCTGTCTAGCGCGCAAGAAACAGGACTTTTCAGTGTATGTTAATACATGTGATAATAATAAATCAAATTAAATCAAATCAAATTGTACCCGAACAGGCGCCGGAGAGTGGCAACCTGGGGATTTTC